>NC_026000.2:117551535-117688962 GCF_000442705.2 Elaeis guineensis | reverse complement strand
AGATTGGCTTGTTCTGTTGAGGTTTCCTCGTCGGAGCTTGAGTCATCACTCGCACTCCAGGTCGCCATCATTGCCTTCTTTTTGAACTTCTTTGGACCTTTCTTCAATTGTGGACATTCGGATCTGAAATGTCCTGGCTTCTTGCACTCGTAGCATATAGGGGGTTGATCTTTCTCCTTTTCTTTGCTTTGATCCCCTTTTGTGAATTTCTTTCTCATCCCCTGTTTCCTTTTTCTTAGAAACTTCTTAAATTTTTGGGTGATGAGAGCCATCTCTTCATCCTGATCTTCATCTTCAGATTCATCCATTTCATAATCAGGCGAAGTTGTGGATTTGAGGGCAATGGTTCTTTTCTTTTTGATTTCATCCTCTTGATGTTGCTTCATGCTAAGTTCATGAGTCTTCAAGGATCCAAGAAGCTCTTCTAGAGGTAGAGTGTTCAAGTCCTTTGCTTCTTGGATGGCAGTCACCTTGGCTTCCCAAGTTCTTGGCAGTGACCTGAGAATCTTCCTTACAAGTTCACTGTTAGTATAAGATTTACCAAGACTCTTTAAACCATTGATTATATCAGTAAAATGAGTAAACACAGCAGTTATGGACTCATCATGCTCTATTTTGAACAATTCATATTTATGTACAAGCATGTTTATTTTAGACTCTTTTACTTGATTTGTTCCCTCATGGGTTACTTCTAACCTATTCCATATTTCTTTAGCAGATGCACAAGTAGAAATGCGATTAAATTCACTAGCATCTAGTGCACAATAAAGAACATTCATGGCTTTGGCATTTAATTGTGCCAATTTCTTATCAACCTCATCCCATTCTTTCTCGGGTTTGGTTGACTCCTCACCATCTATAATCTTGGTGGGTGTGTGAGGACCGTTGACTATGATACTCCACATATCATAGTCGAGTGCTTGTATGAATATCTTCATCCGAGCTTTCCAATAGGTGTAATTAGACCCATTGAAAAGTGGAGGTCGGTTTGTAGATTGCCCCTCGGCTAGAGAAGTACCGACATGGGTTGCCATAGATCTTTGGCTCTTTGATTGTTAGATCAAAGAAGGGCTAGAGCACCGGCTCTGATACCACTTGTTGCCCAGCTATGCAACCCAAGAGGGGGGGTGAATTGGGTTTCTAAAAAATTTTAAGCCCAACAGATTACTTATGAAGATCAAAACAAAGACTTTAATTCAATATTAATTACCTAAAGCAGGAATGCAAGAATATAATAAAGAAATAAAGTGAAGCGATAAAGCACACCACAAACACAAGGATTTATAGTGGTTCGGTGCTAACCTTGCACCTACATCCACTCCCCAAGATCCTACTTGGGAATTTCAATCCACTATCCTTTGTATTCAACCCGAATACAAAACGTCGGAAACTCCGACACTAGCTATCCCAAGCTAGATCACTTATTTCTCGGGTACAAGTAAACCCAAAATACTCCGATTTCAGGTTCGGATCAACCTTTCCTTGTTTTGGAAATTCTCCAAAAATAAGAACAAAAACTCACAAAGAGTTAGAAAATTTTGAGCACAGATTAATACAATAACAGCTCCTTTAAATGAGCGAATATAACAATAAAAGCTTTACTCAAATGAAGAACCCCTTTTTCGGAATTTCTCAAAGTGGATGAACGCTTGAATGCTTGAGAAGAGGTTGATTGTTGATTGAAGATCTCTTGAAAGCTTTGAACGATCTCTAGATCAAGGTTGAAACAATTGGCGTGAAGAATTCTCTCCTTGAAAGATCTTGCTTTTCTCTTTCACAATCTCTCTGGTATATTGTGGATCCTCTCTCTTTTTCTTTTTGGATTTTTCGTTGATCTCAGGCTTTTTCTTGCAAATTTTGGATCCTTTCTTCTATATTTCTCTTCTTTGATTTCACGTTTGATCCGCTTAATCTGCAATTTCTTTCATCATTTTAAGCATTTTGTAGCATTAGAAGCAAGAGAAAATAATTTAGGTAGATAAAGAGCCGTTAGAGGATTTTTAGGAAGCATAAATGGCAATTAAAATGGACAAAAAAATAGCCGTTGCTGACATTTCCCGTCGCAGGGGTCGACTCATGAGTCCACTCATGCTTCAGGGGTCGACTCATGAGTCGACCTCTGTTGCAAAAACCAGAGAATGCGTTTCTGGAAATTCTTGGCTCAAATTAGCAGGGGTCGACTCATGAGTCGACTCATGCCTTGTGGGTCGACTCATGAGTCGACTCACAGGTCGTGCCAAGCCAGAAAACTAGCGTGCCAAGGAGAATTTTTGCGTGCCAATCAGCTCACAGTGCCATGAGTTGACTCATGAGTCGACTCATGCACTTCAAACCTTCATAACTTCAAAAATATAAGTCCAAACATAATAAAATTTTTATCAATAGATTTCAAATCATTTGTTCTACCAAATGGTACTATCAAATCAGGATTTTAGTAAAATTACAATTTTGCCCTTGAAGAGCATAAGGACTTTTTCATTATAAATTATTTGTATCCCTTCAATCTGCTTTGTAATCATCAAAATCAATCTAGGAGCAACAGCATAAGGATTGATTCCTATTCAATCTCATAATACAAGTCCTAGTTGCATTAAGTTTCCTAATTACTTAAGTTATTCAACTTACATTAGAAATCTTTTTAGGCACCAACTCTTGTAGCCCTTATTTCACACCCTCTTTTGCACTTAAAGAATGCCCCATATGAAATCAAAAAGCCCTCTAATCATGGGACACGTCCAACTTGATCAAATCAAGGTGGTGCCCAAGAATAACTATCAAAAAAATTAATTAGAAACTTGCACCCTTAATTCATTTGATCTAAAATCTTAGACATCCAATAATTGAAGTCCAATAAATCTAATTTATTTAGCTTATTAGCAAATAATTAATTTTGAATAATCTTATCAAATAAAAAATTCAAACGAAAAGAAAAAATTGGGTCCAACCATATACTAGCAAGGTTACCTTGAACCCAATCGGATTTCTCTAAACCTAATTGATACTTCAAAGATTAATTGCTAATTTCAAGCCTAATCCCTTTGTTGTGTGATCTCATAGATTCAATTCTATCTGATAGTGAGATATATAATGATCTCTATTAAAGTATCATTGAAACTCTTTTTAATGGGTTGGAACAATTTCACTCTAACTCATCAAAGATTGTCGATCCAGAACAACCTTAGTGAGCTCTCACAATCTACCAGTGACACCTAGCAGTATGTAGTGGTAACCCAATAGAACTGAAATAAATCTCTAGGTGTAGTTAATATGTGATTCAGTCTCTCTATCATGAGTTCCGACTAGATGGTAGGTCATGGATAAATCGTCAAACCTCAACATCAGTCATATGATAGATTCAATCAGCTCAAGTCCAATTGTGACTTCTATGAAAACTCTTTTCTATCAATCACACTGCTATGGTCACAGACTCTCGAACTTAGTCTCTCAAATCTCATAGAACTACTCCTCTTTATCAAGGTCGATAGATTTCATCTTGATGCGCATCCTACTCCTATAGTGGATCAACTGTCGCTAATATCCACTACAAGGGCTCATTAAGACCTATGTTTATATGTCAGTCAAACTTCAACAGTCTCATTATGAGCAGCAGTATCATCTTAGGTCAAAAGACTAGTCATACAACTACAGTATCGAGACAATCATTGATGAATGAATAGAAATCCAAATGATCTCTCATATGGTCATGCTTAGTACTAGTTGTTCTCCAACAACTATCCGCATTCATCATTCAGTGTCTTCATACTGTAGACTAGAGATCCATCTATCTCGAAAGAAGTGATCTATGTGTCAATTTATCCAGATCGATCACCATTCTCATGATGATCCTATGATCGAAAGTATTTAGGAATTAAATACATGTCTCTAATTCCCAACACCTTGAGAATATGTATCGAAAATTAATTCCATAGATGATTCAAGGATACATCACACTTGAATAAAAAATAAATTTATTTTTTTTATTGATCAAATCAATATATTAAGTATAAAATTATGTTCTAGATTTATTATAATATGTCAGCCATATTGGCTTTTAGGACATACATCTAACAATCTTCCACTTGGACTAAAGCCAATTAGCCACAAATCTAAGTCCCATCTTCTTAAGGTGGACTTTCATTTTCAGTTGGCTCAACTGCTTTATCAGTGGATCTGTCACATTGTCTGCAGAGTCTACTCTTCACATCTTGACATGTTTCTTTTCGAAGTAGTCACGTATGATATGATACCACTGCTCGAGGTGCTTTGATTTTTTATGAGACCTCAGCTCCTTAGCAAGTGCTATGGCTCCATTATTGTTGCAGTAAAGTGGTATGGCATCTGATATCATAATCTCAAGTTTTGCGATAAACTTGTTGAACCAGAAGCCTTCTTTTGCTGCATCCAAAGTGATAGGGTCAAGATGCTGTTGTTAGGATATCGTGATTATCAATCTAATTCTGATTTCAATAAAAATTAAAAATACATAAAAAGTAGTGAGTCAGATCGAATCCATAGAGAAGACAAGATTTTGATTTAAAATCTTTGATTTTGTAAAAAAAATAAAATTTTGGAGAAAATAATTTAAGTCAAAAAATAAAAATTAAAAGTATGAAAAATAAATTGGATATTAAGATCTACTAACTAAATCCTAGCATCTACTTACAATAAAAATAAATAATAAGAATTTAAAAAGTATAAAATAAATTGGTACTAAGATCTACTAACTAGATCCTAGCATCTACTTACGAAAAATAAAAGATAGAAATTTAAAATGCAAGAAAATAAATTTTGTATTAATTAAAATTAAAATTCAAGTACAAAGAATTTAAAAAAAATAAAAAAAATAAAATTATAACAAAAATCTAAAGTTGATCAGTCAAGCCTCGTCAAAAAGATGGTTGATGATCTCTCCATCTTCTATCATACTCCGTAGAGCGAACTGGCTTCTCTCCTTTTTTTTGGGTCCCTAAAGCTATTTTATTTTTTTCTTTATTTTTTTCTCACTTTCTACTAATTTTTTCTCCTCTCAAAGCTTATTCCTAGATCTCCTATTTATAAATAAGTTTTTCATAATTTTTTGATAGGAAAAGGAGTCCTAAAACTCTTAGAAATCATATTAATCCCTTTAGGAATATTTTTGGCCATCGAATGAGGCTTGGACCATCCAGATCTGATCAAAATCCATAATTTTAACCTTTCTCTTAGTCAGATTCATTCTCAGCTATTCGATCTAGGTTCTAATAAAGTTCTGGCCATCAGATCGTACAAAAGATTTCCTATTCAAAGTCAAAAATATCCTCAACCATCTGATCGCATGATAGATCACTTCTGGGCTGTCGGATCACGCAAATCTTCTTCTTATAAACTAGCAGCAAATGTGGACTCTCGGATCTGATGATGGATGAGTTTTTAGCCATTAGATCATGCAAAAACCCCTCTCTCGCTATGAGCCATGCCTGTGGACCACGTAAAGTTTCCTGTGGACCACATCCTAATTTTTGTAGACCGAGTGATCGGTCCACCATACATCGGAGGCTATTTTTAGAAATTTTTAAAGATATTTTAGCTCATTTTTGCTCTGATTTTTGTCTAAAAAATTAAAAAAAATATATATTAAATTTTTCAAAAATTTTTTATCATTTTGGTGCTTAAATTGCTCAATTGAATTAACATCTATTTTTCATAAATATGCTCTAATTTTATATTTTTTAAAATTATTTATTTTTATAAAAAAATTTAATTTATTAATAAAATTAGATTTTTAAGAAGATGTTAGCACCATAAATTATCAAAAATATCTATAATAAATATAAAAATATGTCACTTATCACACCCCCCAACTTGAACTTTGCTCATCTTCGAGTAAAGAAAGATTTTAGAATTAAGTACCATTTAACTTATAATTTTAAATTTTATCAAATAATTTTTAAAATAATAATTAATATTCAGTAAAGTGTGAGTGAGGTATGTCATTGGGGTATTAATACTAATCAATGTGAGAGTTAAACTAAGAACACTAAATTTTTTTTAAATTTTTTTAAATTATTCCTACCTTTATCTCCAAATCATTCACCTTCATATGGACAAGTATATTGTTACTTTCATTCTTCATTTATTGAACTCTTTTTTTTTATTCATTCTTTTTTTTTCTTTTTTTTTGCTTAATGTTATACTGCTATTGAATGTCTTAACTTGTTAAGCTTTCTGTTTGACCCTTGTAGCGAGTTTTCAGCCAATGACTCCCAAACCAGATGGCTTTAGGGCACTAGGTATAGAATATTTATCAGACCTACTTGCTCGAATCAAACAGGCTATGAGTTAAAACTAGCTTTACAACAAAGCTTCTTTGTCCTTCATACCTTTTGATGCGAAACTCAATACTTGCTTAGGTAAAAAGGCCCGGTTACTTAGTATGAAGTACTTAAAAACTCTTTTTTTTGTAATATATATATATATATGAAGAAACGTATAGTTACCCTACACAAGTCTATAAGAAGTAAACTCTTCTTTGATGCAGGTAGAAAAATTTAGAAATACTCAAAAAAAACTATTTAAGTTCTAAACTTATCTCTTTATTGAGTTTTCTTAATACTTGATCTCTCAATATCTCACAAACTCTCTGATCTGTGCATCAATTTTTTTTAAAAAATATTTGGTTTAACTTGATTCTTAAGTATAATCAGATACTTAAATACTAAATACTAACTTGAAGATTTTAAAAATTCAAAATTTTTTATTATTCTCTCCCTGCAAACTTAATCAACATTGTTCTCAATGGAGTAGAAAAAATGAAGGATGTATGCAAAAAGAGAGAAAAGAAGAGATGTCACCTGATCCAAAAATCTTTTTTCAAAATTGATTCTCCCCCCCAACTTGGTCAAGATTATCTTCAGATCTCCATAAAAGATACTAAGTAAGACTTGATTAACCTAAATAAAATACAAAAGATAGTAAAAAGTATAAAACTAAAAATTAAAAACTAGGTTGCCTCTCAGGAAGTACTAAGTTTACCGTCTTCTGCTAGACCATGCTGATTCTCTCACCTATCCCGTGTTGAATATTGGATTGATAAATTTCAATGGTTTTGGATTGCCAATCTTAGAAAAATGATCTAAAATAAATTTTAATATTTTATTGTCAATCTTTAGAAAGTAGTTCATATCTCCATTCTTAATTTTAGAACGATATTTCACAAACTCATTCACAGACCCTTGTTTATTAAGAATTTCTCCTATTTGTTCTTCTAAAATGCTTATGAATTGAGTCTTTAAGTTAGGAGTTGAGTTTGAAGTAATGGATGCTGAAAGGGTATCAGTTGATTCTAAATATGTGTACTCAGATGTGATCAAGGGCAATTTCAGTTCTAGAGGAGGTGATTTTAAAGTGGAAGAACCGGCTTCTGGGGCTAAAGGGAATGAAACTTTTGGTGAATATATCTTAGGTAACTTATCTGCTCTCTTCTCTTTATCATTTAGATCAATATCAGTACTGAGCTCAGGTTCTTCTATTGGGCTAGTCTCAGTACTAATCTCCTCTTCTAAATTTTCATTTTGGCTAGCATCAGTACTAGCCTCACTCACCTGAATTTGATATGGATCTTTAAGAATTCTATCACTTTTAAGCTCAAAGATTACTTTATCATTTTCAAATTGAAGATTCTTAGGTGGGATATTGGATTGTTGACTAGGTCCAGGTGGTTGGTGGATGGTTAGGTTATTTTCAAAATTCGATATTAATTTGTTTGGCAATTGACCTAGTTCTCTCTTCATGGTAGATTCAATTAATTGATCTATTTGTGCTTCTAGCCTAATGAGGGATTGCTGTTGGGTCATGATCATTTGTTGAAGTTGGCTAAATCTATCGTTGGCTAGATTGGTCTGTTGAGGAGGTGGGTATAATGGCTGATTATCATAGAATGATTGAGTAGGCTGACCACTATTATATGCATAGTTTTGGTATTGGGGCCTATTTTAAAAATTTTGTATAGAAAAAATTTGGGTCTTAGCCTGAGTCTGTTGCGGTCTCCAAGAAAAATTAGGGTGGTTCCTCCAATCTTGATTATATGTATTTAAAAATGGGTCATTGACAGGATTGGAGTAATCTTGAGCAGCTTGAACTTATTTTTGGATGAAAGGTGGAAACTGTGCAATCGTAGGACATTCACTCATATGATGGGCTGGACTAGCACAAATAGAATAAATCTTCTGATAATTAGAAGGTTGTGTGCATTGCATAGGAGATTGTCGATCTAAGGCTAGGTATTTATCTATAAGAAAGTCGACTTTATCTAATTTTTGGACTAGCAAGTTCAAATCAACCTCAGGACTAGAGTCAGAATATTTGATCCCATAGAATGATGGAAAAATTGATGGATTATAGGTGTAAAAAATAAAATATTCCTTTATCTGTCTAGGTGGTTCTGAGAATTTCTAGCCATTTGATTATCATGTTTAGCATGGATCAATCATTAAATTTCAGGATTAGGTTCAACTAAGTTAGAAAAAATTATACCATGCATGTATTAGTGCAAACCCTAATATGTGTGTTGTTAAGATTTTTTCTTTTTTTTTTTAAGAAGGAGGAGAAAAAGAAGAGAAAAAAAGAAAGAAAAAAGTTCTAAAGGTGAGATCCTTAAGAAAAGTCTTAGACCTAAAGACATAAGATGAGAAGAATTAGTTGTGGTTAAGTGTTAATTGCAATCAAGTTAGCAAATAGTTAAACCTAGACACCTATGGATTTCTTAGACCTAACAGTTCAATGTAGAGTAGCTTAGTCTAGATACAAATTGGGGTTGTCCTCACTTCCTTCAACTAGTCAGGTAAGAGATGAGGTCGTGGGTGTCCTCCCGTTGCTTGCTTTAGACACCAATTGAATTGGTCAGGTAAGCTAACGGAATCAATTAAATAACCATGAGTCCACTTAAACAGAGCTTTTGTAACCTCTAGCCTTAGACACTAGTTTCAAGGGTGAGTCCAAACTTACTTTGTACTTGACCATAATACTCAAATTGAACTCAATTGATCCTAGGGGCCCATGTCTACTTGATTTTAGTTAGGTTTGAGTTAATACGGGATACTGGTTGGTTGTTTTTGGGCTAAAAAAGGGTGATGAGATCTTCACCTTATCTTGTTATGGGTGTTGCCCTTAAATTGATTTGAGATGAGTATGCACAACCAATTTCAAACAAGGGGTTCTATGCAACTAAATTAGATGCATGAAATAATGAAACTTGAAAGCTTACCTTGTCTCCAGTGATCACCAAAAGAAAATCTAAGATGATGAACGCTTCTAACAATTAAGTTTCTACTCTTGTCATGCAATTTTTATTAAGTTTATGTGGATAAATTTTAGGTTAATTTAAAAAAATAATAATTAATACTAAAAAAATAGTTAAGATTAAGGTTAGGATTGATCTCACCAAGCAAAATTGGAAGCTTTCTATCTCTTTTTTTTTATTTTTTTTATATAAAGATAAAAAAATAGAAAAATTAGTAAGCTATATTCATAAAAAAATAAAAAAAATCAAACATTAAAATTGTTGCCTTCCTCGACAACGGTGCCAAAAATTGATAGGGTCAAGATGATGTCGTTAGGACATCGTGATTATCAATCTAATTCTGACTTCAATAAAAATTAAAAATATATAGAAAGTAGTGAGTCAGATCAAATCCACAGAGAAGGCAAGATTTTAATTTTAAATCTTTAATTTTATAAAAAAAATAAAATTTTAAAGAAAATAATTTAAGTCAGAAAATAAAAATTAAAAGTGTAAAAAATAAATCAGATACTAAGATCTACTAACTAAATCCTAACATCTACTTGCAACAAAAATAAATAATAAAAATTTAAAAAGTATAAAATAAATTGATACTAAGATCTACTAACTGGATCCTAGCATCTACTTGCAAAAAATAAAAAAAAGAATTTAAAGTGCAAGAAAATAAATTTTACATTAATTAAAATTAAAATTCAAGTATAAAAAAAATAAAAAAAATAAAACTATAATAAGGATCTGAAGTTGATCAGCTAAGCCTAATCGAAAAGATGGTTGATGATCTCTCCGTCTTTCATCGTACTCCGTAAAGCAAACTGGCTTCTTTCCTTCTTTTTTTTGGGTCCCTAAAGCTATTTTATTTTTTTCTCTATTTTTTTCTCACTTACTACTAATTTTTTCTCCTCTCAAAGCTTATTCTCGGATCTCCTATTTATAGATAAATTTTTCATAATTTTTTAGTAGGAAAAAGAGTCCTAAAATTCTTAGAAATCATATTAATCCCCTTAAGAATATTCCTGACCGTCGGATGAGGCTTGGACCGCCCGATCTGATCAAAATCCATAGTTTTAATCCTTCTCTCAGTCAGATTTATTCTCAGCCATCTAATCTAGATTTTGATGAAGTTCTGACTGTCGGATCGTGCAAAAGGTCTCCTATTCACAGTCGAAAACGTCCTCAACCGTCCGATCGCATGATAGATCACTTATGGGCCGTCGGATTGCGCAAATCCTCTTCTTATAAACTGACAGCAAACGTGGACTGTCGGATCTGATGATGGATGAGTTTTCGATCATTAGATCATGCAAAAACCCCTCTCTCGCTGTGATTCATGCCTGTGGACTGTGCCCTGATTTCTGTGGACCGAGCGACCGGTCCATCGTGCATCGAAGGCTATTTTTAGATTTTTTTTAAGGATATTTTGGCTCATTTTTGCTCCAATTTTGTCTGAAAAATTGGAAAAAATATACATTAAATTTTTTAAAAATTTTTCATCATTTTGGTGCTTAAATTACTCAATTGAATTAACATCTATTTTTTATAAATATGCTCTAATTTTATATTTTTTTAAAATTATTTATTTTTGTAAGAAAATCTAATTTATTAATGAAATTAGGTTTTCAAAAAGATGTTAGCATCATAAATTATCAAAAATACCTACAATAAATATAAAAATATGTCACTTATCATGAAGCAGTGACATACTCAGCCTCTGTGGTCAAATCCGCTATGATGGATTGCTTGAAACTCTTCCAGCTAACTGCACCACCATTGCAAACGAACACATATCCTGACATAGACTTTCTATCATCAGGATCAAACATGAAGTCTGAGTCAGTATACCTCTCGACACGTAACTCAGAATCTCTTCTAAAGATTAAGAACAAATCCTTAGTTCTTCTTAAGTACTTAAAGATATTCTTCATAGCTATCCAGTGCTTCTCACTTGGATTCGATTGATACCTGCTCGTGACACTCATAGCAAGGACAATATCAGGTCAAGTACATAGCATGGCATATATGAGGCTCCTTATGGTCGAAGTATAAGAAATCTTACTCATACACTGTACTTCCTCAGATGTGGTTGGACACATCATCTTGAAAAGATTAATACCATGCCTAAGAGGTAAGAGTCCTCTTTTAGAATTTTTTATGCTGAACATTTTCAGCACTTTTTCTATGTATAGCTTTTGTAACAGATTTAGCAACCATTTAGGTCTATCCCTATAGATCTTTATTTCAAAAATATAGGATGCTTTTCCTAGGTCTTTCATGGAGAATTTCTTGGACAACCATCTTTTGACCATGGTCAGCATGGGAATATCATTTCCAATGAGAAGAATATTATCCACGTATAATATGAGGAATGTTATTGCGCTCCCCTTGATCTTTTTGTATACACATGATTCATCTTTATTTTTGATGAAATCAAATGATTTGATTCTTCATCAAAATGATGATTCTAACTCCGAGAAGCTTACTTTAATCCATATATAGACCTTTGCAGCTCGCAGACTGTGATCATCATCACCAGATGTGAAACCCATAGACTGCTCCATATAGATATCTTCCACAAGATATCCATTCAGGAAGGTAGTTTTTACATCATCTGTCAGATTTCATAATCATTGTAAGCTGCAATAGTAAGCAGAGTGTGGATAGATTTCAGCATGGCTACAGACGAGAAGGTTTTCTGATAATCAATGCCCTCGTGCTGACTATAATCTTTAGCCACAAGTCTAGCTTTATAGGTCTCTACCATACCATCGGCACCTATTTTTTCTTTGTAGATCTATTTACATCCAATGGATACAATACCTTTAGGTGGATCCACTAAAGTCCAAACTTGGTTCGAGTGCATTGAGTCAATTTCTGACTTCATCGCATCTAACCATTTCTCAGAATCGATATCAGACATCGCCTCGTCAAAAGTATCAGGATCATCACCATGACCCTTATCTCCCATAAGGAATATTTTCTTTACTTCCTCCGTAAGCATATCCATATACCTTTCAGAAGGTCGGAAGATCCTACTAGATTAACGAGGTGATAGAGAAACATCAACTACTGGCTCATGAATAATGGGTTCCTGAGGATCCATAGCTCTTGGCTCTTCAGAGACCTTCTCTTCAGCTCAACTAACCTCCCACTGCTACCATCCTGGATAAACTATTTTTTTAGGAATATGATATTCCGACACAATTATATTGTGGTCTTGTGGAAAGTAGAACTAGTATCCTATGAATTCTTTAGGATACCTTATAAAATAAGCTATAATAGATCTATCCTCTAACTTATCCACCATCTATCTCTTGACATAGGCCGAACATACCCAAGTCTTAAGGTAACCTAGACTCGACTTCTTATCGAACCATATCTCATACAGTCTGGTAGGAACAAACTTTGATGGAATCCTATTTAATAGGTGAATGACGGTTAACAAGGTATGTCCTTAAAGATATAAGGGTAGATCAGTGAAGCTCATCATGGATCTGACCATATCCAATTACGTCCTGTTCCTCCTTTCAGATATCCCGTTGAGCTAAGGTATTTCGAGAGGCATCCATTGAGAGGCTATGCCATTATCCTGAAGATATTCTAAAAATTTTCGACTAAGGTATTCACCTCCTCGATCAGATTGAAGAACCTTAATGGGTTTGCCTATTTATTTTTCTACTTCATATCTGAATTTCTTAAATTTTTGAAAGGCTTCAGACTTGTGTTTCATCAGATACACATACCCATACCTAGACAAATCATTGGTAAAGGTAATGAAGTAGGCATAACCATCTTGGCTTGCACATCAAATGGCCCACACACATCGGTGTGTACCAAGACAAGTAACTCAGTAGCCCTTTTTTCATATCCTACAAAAGATAACTTGACCATCTTTCCTCAAAGGTAAGATTCATAAGCTGGATACGACTCTGGGTTAAGAGAGCCAAAGATCCCATCCCTTTTCAGTTTGTTTATTTTGATCTCTCCAATATGGCCTAGTCTATGGTGCCACAAGTACTTCTGCTTAATTTCATCTCTGAATCTTTTTTGACCTACGGCACTCACTATTTACTCATTTAATTCATATTCGCATCAACATGTAAGTGATATAGACTGTCAATTAAAAGATCTCGTGTAATTAATTTATTTTATAAATAAATAGAATAATAATCTTTATTGAAACTAATTTCAAAACCTTTCTATGCTAGCACAGAGATAAAAATTAAATTCCAACTAGCTATAGAATAAAATAATAATCTTTTAAATCTAATCTAAAATCAGACAGTAATCGAAGAGGATAAGTGCCAACGATCTCTACAGTAATTTTTGCTCCATTATCGATCTGAAGGATTATGTTACCTTCTCTCAACTTTCTACTTTCTATTAGACCCTGTATTGAGGTACATGTATGAGCACTCGAGCCAGAGTCTAATATCTAACTAGAAGTAGAAGAAACTGTAAGGTTAGATTCAATTACGAGCATACCTTCGAAAGGTTTATCATCTTTTTTGATTTTTAGGCTCTCTAGGTAGATTGGACAGTTTCTCCTCTAGTGGCCTTCAGCATGACAGTGAAAATATTTTTTCTTTACTTCGATCTTATTAGGAACTTCCTTTTTTGGCCTCTTCTCCTTCTTTTGCTTTTTAGTGGATTTAACCTTCTTCTTCCCAGTAGATTTTCTCTTAGAAAAAGTCTGCTCCACAATGAGAACAGTATCCCTTGAACTCTTTAAGGTTCCTTTCGTAGTGACCGACATATTGACCAGTTTAAGTATAGTGCAATTAAGTTTGTTTATATAAAAATTTATAATAAATTGACTATATAAACTCATAAAGGATTGAAGGATCAAATCCATCTGTAATTTTTTTTGCATATCCAGCTTGAGCTTTCCAAGCTTCTCTATGTCCTTGGTCACTATCATACAATGCTCATAGATAGACTGCCCTTTGTGCATCTTCAGATTGAAGAGTCTCTTGGATATCTTGAAGCGCACTGTATGGCTCTACTCACTATACAACTCTTGCAAGTAAGTGATCATAGCCCTGGCAGTGGGCATATGCTCATGTTGGCTTTGCAACTCGTTTGACATAGAAGTCAGTATATAGCACTTAACCCGACTGTCTTCATCCATCCACTTTTCATAAGCAGCCCTTGGCTCAGTAGTTGGATAGTTTGGTAGCACTATGGATTTCTGATCGAGTACATAATTTAACTTTTCTGAGGTTAGGATAATCTTGAGATATTTAAGCCAGTCTTTGTAATTTATACAGGTCAAATGATTGGTTTCAAGGATGCAAGCTAGAGGGTTTGAGGCTGACATAGTTTAACTATGAGAGTAGAGATTTAAGTTAAACTTTTGTACTTAATATTATATTTACTTCTAGAGACTTTAAGATGCAAATAATGACCTCCACTAATTTTTTGAATCTCTCCACTCTCCGGGAAGAAAACAAAAATCCTAACCGATAAAAGATTCCTAGTAGATGCTGCGGTCCCACTAATGCCATGCATCTCACTTAACAGTTATTGGTAGCATGCACACCGATGCATAGGCAACTCTTTGCCTAGATGCTTCTCTAAGCATGTTGTAGCAACTTGATCTCTAAGTCATGTGGGCTCACCTAACAGTTATTGTCCGTACTTCTTAGTTAAGCCTCATCCACCATTCACAAGTAGGTGTAAGGCCATCATTGGGTCCCTCACCTAACAGTTATTGGGCCCAACCCCATCCTTACCCTGGAGCAACTCTTTGCTAATAGAGTGGTTGCATGTTTTCGATGCAATTGAACCACTGTGATCAGTCGAGAACAATCAACGTCGATAGTACGCCTGTACATCTACAACGGTGGAAGACCTATGGACTTAATATTTATAGAGATGTTTCGATTTAGGTCTCATCTAACTAGTCATCATATGATCGATCTAATTGGTATGGGCTAAACCAAACTGCTAAGTAACCTTATTCAAGATCTAATCTTTCAAATTGGCCAGATAAGTGGAGATCAATGGGGGCCCCCCGTTGCTTTCTTAGACATCAATAAATTGATCAGATAAGCAAACGAAACCAATTAAATAATCACATTTTAATTACTCATCTTAGACACCAATAGGTCAATTGGTCCAAATAGGTTAGTTCAAGAGAATCGGGCCCAAACCATCGAGCCAAATTAGGTCCTTTGGTCAATCGATTCTACATATGAGACTCAATCGATTCAATCAATAATAATTGCATGATCATTTAACTTAATTGATCTAATTCTAATCAACACTTGACTTGATTCAATAATTACTTAATTAAATTAGATCCATATGATTTAAATCAAAAATCTTAGATGCAATCCTATTACATGACCTAATTTTTGATTTTTCTATAACCAAAATCATCATGTACAAACATAAATTTTAGATTCTAAAATTAAATTTTAGATCTAAATTTTTAATTAAAATAAATTTTAAATTATAAAAATAATTTTTAAATTTAACATACAAATATATATCACATATATGCATGTAAAATTTAGATCTAAATAAAATTCAGATTTATAACATGATATCATATATCTCATATACTCATCATGGATCATGTTAAAAGTAATTTTATGATCTAAATATGTAATCATATATCTCATATATGAATCATGAATCAGATCATATAAAATTTTAGGTTTATGCATGCATCTATATATCATATGAATATGAACTAGAAACCATTCTAGATCAAAATTCAGATCTATGCATGATTTCGTATATCAATTATATATTCTAAAATTAAACTTAAAATTAAATTTTAGATTTAAAGATTCATCTATACATCTCATGTATTAAGAAAAAATTAAATTTTAAAATTTTTTTCAAAACATAAATGTCAATTTCCAGTATATGAAACCCGTGGCTCTGATACCACTGTTGGAATTTGAGGTTTGGGGCATGCATGTATATTTTAAAATTTTATTTTTAAATACTATAGTAGAATATAAGATTAAAATACTTTTAATCTAAATCATGCATGCATAAAAATATAAAACCACAAGGATCTAGTTCATGTGCTGAAATTGACGTATGCTGAAATTCAGATTATGATCAAATCACATACCTGTTTCGTATTCTCTTTCTTCAAATCTGAATCTAGAAGAGAAATTTTTTTTTCTAGCCATATAAGTTTCTAGTTTCTACGGGTATCCACTTAGGATCAGTTTAGAACAGTCCTCTTCAAGTTGAATTTTCTTCTCTAAGAAAATTTAGCCTACTGAATCTGAATGAAGTCTGGATCGTGATCAATATTTGATCTTTTTCTTTGATCTTCTTCTTCTCTTCCTTATCTTTCTCTCTTACTTTGTGCTATTACCAAACACTAGGAACCAGCAACAAGTGGATGCCCAACAATCCTTGGGCGTGATGAAGAAGGGATGCCCCAAGTGCTAGGACGTGTGGACGTCCAAGGAGAGAGGAGAAGGGAGAGGAAGAGAGAGCATGGGGGGTCCCCAAAGATGGGCGTGGACTACTGGTTGGATGCTCTAGGGATCTTAGGGGAGGTCCCTTTAAATAGGTATAAGGATTGAATCCTACTCAATCTCATAATACAAGTCCTACTTGCATTAGGTTTTCTAATAACTTAAGTTATTCAACTTACATTAAGAATCATTTTAGGCACCAACTCTTGGAGCCCTTGCACCCATTATTTCATACCCTCTTTTGCACCCAAGGGACATCCCATATGAAATCAAAAAGCTCTCTAATCATGGGACATGCCCAACTTGATCAAATCAAGGTGGCACCCAAGAATAACTATCAAAAAAATTAATTAGAGACTTACACCCTTAATTCATTTGATCCAAAATCTTAGACACCCAACAATTGAAGTTCAATGAATTTAATTCATTTAAATTATTAGTAGATTATTAAGTTTGAATTATCTTATCAAATAAAAAATCTAAACAAAAATAAAATTGGATCCAACCATGTGCTAGCAAGGTTACCTTGAATCCAATCGGATTTCTCTAAACCCAATTGACACTTCATAAGCTCAATTACTAATTTCAACCTAATTTCTTTATTGTATCATCTCATAGGTTTAATTCTATCTGATAGTAAGATATGCAATGATCTCTATCAAAGATCATTGAAACTTATTTTAATGGATTGGAATAATTTCACTCTAACTCATCAAAGATTGTCGATTCAGAATAACTCTAGTGAGCTCTCACAATCCACCAGTGACACCTAGCAGTATGTAGTGACAATCTAGTAGAAATAATATGAACCTTTAGGTATAGTTAATATGTGATTCAGTCCCTCTATCATGAGTTTCGACTGGATGGCAAGTCATAGATAAATTGTCAAACCTTAACATCAGTCATATGATAGATTCGATCAGCTCAAGTTCAATTATGACTTTTATGAAAACTCTTTTTCATCAATCATACTATTGTGGCCACAGACTCTCAGACTTAATCTTTTAAATCTCATAGGACTACTCCTCTCTATCAAGATCGATAGATCCTATTTTGATGCGCATCCTACTCCTACAGTGGACTAACTATCCCAACATCCACTAGAAGGGCTCATTGTGACTATATTTTGTATCAGTCAAACTCCAACAGTCTTACTATGAGTAATAGTACCATCTCAGATCAAAAGATCAGTTACACAACTACAGCATCAAGATAATCACTGATGAATGAATAGAAATCCAAGTGATCTCTCGTATGGTCATACTCAGTACTAGTTATTCTTTAACAACTATCTGCACTCGTCATCCAGTATCTCTACACTACAGACTAGAGACCCATCTATCCTAAAAAAATGATTTATGCGCCAGTCTATTCGGATCAACACCATCCTCATGATGATCCTATGATCGGGAGCATTTAGGAATTAAATACATGTCTCTAATTCTCAACACCTTGAGAATATGTATCAAAAATTAATTCATGGATGATTCAAAGACACATCACACTTGAATGAAAAATAAATTTATCATTTTTATTGATCAAATCAATGTATTAAGTATAAAATTATATCCTAGATTTATTACAATATGTCAGCCATATTGGCTTCTAAGACATACATCTAACGACATCACTATGTACTAGACTTAGAATATTACTGGCTCGTTCATCTTTTTTTTTAAATAGTGACTTGATCATTTTACTAAGAAGATAGAGTTCACAGGTTAGTAATAATTCATAATCATTAATTTTGAGAATATCCTCTTTGGTTAACCTGTCTATCCTATTCTTATTTACATGACCTAGCCTATAATACCAAAGGTGTATTTCGCTAATGTTATCTATTTTAGGATATTTGCTCAATGTGTATATTATACTAATAGGCTGTAATAGTAAGTATATGCTATGTTTCAATTATCCTTTCATGATTTTAGCATCATTCATAATGATATTATAAAAATTATCCTTTATTAAAAACTTAAAATCAAGTTTGGCCAAAAAGTCTATAGAGATAATATTTATCATAAAGAAAGGATAATAATAACACTCATCTAATATGATACTACTAGATTCAAAAATAAGCTGCATAGTTTTTAAAGCTAGAACTAGAACAAAACTTCCATCTCCCATGTTCAAAAATTGCTCATCTTCTCTATACTTTCTATTAATCTGTAGTCCCTTTAATGAATTACAAATATTAATTAGACTTTCGATATTCAATATCTAGGTAGTAGTATCACAGATAGAGAAATTATAAAGAGTTATCATATAAGTATCTTGTATAGCAACTAATTCCCTATTTTTCTTCTTTGGCTTGTTTGGGTCAAGGGAAGCTATATATGCACGATAGTTCCTCTTCCAATAATCTAACTTCTTGCAAAAGAAACATTCTACTGGACTCTTATCAACTTTCAACTTCTTGCTTTACTTTGGCTTTGGATCCACGGTATGACTTTTCTGCACATTTTTCTTCTTTACTCTCTTAAAAGAATGACGACCTGCTGATGATCCTCCCACTACATGTTGAAAATTGTATCCCAAAGTCAATCGTCAGTTTGTTGGTGTTTGAGTGTATGTATAAAAATTATATATGAATTGTTATTAATAAATATTATTTGGCTTTTTCATCACATTGTGTGCATCTTTATTATTGAACTTCTATATTGTAATAAAGTCCTTAGGACTATTTTGATCTATAAAGGAGGATTTATCGCTTAGTCCTTAAACTTATTCATGATCAAACAATACGCTATTACTTGGATGATAGCGTTTATCAAGTGCAGGTCATTGCATGCCATATACATTGGTTGTCCCCTTAATCAAAGAGTGTGGAGATATTGATATAGCATGCAGATGAGATGTAAGAATACATCTCACTGAATGTGACCAACTATGGAGCACTCTGTTGTCAAGAATAGCTCATGAAGGATATGAGTATAAGTATCCCTCCGATCTAAGATCATTATAGTGACTTGCCCACGGTGACTTGCAAGTAATTCACTGTGCTTTGGTATCGGACTACCTGAATTTCTAATTCAGTGATGGAAGATTTTTGGATATAGTCAAGTACTTATGAAGTCGGTGTGTGAGCCAAGATGAGATTAACTCCTCCGGATTATAGGAGATAATGCATCACCATATTTCAATTCAATAATATCTCGATCAGGATAATCTATGTGATGAATTTGAAAGATTAAAATACAATATGGATGACTTATTCAGGGTTAACAGTAAAATCTTAGATTATCTTGAGCATTCAGGATCAAAGGGATGAATTATATGGTAACCATATGCCAATGATTTCTTGAATATTTTTTTGCAATCTTTTGACCTATCTAGATATCAGATATCATTGCTAGATGGTCACTTTCATTGGTACTAAAATTTATTTCTGTGCTATCAATTTAGATTCAAACCTATAAGATCACACAAAAGAAGTTTTTGACTGATCAGATGGTTGATCGACGATTGAAAATCATTCAAAAGTATAATTACCAGTTTGATTGATGATTAACTTTATACAAAAATTATAACGAAAAATTTATGAGGGTTAGAAAATTAATGAAGGATTAATTAATAATTAAATTATTAATTAATTTAATTTGATTGAGTGAAGAGAATCGAATCAAGTCTAATTGAATTGGATTCAATTAGGTCTGACCCAATTAGGTTATGAGATGATCTAATTACTAAGGATGTTTGATTCCTGATTTGATCAGAACTTAAGCTTGCTTAATTTCTAATTTGATTAGGACTTAATTGAGATAATTTGTTACATGATTAGATGAGATAATTGGGTCTGATCAAATAGGTGTTGGTTGGAGCCAAATAGCTAAACTTAGAGTCCAATTAGATTTGACAACTACCTATGCGACACCCTTACCCATGCCCTTGTGTTTTTCACACAGATTATGAATTGTGTGAAGTATCTATGTGCGATATCGAAAGTTCTCGCCCATCTCTCAATGCCAATTAGATGAGGATAAAATTTGGTTCAAGTTGAATTCAAATTGGATTTGAATTCAGCTTGGAAGTTGATCCTTATCCTGGTTCAAATTCAAATTCAAGTTTGATCTTATCCTCATCTCCATGCCAACCACAAAAATGTATCTAATTTGTGCAACAAATGAAAGGTGAATTATCATGAGGAAGGGTTTCTCATTAGAGTGGGGCATGAACAAAGAGGGGTGGGCCTTCTATGTGCGTGTAAAATAGGATATCTGATTCCTCTTAGGTGTGAGAGTTTAGGATGGGTACCCTAGGTCCCATCTAGGGTTTTGTGAGAAGAAAGAAAAGAGTCTTTTTCTTTTATTTCTCCACCATCTTTTATCCTCCTTGGTGTCCTTCTCATTCTCGAAGGAGTTTGAGACATCCGAAGAAGGAATGAGATCAGCCGTCCAGAAGATGTTCACGTAAGCTAGCACTCTCAGAAGGATCGATCGGTATTAGATCTTCGAGTGGATGATTTATAGAGGTCAGACATCCTATGCAGAAGCGAGTGATCAAGAAGAACTCTTTATCATGATTATCAGTAGTGGCGATCGTCAACCCATGCTCTGGTAAGAGATCCGATCTCAATAGATGAGTTCTACTCATGTGGTATGCTTGTCGTAGATGTGATCTACATTTTATTGATATGATCAATAGTTTTAAAAATCAGATCATGCATAAATTCATGTCATATGATCCTTACTTGGTAGTTTCTAGATCTGATCAGGGCATGCATAATAGATTAAAGTGTTTAACCTATAAGCCTTCCGCCAAAAATTTTAAAAATGCATGCTTGAAACTGTCAGTTTTTCTTTCAATTGGTATCAGAGCGAGGTTCATTATGACATGTATATATGCATGTAGATGTAAAATCTAATTTTTATTGAAACATATGATGTTTTTGATCTGATTTTAGATTTGATCTAATGTAGTAATTAGATCTGATTTGATTCAGATTAGATCAAAATTATTGCATATATGATATATTAGATTAGATGATCTAATTAGCTAGTACTCTGATTGGATTGGTCACCAAGCCTGTCCGATTATAAGAGCAAGTAGGGTTTCATAATCCTCTCTTTTCATTCGATGGGGTACTTTTATAGTGTATGGGAGTGCCATGTGATTATATCCTATGATGAAGAATGCGAAAGAAAAAACTTATTTTTTTTGTAAAATCCTAGATCTGAAAATCCTAGGATTGTTGTGTATGATACAATTTGTATGAAAAGTAATAATAGCTAATCTTAATGATTAAAATTATTTTAATTATAATAAAAAATGAAATTTAAAATCATAAAAAATTTAGATTAGATCTAAAATTTATTTATGATTGATTTTATTTCAGTTTATATAAAATTTTTTAGATCCGAAACTTTACAATAGTTGCTGGTATGCCTGCTGAGCCGACTCAATTTTGAACTGAGTCGACTCAGTCCCTTAGTTAGTCAGCTCATTTTTCAACTGCATCGATCCAGTGGCAGTAGGTGGATAAAATAGGTTACTATTCATTTACGGTGAGTTAACTAAGTCGCAGATTTAGTTGACCCACTATAGTGTTCCGCCTTAGTCTAGGAGTGAGCCAACTAAGTTTCAAAGAAAAATTTTTTTGCATAAAATCAGATGTAAATGGTTTTAAAACTTAACCTAAACTTATATTAAATTCAAACTTAATTGAAAATTAAGGGTTGAACCAATTAGATCTAGAATTATGAATTAAAGATCTAATGATATTGTATAAAATATGGAGATATGGGTAAGCTCAATCATATCCTCTTAATTGGATTAGACCTAAGGTTACAATCAAATAAAATATGGACTATTTAAAAAAATAATTAAATCTAACTAAAAGTTAAATTAGATTAAATTAGAATTTCTCTAGAACCAATATAATAGTTGTTTTGATCAAGTTCATATCTTTGATGAGACTAAATGGACCTTGATTGTAGCTCAGTGGTCGAGCCTATGTCATTAAGTTGATCAAATCAAAACTAATTAACTAGTTGATATCTTAGGTAAGTTTGGCAGTCTTGATTAGTGGTCATTAATTGGAGCTACTCATCTAGATTGAGTCTATGGTGAGTTAATGACATATCTCTCTCATCGATCTCACTTACCTGGCCAATATGATAAATTATATTTTGATTAGATCGCTAAGTGATTCGAGTTGACCCATGATAGCTAAAAAATCAATATGACTAATTTTGGTGCCTCTAGATGACTTGTCTGTTGTCTTCTTCGTGACTTGATGAAGTCAGTGGGAGAATTTATGACTTATCGATTCGACCAGCTTGTCTTTAGTCTTCTTTGATCTGACTTGATGAAGTCAGTGAGAGGATTATGATTAGCCAATCTCTCCTCTTCTCTTAAAATATTAACTAAATCTTCTAAATTATTAGCTCTCTAAAATAAAATAATTATGGAGATAACTAGATCATAGCTTTCTATTAAGTTGGGTGATAATGGGTCCAATAATTTAGATGACCATTGAAGGCACCACTTGTCTGGTGCTCATCTGGCTGTCAGAATTATCATTCATAATATGATGATTGAGATGTGTCTTTCTAACGATGGTCGGATTGGTCGAGCCACACTCAAACTTGATCATTCATTTGTCAGATATACTGAGTTCTGTCATATTAATGATTGAACCTAATCAGGACTTGCAGAAAAAGCCAAAGCCTACTAAAAAGTAACCTGAGGTAAAATTTATACTAGATTTTGTTTGGTGAAATAATTGGTTAAGAAGCTATCCGTGGGTGCACGAGGGTTGGCCGAACTACACTCGGACCCATGTGCAGTTTGTACGGATTCTAGTACCCACTAAGAAATTAAAGTAATTCTTCAAATTGAAGGTAGAGTCTACCAATTCAGACAAAATAATGAAAGAACTTTTAGACTAAAATCTATGTCTTTAGGCTTAATTAATTTATATACTAATTAGGCTTTTATTTTATCCTTTTATATAGTTATGGCCACCACTTTGTTGCTTTGATCACTATTAGATAGTGATAAGTTGATGCGACCCAATTTTGATAGCTGATATCAAAAATTGAAGATAGTTTTGGAGCACAAGCAGATCTTATACGTGCCGATAGATCTGACACTGGAGGAGCCTGCCCCAAACGTATGTGGTGCAGTATGAGATACTTATCAGAAGTGGCTCAATGATCGAATCATGATTCATTGCATTATGCAAGCGGTGATGAACAACGAGTTCAGCCACAAGTTCAAAGATGCTCAGTCGAAGGAGATGTTGCAAGTGTTGAATAAATCCTTCGGCACTCCTGACGATGTTGAGTGGCACAAGATTAGTTATGTCATTTTCAATGCTTGGATGAGGGAGGGGATATCAGTCATCAATCATGTATTGTACATGATCGAGCAGATTGAGCACCTAAGCAAGCTCAAATTTTTCCTGCATGAGCAACTGGAGAAAGATGCAATTCTGAACTTCCTACCCATGTCCTGCCTCCCATTTCTCAGTCATTATCGAATGACGAAGCCTGTAGTCAACTACCATGGTTTACTAGGGTTGCCACAAAATTTTGAGAAGATCATCAACCCCATAAAGAGATGGTGAATGAGGTTGGTGGGTCTTTGGATGGACGTCATCCCTTTAAGAAAGGGAAGAAAAAGAATAAAAATAAAAAGAAGGTACAAAGTGCTAGGATGTCTAAGTTCGATCAGACCAAGAAGTTCAAGTCCAACCAGAGTCAGGCAGAGTACTTCTACTGTAAGAAGTAAGGTCATTAAAAGAGGAACTATCCTCTTTACATTGCTTTTCTTGATCCGAATAGACCGAATAAAAAGAAGAAGCAAGCGATTACTGGGCAAGATAATTATATGATAACATCTTGCAATTTCTCTATTTGTGATATAATAACCTAGGTATTAGATACTAGTAGTCCTATTAATATTTATAATTCATTGCAAAAACTTTAGGTCACTAGGAGATTTGGAGAAGGTGAGAGATTCTTGAATATTGAAGATGGAAGATCAGTTTCAATTCTAGCTTCAAGAATTATCAAGCTTGTATTCAATTTTCACATCATTATTTTTAGTGATTGTCACTTTTGTCCTAGTTTATTATTGAATATACTTTCTGCAAGCATTTTGGCCAAGAATAGTTATGAAATTTTAATAAAAAAAATTATGATATCATTTTGAATGGTGTTACAGTGATGAATGGATAATTAAACAATGGCATTTACATTATATCACGGCCTAGTATAATATACCATCAAATAAATGTCCTAGGATCGATGATGTCTCGGATGCTTACCTTTGATATTGTAGACTAGATCATATTAACAAAAATAGGATGAATAGGTTGACTCAAGAAAAAATCCTCGAAGTTAATGATATTGAATCATTGCCAACCTATGAGTCTTGTTTACTTGAAAAGATGACTAAGTGACTTTTTATTGAAAAAGATAAACAAGCCAGTGAAGTTCTAAATCTCGTACATACTGATGTATGTGAACCCATGAATATAAGTATCAGAGGTAGGTATTACTACTTCTTTATATTTACAAATGACCTATCGAGGTATGGGTACATCTACTTAATGACACATAAATCTGAATCATTTGAAATATTTAAATATTTCCATAATGAGGTAGAGAAACAAATTGAGAAGAGTATTAAAACTATTTGGTTTGATCGAGGAGGTAAATACCTCTCCAATAAATTTCTGACATATTTAGAAAAAAATAAGATTCTTTCACAATGGTTTCCTCCTGAAACACCACAATACAATGGTGTGTTGGAAAGGAGGAAATGAACTCTGTTAGACATGATTCGATCTATGATAGATTTTGCAAGTCTGCCAATCTTCTTTTAGGGATATGCACTCGAGTTGGCTTGTTATATACATAATAAAATTTTGAGTAAATTTATAAATAAAATACCACATGAGATGTGGACAGGATATAAGCCAGTACTCTCTCACCTTAGGGTTTAGGGGTATCCAGCTTATGTCAAGTATTTAAAAATAGATAAGCTTAAATGTAAGTCTGACAAGTATCAATTTATTGGGTACCTAAAAGAAATAAAGGGGTATTACTTCTACCTTACTGATGAACAAAAGGAGTTCGTCAGTAATAAGATAGTCTTTTTGAAAAAGAAGTTCCTTGAAGAAGTTCGATAGGTAACCTTTAAGATTGAACTTGAGAAAGTTCGATAGGTAGAAGAACTGATACAATCTAGTGCATCTGCAAAATAGGATTTGATTAGATCAAATCCAGAGCCCATGGTAGAGGCACCATTAAGGAAATCTGATAGAGTACCTTATCAGCCAAATAGATATTATAGTTTCTTGATCCGAAATGGTGATCCTGTTGAACTCAATGAGAATAATGAGGATTCGATCACGTACATAGATGCCATATAGTGGTCTGACTCTGATAAATAGCTTGAAGCCATAAAGTTCATATTAGAAAATATATCCTAAAGCTAATCATTTGAACAATTATGCTCTTTATAATTTATATATAAATTATGAATTAATAAATATTATTTGGTATATTCATCACAAGGTTACATCTTCCTTGATTGAACTCTAATATTATGATGAAGTCTTTAGAACTATATGATAATTAATAAAAAAAGATTTATCGAATAGTTCTTAAATATATTCGTGACTAAATAATACGTCATTAAAAGATGATGACATTTATTAAGTGTAGGTCGTTGTGTGTCATATAGGTTGATTATCCTCTTAACTAAGTATAGAGACACTGATATAGTATACAAATGAGATGTAGGAGTACATCATCACTGAACAATTGACTCACCTGTGGAATGCTTTGCTGTCAAGAGCAGCTCGCAAAGAATATGGGCATAAGTGTCCCTCCAACTTGAGATCACCAAGGTGACTTGCAAGCAACTCATTGTACTTTGATGCTGGACTATCTAAATTTTTAATTCAGTGATGGAAGATTTTTTAGCACAGTCAAGTACTTATGATGTCAGTGTGTGGATCAAGATGGGATTGATCCCTCCTATTTCAAAAATTGATGCATCACTATATTTTAATTGAGTAAGACCTCGATCGGAGTAATCCATATGATGAGTTATAGGATTTGAAAAAGATTGAAATATAATATGGATGACTAATCCAGGATTGATAGTTAAACCCTAGGTCATCCTGAGCATTCAAGATCAAAGGGATGAATTATGCCATAACTATATTTCATGGTTCTTGAATATTATCTTACAAATATTTGATCTATTCGAACGTCGAGAACTATTACTAGATGGTAACTCTAATTAGTACAGAAAATGACTCCTGTGCTACTGGCTTAGTGTTCGAACCTATGAAGTCACGCATAAAGTCAAACAACATAGGAAAGAATTGACCTAAGTCTATGAGTTCAATTTGAAAGTACATAATTTGATTGAATGAATAGATTAGCTTAATTAAAAATTAAGGATCATACAGGATTAAATAAGCTGACTATGTCTAGCTTGCACTAGACATGAGGTTCAGGTTTAATTTTGGGGATGATGATGTTCTGATCTATGATCTAAAAGATTTATGAGAGATTGAATTCAAGTACTAATTAATTTTAAATTAAATCTAATTTAATTATATTTAAATTGAATTAAAAATTTAGGTTAGACTTAGATCAGAATCTTGATTAGATTAGAATTGACAGGCTCTTCGAATCTGGTTCGAATCAGATCCAAATTGGTTTAGAATCAAAGAGTCCTAAATAGCTAAAACTCTCTCTCTCATAGTGGTCGACCAAAGGAGGGAGGGGGCTGATTTATTTTCACCCCATATGGAAGCGCATGGTGAAGAGTTCATGCATGAATATAAGTGGGTGCTCTCCTTTCTTTATCACATCTCCTCTTTGGATAAGGTTAGGAATTCTAATTACTTCAGGATATGATCATGTGCGTCAACTATAAAAGGGTAACATTTTAACCACCAGTTGTTATGAAATTTTTGTGTGACAAAACCATGACTCTGGTGAGAAAAAAAGGGGGCACTAATCTGGTTTTAGCGTGGGATTTTTTTTCTTGGTGGGTGCACTCCTTTCTTTATTACATCTCCTCTTTGGATAAGGTTAGGAATCCTAATTACTTCAGGATATGATCATGTGCATCAACTATAAAAGGGCAGCATCCTAACCATCGGTTGTTATGAAATTTTTGTGTGACAAAACCATGACTCCCGTGAGAAAAAAAGGGGGCGCTAATCTGGTTTTAGCGTGGGATTTTTTTTCTTAGTGTGGACTTGTTGCACGCTAATTTTTGGGATGCCTTCTTTCTTCCCTGGCATGGAGTTTCTTTTGGGCACTCTCTTCTGGATGTGAACACTCCCTATCAGGCATCCCCAAGAAGAGAAAATCAGATCTTCTCTCTCCCCTTGCTTTCCTTCTAAGGATTGATGCATAGAGCTTCATCTCTCTTCTCTACGGAGCCTGACGTGTGCGCGAAGTAGAAGGTCTGTACGTTTAGACCTCGCAAGACTTTGGATTCAAGAAACCCTCAATGTTTAATTCCTATTCTACTATGATCCAGATAATTTATAAATATTATAAATTAATAAAATAAAAAAATTTTAGATGTACCTTGGCGATCTGTTCAGATCGGATGAATTTTTTCTTCAACTGGTATTAGAGCAAGGCTGATATATGGATGTGTAGATTAATTTTTCTAGTATGTATATATATGATATATGATAGGATCATAATGTTGTCGTTAAAATACCATGATTATCAATCTAATTTTGACTTCAATAAAAATTAAAAATATGTAGAAAGTAGCGAGTCGGATCGAATCCACAGAGAAGACAGGATTTTGATTTGAAATCTTTGATTTTAGAAAAAAAAAGTAAAATTTTGAAGAAAGTAATTTTAAGTCAAAAAATAGAAGTTAAAAGTATAAAAAATAAATACAGTACTAAGATCTACTATTTAGATCCTAGCTTCTACTTGCAATAAAAATAAATAATAAAAATTTAAAGTATAGAAAATAAATTGGTTCTAACATCTACTAACTAGATCCTAGCATCTACTTGCAAAAAAATAAAAAATTAAAATTAAAATAAATTTTATATTAATTAAAATTAAAATTTGAGTATAAAAATTTTTAAAAAATAATAAATTAAAATAAAACTATAATAAAGATCTAAAATTGATCAGTCCAGCCTCGTCAAAAAGATGGTTGATGACCTCTCCTTCTTCCTTCATACTCCATAGAGCAAACCGACTTCTCTTCTTCTTTTTCTTGGATTCTTAAATTTATCTTTTTTTTTGACTTTCTATTGAATTTTTTTTCTTTTCTTACTTATTCTCGGACCCCCTATTTATAGATAAATTTTTACCTTTTTTGATCACAAAAGGAGTCCTAAAACCTATAGAAAATGTATAATACTCATATAAATTAATTCTGACCATTAAATCTTCAATGAACTGCTTAGATCAGTCCAAAAAATAGTTGTTTAAATCTTTATCAGGGTCAAAAATATTCTCATCCATTGGATCAGATCTCAGATTTGATCTGGGCCATTGATCAGCGCTCAGTTATTCCTATTCAAAGTCAGGAACCACCACAATCGTCGGATCTCACTTCAGATGAAATTTGGACCATCGATCAGTGCAAATTCTTTTGCTCGCTTGTGAACCATACTGTGGACCACATAACATTTTCTATGGACCATGCCCTTGAATCCGTAGATGGAGCGGTCAGTCCACTGTGCATCGAAGGTAATAAAATTTATTTTTTAGATATTTTGACTTAATTTTTACTTCAATTTTTGTCTGAAAAATTAAAAAAAATATGTATTAAATTTCTTAATAATTTTTTATTTTTTTGATACTTAAATTCTTAATTAAATCAATATCTATTTTTCATAAATATACTCTAATTTTATATTTTTTTAAATTATCTATTTTTGTAAGAAAATCTAATTTATTTATGAAATTAGATTTTTTAAGAAGATGTTAGCACCATAAATTATCAAAAATATTTAAAATAAATATAAAAATATATCACTTATCACACCTTCCAACTTGAACTTTGCTCATCTTTGAATAAAGAAAGAATTTAGAATTAAGTACCATTTAACTTAAAATTTTGAATTTTATCAAATAATTTTTAAAAAAGATCATTGATGTCCAATAGAGTATGAGTGAGGTATATCATTGGGGTATTAATATTAATCAATATAAGAGTTAAACTATGAATACTAATTTTTTTTTAATTTTTTTTAAATTATCCCTACCTTTATCTCCAAATCGTTAACCTTCATATGGATAAGTATATTATTACTTCCATCCTTCATTTATTGATTTTTTTTTCTCTCTCTCTCTCTCTTTTTAACATTATATCGTTATTGAGTGTCTTAACCTCTTAAGCTTTCTGTTTGACCCATGTAGCGAGTTTTCAACCAGTGATTTTCGAACTAGATGGCTTTAGGGTACTAGGTATAGAATTCCCCTCAAACTTATTTGCTTAAATCAAATAGGCTATGAGTCAAAACTAGCTTTACAACAAAGCTTCTTTGCTCTTCATATCTTTTAACGTGAAACTCAGTGCTTGCTTAGGCAAAGAGACCCAGTTACTCAGTATGAAGTACTTAAAATTTTTTTAAAAAAATATATATAAAAAAATATATAGTTATCCTACACAAATCCATAAGAAGTAAACTCTTCTTCGACGCTAGAAAAAAATTTAGAAATACTCAAAAAAAATTATTTAAGTTCTAAACTTAACTCTTTATTGAGTATTCTTAATACTTGATCCCTCAATATCTTACAAACTCTCTAGTCTGTGCATCAATTTTTTTTTAAAAATATTTGATTTAATTTAATTTTTAAATATAATCAGGTACTTAAATACTAAATATTAACTTACTTAAAATTTAAAAAAATTAAAAAATTTTATTATTCTCCCTACCTTAATCAACATTATCCTCAATGGAGTAGAAAAAATGAAGGGTGCATGCAAAGAGAAAGAAAAGAAGAGATGTCATCTGATCCAATAACTTTTTCTAAAAGGTTCTCCCCTAACATAGCCAAAATTATCTTCAGATCCCTACAAAAGACACAAAGTAAGACTCGATTAACCTATACAAAATGCAAAAGAAAGTAAAACTGGGTTGCCTCCTAGAAAGCATTAAATTTACCGTCTTCAGCCAGATCATTTTGATTCTCTCACCTATCCCATATCGAATATTGGATTGACAAATTTCAATAGTTTTAGATTGTCAATCTCAGAAAGATGGCCTATAATAAATTTTAATATTTTATTACTAATTTTTAGAAAGTATTTCACATATCCGATCTTGATTTTAAGAAGATAATTTACAAACCCATTCACAGACCCTTGTTTGTTGAGAATTTCTCCTATTTATTCTTCTAAAATGCTCATGAATTGAGTTTTTGGGTTGGGAGTTGAGTTTAAAGTAATGGGTGCTAAAAGGATGTCACTTGATTTTAAATATGCATACTTAGATGTGATCAAAGATGACTTCAGTTCTGGAGGAATTGATTCTAAAGTGAAAGAACCGACTTCTAGGGTAGAAGAAAATAAAACTCTTGGTAAATATATATTGGATACCTTATCCACTTTCTTCTCTTTATCACTTAGATCAGTATCAGTACTGGGCTCAGGTTCTTCTATTGGAAAATGTCCCACATCAGTACTGATGCTAGCCTCACTCACTTGGTCTTGTTATAGATCCTTAAGAATCCTATCATTTCTAAGCTCAGAGATTACTTTATCATTTTCAAATTGAAGATTCTTATGTGGGACATTAGATTGATGACTAGGTTCAGGTGGTTGGTGGATGGGTGGGTTATTTTTGAAATTCAGTATTAGTTGGCTCGATAATTGATCTAGTTCTCTCCTCATAGTAGACTCAGCTAATTGATCTATTTATCCTTCTAGTTTGGAGAGGGATTACTGTTGGGTCATAATCATTTATTGAAATTGGCTAAACCTATCGTTGGCTAGAGGGGTCTGTTGAGGAGGTGGATATGGAGGTTGATTGTAATAGGATGGCTGAGTAGGCTGATTAGACTGACCTCTATTATAGGCATAATTTTGGTATTAGGGCATATTCTGAAAGTTTTACATAGAAAGAATTTAGGTCTAGGCTTGAGTCTGTTGGGGTCTCCATGAAAAATTAGAGTAATTCCTCCAACCTGTATTATATATGTTTGAGAATGGATCATTAACAGGATTGGAGTAACCTTAGGCAGCTTGAACTTATTCTTAGATGAAAGGTGAAAACTGTGCAGTCGTGGAACATTCACTTACATGATGGGCTAGGCTATCATAGATAGAATAAATCTCCTGATAATTGAGAGGTGGTGTGTATTGCACAGGAGATTGTTGACCTAGGGCTAGGTATTTATCTATAAGAAGGTTGACTTTATCTAATTTTTGGGCTAGTAAGTTCAAATCGACCTTAGGACTAGAATCTGAATATTTGATCTCATAGAATGATAAAAACATCGATGGATTGTAGTGGAAGGAATAAAATATTTTTCATCTGCCTAGGTGGTTTTAAAATTTTCAGCCATTTGATTATTATGTTTAACATGAATCAGTTGTTCAATTTCAAGATTAGATTCAACTAGATTAGAAAAAAAAATTCTACCGTGCATGTGCTAGTGCAAACCCTAATATGTGTGGTTTAGATTTTTTTTTTTTAAGAAGAGAAAGAGAAGAGAAGAGAAAGAAAGAGAGAAGTTCTAAAGGTGAGATCCTTAAGAAAGCCCTAGACCTAAGGACAAAAGATGAAAAGAACTAGTTGTGGTTAAGTGTTAATTACAATTAAGTTAGCAAACAATTAAACCTAGACATCTACGGATTTCTTAGACCTAACAGTTTGATGTAGAATGGCTTAGCCTAAATACAAATTGGATTTATTCTCACTTCTTTTAACTAGTCGATAAGAGGTGGGGTCGTGGGAGTCCCCCCATTGCTTACTTTAGATACTAATTGGATTGGCCAGATAAGCTAACGGAATCAATTAAATAACTACAAGTCCACTTAGGCTTAGCCTTTGTAACCTTTTTCCTTAGACACTAATTTTGGGGGTGAATCCGAACTTACTTTGCATTTGACTTCACCATAATACTCAAATTGAACTCAATTGATCCTAAGGGCCAATGTCTACTTGATTTTAGTTAGGTTTGGATTAATGCGGGATGCTGGTTGGTTATTTTTGGGTTAAGAAAGGATGATGAAATTCTATCTTATCTATTATGGGTGTTGCCCTTAAATTGATTTGAGATGAATATGCACAATTAATTTCAAACAAGGGGTTCTATGCAACTAAATTAGATGCATGAAATTAATCAAACTTGAGAGCTTACCTTGTCTCCAGCGATCACCAAAAGAAAATCTAAGATGATAAATGCTTCTAACAATTAAGTTTCTACTCTTATCAAATGATTTTCATTAAATTTATGTGGATAAATTTTAGGTTAATTTAAAAAAATAGTAATTAATACTAAAAAAAAGTTAAGATTAGGGTTAGGATTGATCTCACCAAGCAAAATGGAAGCTTCCTATCTCTTTTTGAATTTTTTCTATAAAAAAAATAAAAAAAATTAAAAAAGTTAGTAAGTTATATTCATAAGAAAATCAAAAAAATCAAACATTAAAATTGGTGCCTTCTCCAGCAATGGTGCCAAAATTGATATGTTCTCCAGCAACGGCACCAAAAATTGATAGGATCGCAATGTTATCGTTAAGGCACCATGATTATCAATCTAATTTCAACTTTAATAAAAATTAAAAATACATAGAAAGTAGTAAGTCAGATCGAATCCATAGAGAAGGCAGAATTTTGATTTAAAATTTTTGATTTTAGAAAAAAAAATTCGAAGAAAGTAATTTTAAGTCAAAAAATAAGAATTAAAAGTGTAAAAAATAAATTTGATACTAAGATCTACTATTTAGATCCTAGCTTCTACTTACAATAAAAATAAATAATAAAAATTTAAAGTATAAAAAATAAATTGGTACTAAAATCTACTAACTAGATCCTAGCATCTACTTGCAAAAAAATAAAAGATAAAAATTTAAAAGTATAAAAAAAAAATTATATTAATTAAAATTAAAATTAAAATATAAAAAATTTAAAAAATAATAAATTAAAATAAAATTATAAAAAGATCTGAAGTTGATCAGTCCAGCCTCATTGGAAAGATGGTTGATGACCTCTCCTTCTTCTTTCATACTCCGTAGAGCAAACCAGCTTCTCTTCTTCTTCTCCTTGGGTCCCTAAACTTGTCTAATTTTTTTTTTATGACTTTCTATTGAATTTTTTTCTTCCCTCACTTATTCTCGAACCTCCTATTTATAGATAAATTTTTTATCTTTTTCTGGTCACAAAAGGAGTCCTAAAACCCTTAGAAAAAGTATAATACTCGTATAAATTAATTCTGGCCATTAGATCTTCAATGGACCACTCAGATCAGCCCAAAAAATAGTTGTTTAAATCCTGATCAGGGTCAAAATATTCTCAATTGTTGGATCAGGTCTCAAATTTGATCTGACCGTTGATCAGTGCTCAATTATTCTTATTCAAAGTCGGAAACCACCACAGCCATCGGATCTCGCTTTAGATAAAATCTAGATCATAGATCAGCATAAATTTCTTCTGCTCGCCCGTGAACCACATCGTGGATCGCATAACATTTCCTATGGATCGCACCCTTGAATCTGTGGATCGAGCGGCTGGTCCACCGTGCATCGAAGATAATAAAATTTATTTTTAGATATTTTGGCTTGATTTTTGCTCTGATTTTTGTCTAAAAATTAAAAAAAAAATGTATTAAATTTCTCAATAATTCTCCATCATTTTAGTACTTAAATTTTTAATTAAATTAACATCTATTTTCTATAAATATGCTCTAATTTTATATTTTTTAAAATAATCTATTTTTGTAAGATAATCTAATTTATTTATGTAATTAGATTTTTTAAGAAGATGTTAGCAACATAAATTATCAAAAATATCTAAAATAAATATAAAAATATACCACTTATCAATATATAATTAAATTTTTATGGTAAATAATAATTCTAATTTAGACCTATTAAAATAAAATTTTTAATCTAGTTTTGACTAGATTTCAAGAACCAAATCAATGATTGATTGAAGGTTGATATGAATCTGCTATAGCAAATTTTCTTGATATAGATTTTTACTAAAATAATAATAAAATTAAAATCTATTTTAAATTTATTTTAATAAAATTTTATGGTGTTATTTTGGGTTACAAGTTAGATTTAATCAAGATCTAAATTGAATTTGTTTTGACAGATTTTCAGATCTGATTTTAAGCAAAATTCTGTACAACATCAAATTGGGTCTAACCAGAATTTTATTTTCATGCATTCATGTATGAATTTGAATTATTTTTTATATGATTTTAGATCTTAATTGAATATTTTATAAGCTGTATGAAAGTAGGTTCAAATTTGAAATTTATTTATAATGTCATATGATGATGTGATCTAATTAGATTAGATGTATAATATATATGATATGATCATGTTCATATGTGCGTACAATTGAATTTTGTTTATTGCATGGGTAGATGCAATTAATTTTAAAAATTAGATTTCTAATCTTAGTAGCTCAGCACTCAAATTAAGATGATCATCAGACCGTCTGATCATAAGAGGAAGTAGGGATTGAGTCCCTCTCTTGTCCATTCGACGGATTCTCTTATGACATATAGGGATGCCAATGTGATCAAGTCTCATGAAAAAAAATAGTAAAAAAAATTAAAATTATTTTGATGATGAATATGTTTAGATTAAATTTAAAGTATTTATAATTCATTATAATTTTAATAAGATAAATTCAGATATAAAAATTGCTTTAAGATCTAATTGTATGTCACATATGATGTAATTGAAATTGATCTAAATGTTGCTATGATACATGTGATGTATGTATGAAATTTAGATTAAATTGATGCATGTTTAATTGTGAAACATAGATCTAAAATTAAATTTTAGGATCTAAAAATTGTATGATATATGATGTATATTTCACTTGAAATCTTAGTAGAATAGTTCTACAAATTAAATATACGTTTCACATACTTAATTTGAAATTAAGTGATCTAGATTTGAGAATTGAAGATATTAAGATATCTCATAAATCGATGGGCAATGGGTTAACATGAATTAGATCTTCTAACTGGTTAGACTTAGGATTAGAAACAAATATAGACAATTAAAAAAATGATTAAATCTACTCAAAAGTTGCTTTAAATTAGGTTAGAATTTTACTAGATCAATCTCAATAGTTGTAGCTTGATCAAGTCCATATTTTTTATCATACTAAATAGACTAGATCATGGCTCAATGGTTTAGTCCGAATCTTTTAGTTGACCAAATCAAAACTAATCGACCAATTGATATCTAAGATAAGTTTGGCAATATTGCTTAGCAATACGATTGGTGGTTTTTAATTAACAATTTGCTTATCAGACATTTCGATGGTGCCTAAGGCAAGTCGAGGCAGACCCTCTGATCGATCTCATTTACCTAGCCAATTTGATAGATTATATTTTGATTAGGTCATTAACTGATTCGAGTTAGTCCATACCATTAAGGTAAATCAGTGTGACTAATTTAGATATCTCTAGACCAGGCTTGTCTCTAGTCCAATTCAATAATTTGGTGAAGTCAGTGGGAGGACTTTTAACTACTGATCGATCTCTTCTCTTATTCTCAATCATTAATCAGTTCTACTGATTTAGGTGCCTTTGGATCAACTTGTCTCTAGTCTTCTTCACGACTTGATGAAGTCTGTGGGAGGATTTTGACTCGCTAGTCTAATAAACCAACTTGTCTAGTCCTCTTCATGACTTGGTGAACTTAGTGAAAGGATTTAAGACTCGTCGGTCAATTGCTTCTCAAATCAAATCATCTAAATTATTAGGTCCTTAAAATGAGATATTTATGGGGATAACTAGATCATAGTCTCTCATTAAGTTGGATGATAATGGATCCATTAGTCTGATAATCATTAGAGGCCCAAAGGTCTAGTGCTTATCTGCTATTGGAATTATCATTCATAATATGATAACTCAATCGTGTCTCTCTGATGGGTGGTTCGGTTGGCCGACCAAAGTTGGACCTGATCATTTATTGGTTAGATGTGCTGAGCATGGTCATATTAATGATTGAACCTAATCAGGACTTTCAGTGGAGGCCCTACCTATTAAATGAAACATGGGGCAAAATTATTATCAAAAATTATTTAAAAAAATAATTGGTTAAGAACCTACCCATAGATGCAAATAGATTGGTCGACCAAAGTTGGGCCCATGTGCAGTCTCTGTGGATTCTAGTACCTACTAAGAAATTAAGATAATTCTTCGAATTGAAGGTAGAGGCTACTAATTCATATAAAATAGTGAGAGAACTTTTAGACTAAAGTCTAAGTTTTTAGGTTTAATTAATTCATATACTAATAGGTCTTAATATTTTTTTTAGTTATGACTAGTAGTTTGTCACTCCATTCACTATTGGATAGTGACAAGCTTATAGGACCAAATTTTGATAATTGGTATCGAAAGTTGAGAATAGTTCTCGAGCACGAAAGGATCCTATACATGATTACGGATCCAGCACCCAAAGTACCAGCTTCCAATGCAGATACGATGATTGGAGACACTTATCAGAAGTGGCTCAATGATTGTATGATAGTATGTTGCATAATGAGAGCTACTATGAATAATGAATTTAGTTATAAATTCACTGATGCTCAGTCAAACAAAATGCTTCAAAGGTTGAACATGTCCTTTGGCACACTTGAGGATTTGTTCTCAATAGGGCATTAGTCCTCTGAGAGAAGAAAGATAAGTATGGTGCAATGGTATCGTGCTAGAGCTTCCAAGTCCAATTGAATTAACCAATCTAAAGCAGACCAGAGTCAGATAGAATGCTTCTTTTAGAAAAAGCTAGGGCACTAGAAGAGGAATTGTCCTCTATATCTAGCTTTTCTTGATCCAAACAGGCCTAAAAAGAGAAATCAGTAAAAGATTACTGGATAAAAAAATTATATGATAATATCTTGTAATTTTTCTATCTGTGATACTACTATCTAGATATTGAATACTGAAAGTCTGATTTATATATGTAATTCATTGCAGGAACTTCAGGTTAGTAAAAAATTTGAGAAGAGCGAATAATTTCTGAATATTAAAGATGGAAGAGCTGTTCCAGTTCTAGCTATAGGAAAATTCAGCTTGTTCTCAATTCAAATATCATTATTTTAGATGATTATCATTATTGTCTATTTTTCTTTATGAATGTTATTTATATAAGCTTTTTGGAAAAAGATGGTTATAATTTTTCAATAATTTTTTTTTATGATATCATTGTGAATGGTGTCAAAATTATGTGTGGATAATTGAAACGTGAACATCACAGTCTGTTAGTGTAATGTATACATCGAATAAATATCCAAGAATAGATAATGTCACAGATGCCTACCTTTGGCATTGTAGGCTCGATCATATAAATAAGAATAGGATAAATAGGTTAACTAAAGAGAAAATCCTTGACATCAATGATTATGAATCATTGCTGATCTGTGAATTCTATCTTCTTGAAAAGATGATCAGATCACCCTTTACCAGAAAGGATGAACGAGCCAGTGATGTTTTGAGTCTAGTACATACTGATGTATGTGAACCTATGAACATAGATGCCAGAGGAGCATATTACTACTTCATTACATTTACTGACAACCTATCGAGATATGGATACATCTATCTTATGAAGTACTAGTCCGAATCATGTAAAATATTCAAATGATTCTATAATGAAGTAGAAAAATAAATTGAAAAGAGTATTAGAACTCTTCGGTCTGATCGAGGAGGTGCATACCTTTTCAATAAGTTTTTGACATATCTAGAAGAGAATGAGATTCTCTTTAATGGACACCTCCTAACAAAAAAATCAAATTTTGTTAGACATGGTTCGATCCATGATGGGGTTGGCAAGTTTGTCGATCTCTTTTGGGGTTATGCCCTTGAGACTACGTGCTATGTTCTGAACAATGTTCGAAGTAAATCGATTATAAAAACTCTATATGAGATATGGACTGGTCGGAGATTGATATCCTCTTATCTTAAGATTTAGAGTTGTTAGATTTATGTAAAATATTTATAGATCGATAAGCTTGAACCCTGGTCCGATAAGTGCTTAATTGTAGGATATCCTAAAGAGTTTAGGACATACTACCTCTACTTTACTGAAGAACAAAAGATGTTCATCAACAATAGGATATTCTTTTAAAAAAGAAGTTTCTTGAGGAAGGAACTGATGCCACTAAAGTTAAACTTGAGAAAGTTCGACAGATAGAAGAACTGACACAAATAAGTAAAATATAGAACCAAATTTGATTAGATCAAATCCAAAGCCCATTGTTGAGGCACCTTTAAGGAGATCTGGTATAGTACTACATCAGTCGAATAGATATCATGATTTCTTGATCTGGGATAGTAATCCTGTTGAACTAGATGAAAAAATGAGGATCTGATCACCTACATCGATGTGATACAGAGATCGACTCTAACAAGTGGCTTGATGCCATAAAATTCGAGATAGAGTCCATAGAGATCATTGGTATATGGACACTAGTTGATCTATCCAAAGGGATAAAATCCATAGAATGTAGATAAATTTTTAAAAGGAAAAGAGGTATAGACGGGAAGGTGGAGATCTATAAAACTCACTTGGTTACTAAGGGATATCATCAGCATTATGGTATTGAATATGATGAGATATTTTCTCTTATGGCAATACTCTCAAAGTTGGAACATACATTTTAATAAGATCAAAACATATGGTTTCATTAGGAACAAACAAAAACCTTATATATATAAATGGGCTAATGGTTTGAAATCATCTTTTTGTATTGTATGTAGATGACATACTGTTAATAAAAAATGATGTTCCTATTTTATAAAATATAAAGCTGTGGCTATCTGTTGGGAATAGTATCCCAAAGCCAATCGTCAGTTTGTTGACGGTTGTGCTCATTTTTGTATATATACATGAATTATGAATTAATAAAAATTATTTTGATATTTTTCATCACAAAATGTTTCATCTTCTAATGAACTCCTATGTTGTGGTGAAGTCCTTAGGACTATTTAGACTCGACAAAGGAGGATTTTCATTTAGTCCTTAAATCTATTCACGATCAAATGATACGTTGTTACCAAGGATGACAACGTTTATCAAGCATAGGTCGTTGTGTGTCATATAGATTGGTTGTCCTCTTAACCAATGAGTGTGGAGACACTGGTATGGCATACAGGTGAGATGTAAGGGTACATCTGCACTGAACGTGACCGACTCCGGAGCTATTTTATTGTCAAGATTTGCTCCGATGGAATATGGATATAAATATCCCTCCGACTTGAGACTGCCACGGAGACTTGCAAGCAAGTCACTGCACTTAGGCACTGGACTATCTGAATTTTTAATTCAGTGACGGAAGGCTGCTGGGTGTAGTCAAGTACTTGACTTGTCGGTGCGTGTGTCAAGATGGGATTGACCACTCCAGTTTAGGAGCTGTGTATAGTCGTGTTTCAATTTAGCAAAACCTTGACCAGGGTAGTCCTTGTGAGGAGTCACAGGACTGTTTGAGTTGAGCACGATTCGGATGATCTGATCAGGGTTGACAGTTTAACCCTGAGTCATCCTAAACACAGGGGTCAAAAGGATAAATTATATAGTAACCATATTCATGTAGGTTCTGAGTGTTGCGATTGCGACTCTTCACCTATCCGGATGTCGGGTACCATTGCTAGATGGTCACTTTGATTTGTACAGGAATTGGTTCCTATGCTACCGACTTAGGTTCGAACCTGCGGGGTCACACACATTAGAGGTTCTATCTGATCTGATGGCTGGTGTAGAATCCTACATGTTTGGACTTAGTGATCGAGAATCAGGATTCTCTGATCACAAGTTCACACATTATGGGTATTGGGGTCAAGAGTCCCACTGGTTGGGATTTTTCGATCAGGGTTACATATCGATGAATTCTGATGCCCGATTGCCCATCGATTTGGACTCAGTATTTATGAGAGTTTTAATTATGATTTAATCATTAATTAACTCAATTTAATTGAGTAATTATTTTTGGATCAAGTCAATTGAATTGGATTCAGTTGGGTTTGACCCGATTAGGTTAAGAGTTGACCTAATCGTCGAGATGGTTTGGTCCTGATTTGATCAGGGATTGGGCTTAGTCAATTCTGATTTGATTAAAATTTTATTGAGCCTAATTAAACCTAATTAAGTTGAGTTTAAATTAGTCTAATTAAACCTAACTTATTTGGTTCAATTAGGTTGGTTTAAATAATTAAACCACCTTGACCCAATCTCCATGCGCCACCTCACTTCCATTGCACTCATTTGGATTCATGAGAAGGAACTTCTCATGAATTTTTTCCTCACGCCAAGCCCTCTCCACCCCCACTTTAATGTGCCAAATGAATGATAAGGATGATTGGTTGGCCATTCAAATTCAAAATAAAGTTTGAATTTGAATGGGCAATCAATCTTTGCACCTTATCCCTTTTTTTACACCCTATTTATTACATGAGAAAAGGTTTCTCACAAAATCTCTCCATACAATTTAAGCCATGCCTCACGCCTTTAGTAGATAAGGGATGAGTTAGTGTCCATTTGAATTCAAAATTTGATTTGAATTCAAATATGCAATTACTCATCTTTATCTTTCTTTTGGATAAGACGTTTGACGTTGTTATAAAAGGAGGAGAAGAGTGGGGCTGCAAGAAGAAATTTTTGGAGAAAAATTCTGGGGCGTGAGAAGTCTTGTGCATGAGAAGAAAGTCCATATCTTTCCAAGAGAAAAAGAAAGAAAAGAAAGAAAAGTGGGTGCAAGATTTTCGGTGAGTTCCTAGAGTTTTAGCCTGGGGTTCAGAAAGTGAGAAAGTGAGCTACGAGTGTCGTGAGCCCACAAAATCTCAAAAAAATCTTCAACATCCTCTCAAGCATGTCTGTTGATGATCTGAAGCATCCGAAGAATCGACAAACATCGATCGAAGGAGTTCGATCAGCACGATCGTCAAAAGGGCTCTACAACGAGCTAGCACTCATGAGGAGTCGATCAGATCGGGAGCTTCATGTGGATGATCCACAGAGGTCAGACACATGTGTGGCTATGTCATGATGATCAGACTCTCTCGACGGTGATCAGATTATGATGATCTACTACCCGCATAAAGGTATTGTGTTCTGAACACATTACAGTAAAGTATTTACTGTTCGAATTTGAATTTTAAATTTAAATGAATGCATGCTATATATCATATTTAGATCCTAGTATAGGGTAAATTTATGTTAATTAATTAGATTAATTAATATATTTTCACTGTAAAATCATGATTTTGAAAAAGTTTTAAAATTATCATTTTACCCCTGCATTGAATTTCTCTCAAAAATGGTATCAGAGTGGGTTCTTAGATATGATATATATATTTGCATGCATAGATTAAGTTTAATCTAAAAGTTTAAATTTAAAATTTAAAATTAAAATTTAAAAATTTAAAATTCAAAATTTAAAATTTAAATTTTTGAAATTTAAATTTAAAATTAAAAAATTTAAAATTCAAAATTTAAAATTCAAAATTTGAAATTCAAAAATTTGAAATTTGAAATTTGAAATTTGTTTGAAATTTAAAATTCAAAATTTAAAATTTGAAATTTAAAATTTAAATTTTAAAATTGGTATATTTAGATATACTTGATCCAAGTAGCAAGTAATCGAATTGGGTTGGTTGCCATAGCCGTCCGGTTATAGGAGAAAAGTAGGGTTTAAAGGCCCTCTCCTCCATTCGATGGGGTCTCCTATGGCGATAGGGGTGCCGCTGCAATTATATCCATGCAGATGAACAGCAAAAAAATTAATTGTAAAGGTTCAATTATGAAATTTATCATGAATGTGTTAGATTAGATCTAAAGAAATATTCATGATTTATTTTGATTGAGTTATTTTTTGTTATGTAATTAGCAATAGGATTGCTATTTATGAAATGTGCTGATCTATTTATGAAATGAGTCAACATATTTGGTGAACAGAAAATAAAACCTTTCAAATTTAAAAATTATTTTTGAAATACCAAACCCTGACCCATCAGCCCAAATACTTAATTAAAAGAATTAAGTGTTGTCTAGTAGGTCTAGAATTGTGAATTAAGACTAAGACAATTGCATAAACTTGTGGTCAATGGGTTAGATGGATTAGGTCCATAATTGGGTTAGACCTAAGGTTAGCTTAAAGAAATGGACTAAATTAGAGTAATTAGTCAAATCTAATCAAAATTGAATTAGATTAGGTCAAGGATACTCTAGACTCAACTCCAATAGTTGTAGTTGAATGGGTCCATGTCTTTAACTAGACCAAGATGGACTTAATTCATGGCTACGCGGTGGAACCCTATTTACTAAGTTGATCAAATTAAAACTAATGAACCGTTGGTGTCTAAGGTAAGTTTGGCAGTTTGACCAGTGGTTTTTAAGCGGGAGCTACTCATAGTGATTTGATCTCTAACAAGTTAATGGCTTATCCCCACCACTAATCTCACTTACCTAGCCAACCTGGTGAATTAGGTTTGATTAGATCACTTGGTGATTAGGGCTCACCCATGTCATTAGGTAAATCAGTTTGACTGATTTAGGTGCTCCTAATGCCAGCTTTAAGTAAATCCTTTTTAATCTGACTTGGTGAAGTTAGTGGGAGGATTAAAATTGGCTGGATATTTTTTCTCTTTGATTCTTTAATAAAATCTCAAAAATTATTAGGTCCTAAAAATGATTAAGTTATATTGATAACTAAGTCATAACCTCCATTAAGTGAGTGATAATGAGTCCATTAGTTTAATAATCATTGGAGGCCCAAAGGCTGGTGCTTATTGACTAATGAAATTATCATTCATAGTATGATAATTTGGTTTGAGTCTTTCTGATGGTGGTCAGGTTGGCCGACCAAAGTCGGGACTAATCATTTATTGTCCGATTCACCAAATCAAATCATGTTAATGGTTGGACCTAACCAGATCTTTTCAGTGGAGGCCAAAGCCTACTGATTAGGTTATAGGGCAAAATCAATTACTAGAAGTTGTTTAGAGAAACAACTGGTTATGAATCCACCCATAGATGCACATGGATTGACCAACCAAAGTTGGGCTCGTGTGTAGTCTGTGTGGATTCTAGTACCCACTAAGGAATTAAAGTAATTCCTCGAATTGGAGGTTGAGGCTACCAGTTCGTAAAAATACTGGGAGAAACTTTAGACTAAAGTTCAAGTCTTTAGTATTTATAATTTATGTACTAATAGAGGTCTGATTTTTCTTTATTTAGCTATGGCCACTATCCTGTCCCTCTGATCATTATTAGATAATGACAAGCTCATAGAACCTAATTTCGATAGCTGGTATCGAAAATTAAAAATCATCCTTGAGCATGAGCGGATCCTTTATGTAGTAACGGATTCGGCACCTGAGGAGCCAGCCTCGAACGTTAGAGGGACGATCCGAGATACTTATCAGAAGTGGCTCAATGACCGCACCACTATTCGGTGCATTATGCTGGCAGCAATGAATGATGAGTTCAGCTGCAGGTTCGAGAACGTCCAGCCACAGGAGATGCTTCAAATATTTAATGACTCCTTTGGCACGCCTGACGATGTTGAAAGGCACAAAACTAGTTGTGCCATTTTCAATGCTTGGATGAGAGATAGAGCCTCAGTCACTGATCATGTACTGTACATGATCGAAATGATTGAGTGCCTAACTAAACTGGCTTCCCCTGCACAAGCAGCTCGGTAAGGATGTGATCCTTAATTCATTGTCCAAGTCCTTCCTCCCCTTCCTTACTCATTTTTGGATGACAAAGCTTGCAGTGAACTACCACGGTTTGTTGGGGTTGCTGCAGAACTTTGAGAAGGATCCACCAACTCCATAAGGAGTCGGTGAATGTTGTGGGAGGGTCTTCTTCTGGTCATCGACCCTTTAAGAAAGGGAAGAAGAAGAACAAGAAGAAGAAGAATAAGAAGGTGCAGCTGTATGCTGGGACGTCTGCACAAGGTCAGACCAAGAAATGCAAGCCGATCAGAGCCAGGTGGAGTGCTTCTTTTGCAAGAAGCAGGGACACTGGAAGAGGAACTGTCCTCTATACATTGCTTCCCTGGATCCGAACAGGCCGAAGAAGAAGCAAGGTACTTATATGATAACACCTTGCAACTTTTCCATTTGTGATACTACTACTGGGTATTGGATACCGGAAGCCCTTATCATATTTACAATTCGATGCAGGGTCTGTAGGTCAGTAGGAGATTTGATGAAGGCGAGAGATTCCTGAACGTTGGAGATGGAAGCAAAGTTCCAGTTCTAGCATTAGGAATCATGAACCTTGTAATCAATTCTCGAAACGTAATTCTGAGTGAATGTCACTATTGTCCAAGCTTTTTATTAAATATTATTTCTGTAGGCCTTTTGGCCATGAACGGTTATCAATTTTTAATAAAAGAAAATATTTGTAATATCATTTTGAATGGTGTTACAATGTTTGTTGGATAACTTAATAATAGAATTTACTTTCTATCACAACCTGTTAATGTGGTTCAAACCTCTGGTAAATGTCCTAGAATAGATAATGTGTCAGAAGTCTACCTTTGGCACTGTAGGCTAGGTCATATCAATAAGAACAGGATAAATAGGTTGGCTCAAGAAGGAATTCTTGAAGTAGGTGATTGTGAATCACTTCTAACCTATGAGTCCTATCTTCTTGGTAAAATGACCAAATCACCTTTTACTGAAAAACATGAGCGAGCCAGTGAACTCTTGGGTTTGGTACATTCTGATGTATGTGGACCCATGAGCTCAAGTGCAAGAGATGGATATTTCTACTTCATAACCTTCACAGACGACCTATCGAGGTATGGGTATGTCTATTCAATAAAGCATAAATCGGAGTTGTTTGAAATGTTCAAACTATTCCAAAATGAGGTAGAAAATCAAACTGAAAAGTGTATTAAAACTCTTCGATCTGATCGAGGAGGTGAATACCTTTCCAATGATTTTCTGACATATCTTGGGGAGAATGGGATTCTCTCTCAGTGGACTCCTCCTGGAACACCATAACATAATGGTGTATCTGAAAAGAGGAATCAGACCTTGTTGGATATGGTTCGATCCATGATGGAGTTTGCTGGTCTGCCGATCTCCCTCTGGGGATATGCACTCGAATCGGCTTGTTACCTTCTAAATAGAGTTTCGAGTAAGTCTGTAACCAAAACGCCATATGAGATATGGATAGGACGTAAGCCAGTACTCTCGCACCTTAGGGTTTGAGGGTGTCCGGCTTATGTTAAATATTTAATTATGGATAAGCTTGGACCTAGGTCTGACAAGTGTAATTTTATAGGGTACCCAAAAGAGACCAAAGGGTATTACTTCTACCTAGCTGATGAGCAAAAAGTGTTTGTCAGCCTTAAGGCAATCTTTTTGGAAAAGAAGTTCCTTGGTGAAGAGACTGTTGCCTCTAAGGTCGAACTTGACGAAGTTCGATAGGTGGAAAAATCGACACAAATTGCTGAACCTGAACCGGATTTGGTTAGATCAAATCCGGAGCCCATTGTTCAAGCACCCTTAAGGCGATCTGGTAGAGTACCACATCAACCAGACAGATACTATGGTTTCTTGATCCGGGATGGTGATCCTATTGAACTTGATGAAAATGATGAGGATCCATCACCTACATGGATGCAATGCAGAGATCCGACTCTGAGAAATGGCTGGAGGCCATGAAATCCGAAATGGAGTCCATGAAGGTCACGATGTGTGGACATTGGTTGACCCACCCGAAGGAGTAAAATTCATAAAGTGTAAGTAGGTCTTCAAGAGGAAGAGGGGTGAAGATGAAAAGGTGAAAACCTATAAAGCCCATCTGGTTGCCAAGGGATATCGTCAACGTTATGGTATAGACTATGATGAGACATTTTCTTCGGTGACAATGCTCAAATCCATTCAGATTATGCTTGCGATAGCTGCCCATCTGGACTATGAAATCTGGCAGATGGATGTGAAGACAACTTTCCTAAATGGAGAGCTAGATGAAGAGGTGTATATGATACAACCTGAAGGATTCACATCCACTGATGAGTCTAAGGTGTGCAGACTACAAAGGTCCATTTATGGACTTAAGCAGGCATCCCGGAGTTGGAACATACATTTTGATAGGACGATCAAGACGTATGGCTTCATTAAGAACGGAGAAGAGCCCTGTATTTATAAGTGGGCTAATGGTCCAGTAGTGGTATTTCTTGTATTGTATGTGGATGATATTCTCTTAATCAGGAATAATGTCCCTGCATTACAGGGAATAAAGATTTGCCTGTCGTCACAGTTCTCCATGAAGGATCTGGGAGAAGCTTTCTACATCCTAGGGATGAGGATCTATAGGGATAGATCTAAAAGGTTGCTTGGTTTATCTCAGTCCACGTACATTGATACTATGCTGAAGAGGTTCAGCATGGAGAATTCCAAAAAGGCTATCTTCCGATAGGCCATGGAATTTCTCTCTCGAAGAGGGATTGTCCGACAACACCTCAAGAGAGAGAGGTATGGATAGGATTCCATATGCTTCGGTAGTGGGATCTATCATGTACGCCATGACATGTATACGATCACATGTAGCATACTCACTAGGGGTAGTGAGTAGATACTAATCTGATCCAGGAGAGAATCACTGGAAGGTTGTTAAAACCATCCTGAAGTATTTAAGAAATACTAAGGACCAGTGGCTTGTTTATGGTGAATCGAACTTGAGACTTATAGGGTTTACAGACTCTAGTTTTCAGTCTGATCACGATGACAGCAAAAGTGTGTCGGATTTATTTTCATCCTTAATGGTGGGGCTATCTGCTGGAAAAGTTCCAAGCAACACACAGTGGCTGATTCAGTTTGTGAAGCGGAGTATATCGCTGCATCAGATGCTGCCAAAGAAGCAGTGTGGCTGAGAAAATTCATCACTGAGCTCGGAGTAGCACCCTCCCTTGTTAGTCCAGTTCTACTCTACTGAGACAGCTCTGGAGCCATTGCTCAGGCGAAGGAACCAAAGGCACACCAGCGAACGAAGCATATTCTATGCCGCTACCATCTCATCCGGGAAATAGTGGATCGAGATGACGTCGATCTTCAGAAGATCGACGGGAAGGAGAACTGGCTGACCCATTCACTAAAGCCATTGCGGTGAAGGAGTTCGACAACTATAAGTCGAAGATGGGTATTAGATACTGCACCGATTGGCTTTAGGCCAAGTGGAGATTGTTGGAATAGTGTCCCTAAGCCAATCGTCAGCCTGTTGACGGTTGTGCTCATTTTTATATATGTACATAAATTATGAATTAATAAAAATTATTTTGATATTTTTCATCACAAAATGTTTCATCTTCTAATGAACTCCTATGTTGTGGTGAAGTCCTTAGACTATTTAGACTCGACAAAGGAGGATTTGTCGTTTAGTCCTTAAATCTATTCGCGACCAAATGATACGTTGTTACCAAGGATGATAACATTTATTAAGCATAGGTCGTTGTGTGCCATATAGGTTGGTTGTTCTCTTAACCAATGAGTGTGGAGACACTGGTATGGCATACAGGTGAGATGTAAGGGTACATCTGCACTGAACGTGACCGACTCCGGAGCTATTTCTACTGTCAAGATTTGCTCTGATGGAATATGGGTGTAAATATCCCTCCGACCTGAGACTGCCACGGTGATTGCAAGTAACTCACTGCACTTAGGCACTGGACTACCTGAATTTTTAATTCAGTGACGGAAGGCTGCTGGGTGTAGTCAAGTACTTGACTTGTCGGTGCGTGTGTCAAGATGGGATTGACCACTCTAGTTTAGGAGCTGTGTACAGTCGTGTTTCAATTTAGCAAAACCTGGCCAGGATAGTCCTTGTGAGGAGTCATAGGACTGTTTGAGTTGAGCACGATTCGGATGATCTGATCAGGGTTGACAGTTTAACCCTGAGTCATCCTAAACACAGAGGTCAAAAGGATGAATTATACAGTAACCATATTCATGTAGGTTCTGAGTGTTGCGATTGTGACTCTTCGACCTATCCAGACGTCGGGTATCATTGCTAGATGGTCACTTCGATTAGTACAGAAATTGGTTCCTGTGCTACCGGCTTAGGTTCGAACCTGCGACGTCACACATATTAGAGGTTCCTATCTGATCTGATGGCTGGTGTAGAATCTTACATATTTGGGACTCAGTGATCGAGAATCAGAATTCTCTGATCATGAGTCCACACATTATGGGTATCGGGGTCAAGAGTCCACTAGTTGGGATTTTTTGATCAGGGTTACATATCGATGAATTATGATGCCCGATGTCCATCGAATTTGGACTCAATATTTATGAGAGGTTTAATTAGTGATTTGATCGCTAATTAACTCAATTTGATTGAGTAATTATTTTTGGATCAAGTCCAATTTAATTGGATTCAGTTGGGTTTGACCCGATTAGGTTAAGAGTTGACCTAATCGTCGAGATGGTTTGGTCCCTGATTTGATCAGGGTTGGGCTTAGTCAATTCCTGATTTGATTAGGATTTTATTGAGCCTAATTAAGCCTAATTAAGTTGAGCTTAAATTAGTCTAATTGGATCTAACTTATTTGATTCAATTAGGTTGGTTTAAATAATTAAACCCCTTGACCCAATCTCCATGCGCCACCTCACTTCCATTGCACTCATTTGGATTCATGAGAAGGAACTTCTCATAAATTTTTTTCTCATGCCAAGACCTCTCCATGTCCCATTTAATGTGCCAAATGAATGGATAAGGATGATTGGTTGGCCATTCAAATTCAAAATAAAGTTTGAATTTGAATGGGCAATCAATCTTTGCACCTTATCCCTTTTTTTATGCCCTATTTATTACATGAGAAAAGGTTTCTCATGAAATCTCTCCATGCATAATTTAAGCCACACCTCACACCTTTAGTAGATAAGGATGAGTTAGTATCTATTTGAATTCAAAATTTAATTTGAATTCAAATGTGCAATTACTCATCTTTATCCTTTCTTTTGGATAAGATGTTTGACGTTGTTATAAAAGAAGGAGAAGAGTGGGGCGTGCAAGAAGAAGATTTTTGGAAAAAATTTTGGGGGTGAGAAGTCTTGTGCATGAGAAGGAAGTCCATATCTTTCCAAGAAAAAGGAAAGAAAAGAAAGAAAAGTGGGTGCAAGGTTTCCGACGAGTTCCCTAGAGTTTTAGCCTGAGGTTCGAGAAGTGAGAAAGTGAGCTTCGAGTGTCGTGAGCCCACAAAATCTCAGAAAGATCTTCAACATTCTCTCAAGCATGTCTGTTGATGATCCAGAGCATCCAAAGAATCGACAGACATCGATCGAAGGAGTTCGATCAGCATCGACCGTCAAAAGGGCTCTACAACGAGCTAGTACTCGTGAGGAGTCGATCAGACCGAGAGCTTCGTGTGGATGATCTGCAGAGGCCAGACATACTGTGTGGCTGTATCGTGATGATCAGACTCTCCGACGGTGATCAGATTGCGGCGATCTTTTATCCGCACAAAGGTATTGTGTTCTGAACACATTACAGTAAAGTGTTTACTGTCGAATTTGAATTTAAATTTAAATAAATGCATGCTATATATCATATTTAGATCCTAGTGTAGGATAAATTTATGTTAATTAATTAGATTAATTAATATATTTTCACTGTAAAATCATGATTTTGAAAGTTTTAAAATTATCATTTTACCCATGTACTGAATTTCTCCCAAAACTATCATCACAGTTCTCCATGAAGAATTTGGGACAAGCATCCTACATCTAGGGATGAAGTTCTATAAGGATAGATCTAAAAGATTACTTGGATTGTCTCAATTACATTCATAGATATCGTGCTGAAACGATTTAACATGGAGAATTTCAAGAAAGGCTATTTCTTAATAGACTATGAAATTATTCTTTCTAAGAAAGATTGTCCGATAACTCCTCAAGAGAGAATGTATGAGTAGAGTCTCACATGCTTCGATAGTGAGATCTATCATGTACGTCATGATATGTACAAGATCAGATGTGATATACTCACTAGGGATAGTGAGTAGATACCAGTCTGATTCAAATGAAAATCATTGAAAGGTCGTAGAGACAACCCTAAAGTATTTGAGAAATACTAAGACCCATGGCTCATTGATGGAGACATTGACTTGAAATATATGGGATATACTTATTCCAGCTTTCAATCAGATCAGAATGATAGCAAGCGCAAGTCAGGTTATGTGTTTACCCTAAATGGAGGAATGATATGCTGAAAAGGACCCACCAGTTTACTGTAGCCAATGTGAGGTGGAGTACCTTGCGGCATCTGATGCTGCCAAGAAAGTGATCTGGTTGTGGAAGTTTATCAGCAAGTTAGGAGTGGTACCCTCTATTGATGGTCTAGTCCTTGTGTTGAGACAGCACTAGAGCCATAGCTCAGGCTAATGAATAATAGTCCCATCAGAGAATCAAACATATTCTACATCGCTATCACCTTGTACGAAAGATTGTGAATCGAGGTGACATCGATCTTTAGAAGATCGACAAAAAGGAGAACTTGATCGATCCATTTGCAAAAGCCTTCAAAATCAAAGAGTTCGATGAACACAAATAGAAGATGGGTATTAGATACTGTACCGATTCGCTTTAGTCTAAGTGGGAGTTGTTAGGAAATATGTCCTAAAACTAATCATTTGGATGATTGTGCTCTTTGTAATTATATATAAATTATGAATTAATAAATATTATTTGGCTTATTCATCACAAGGTAACATCTTTTTTGATTGAACTCGAATGTGGTTGCTATAAAGCCCGTCTGATTGCTAAGGATTATCGTTGGTGTTATGGTATTGACTATGATGGGATATTTTATCCTATGATAATGTTCAAATCCATTCAGATTATGCTTGCGATAATAGTACACCTGGACTACAAAATCTATTAAATAGATGTGAAAATTATTTTCTTAAATAGAAAGCTAAAAGAAGAGGTGTATATGATACAACCTGAAGGATTCATATCCATAGATGAGTCAAGGTGTGCAAGCTTCAGAGATCCATTTATGGATTGAAGCATGCATCTCGAAGCTGGAACATGTGTTCTGATAAGGTGATTAGAACATATGACTTCGTTAAGAATAGAAAAAATCTGACATATACAAATGATTAATAATTCTATGGTTATATTTTTTATTTTGTATATGGATGGCATTCTCTTAAACAGGAATAATATCTTTGCATTACAGGGAATAAAGATTTGGCTATCGTCATAGTTCTTTATGAAGGACTTGGGAGAAGCATCCTACATCCTAGAGATAAAGATCTATAAAGATAGATATAAGAGGTTGCTTGGATTGTCCCAGTCCATGTACATCTATACCATGCTAAAACGGTTCAGCATGGAGAATTTCAAGAAAGCTATCTTCCGATAGGCCAAGAAATTTTTTTTTCAAAGAAAGATTGTCCGATAATTTTTCAAGAAAGAAGTATATGAGTAGAATTCCATATGCTACAGTAGTGGGATCTATAATGTACGCCATGACTTGTACAAGATCGGATGTTGCATACTCACTAGAGATAATGAGCAGATATCAGTTAGATCTGGATAAGAACCACTAAAAGATCGTAAAAATCATCCTTAAGTATTTGAGAAATACTAAAGATCAGTGGCTCATTTATGAAAAATCTAACTTGAAACTTGTGAAATTTATAGATTCCAGCTTTCAGTCAGATCATGATGATAGTAAGAGTATGTCGGAATACATATTTATCCTAAATAGTAGAGCAGTCTACTGAAAAAATTTCAAGCAGCACACTGTGGCTGACTCAGTTTGCGAGATAAAATATATTGCGGCATCTGATGCTACGAAAAAAGCTGTATAGTTGCAAAAGTTCATCGATGAGCTCGAAGTGGCACCCTCCATCGATGATCCTATCCTATTGTACTACGACAGCACTAGAGCCATTGCTCAAATGAAAGAATCAAAGTTCCATCAGTGCACCAAGCATATTCTGCACCACTACCACTTTATCTGAAAGATCGTGAATCGAGGTGACGTCGAGCTTTAGAAGATTGATGGAAAGAAGAACCTTACCGATCCATTTACTAAAGCTCTCAAAGTCAAAGAGTTCGAAGATTATAAATTAAAGATGGATATCTGATACTGTACTAATTGGCTTTAGTCCAAATGGAAATTGTTAGAAATTGTGTCCCAAAATCAATCGTCAGTCTGTTGACAGTTGAGCTCATATATGAAAACTATATATAAATTATTATTAATAAATATTATTTGATTTTTTCATCATATTGTATGCATCTTTGTTATTGAACTCCTGTGTTGTGATGAAGTCCTTAGAACTATTTTGATCAGTAAAGGAGGATTTTTTACTTAGTCCTTAAACTTATTCATGACCAAATGATATGCTATTACTTGGATAATAGTATTTATCAAGTGTAGATCATTGTATGCCATATACGTTAGTTATCCTATTAATCAAAGAGTGTGAAGATATTGGTATGGCATACAGATGAGATGTAAGAGTATATCTCACTAAACATGACTAACTGTGGAATACTCTATTGTTAAGAGTAGCTCGCGAAGGATATGGGTATAAGTGTCTCTTCAACCTAAGATCACCATGGAGACTTACAAGCAACTCACTATGCTTTGGTGCTAAACTACCTAAATTTTTAATTCAGTGATAGATGATTTTTGGGCACAGTGAAGTACTTGTAAAGTCGGTGTGTGAGTTAAGATGAAATTGATCTCTCTGAATTATAGAAGATAATGCATCACTGTATTTTAGTTCAGTAAAATCTCTATCGGGATAATTCATGTGATAGATTTGAAAGGTTGAAATACAATGTGGATGACTCATTCAAGATTGACAGTTAAACCTTAGGTCATCTTGAGCAATCAGGATCAAAGGGATAAATTATATGGTAACCATATGCTAATGGATTCTTGAACGTTGCTTTGCAATCTTTTGGCCTATCCGGACATCAGGTATCATTACTAGATGGTCACTTCTATTGGTATAAAAATTTATTCCTGTACTACTCGCATAGGTTCAAACCTATAGGGTCACACTCAAAAAAAATTTCTTACTGATCAGATGGCTGATCGACAATTGAGAATTGTTCAAGAGTATAATCATCAATTTGATTGATGATTAACCTTGTGCAAAAATTATAATGAAATAATTTACTAAAGGTTAGTGAATAAATAGAAGATTAATTAATAATTAGATTACTGATTAGCTCAATTTAATTGAGCGAAGAGAATCGGATCAAGTATAATTGAATTGGATTCAATTAGGTCTAACCTGATTAGATTATGAGATGACCTAATTGCTAAGGGTGTTTGATTCTTGATTTGATCAGGACTTGAGCTCGATTGATTTTTAATTTGATTAAGATTTAATTGAGATAATTTATTATCTAATTAGATTAGGTAATTGGGTCTGATCAAATGGATTTTGGTTGGAGCCAAATAGCTAAACTTAGAGTCCAATTGGATTGGACTACTACCCATGTGACACCCTTACCCATGCCCATGTGTTTTTCACACAGATTATGAATTTGCATGAAGTATCTGTGCATGATATCTTAAGTTCTCACCCATCTCTCAATGCCAATTAGATGAGGATAAAATCTAGTTCAAGTTGAATTGGATTTGAATTTGACTTGGAAGTTGATCCTTATCCTGGTTCAAATTCAAATTCAAGTTCAAGTTTGATCTTATCCTTATCTCCATGCCAACCATAAAAATGTATCTGATTTGTGTGACAAATAAGAGGTGAATTACCATGAGGAAGGGTTTCTCATCAGAGTGGGGCATGAATAGAGAGGGGCGGGCCTTCTGCATTAGTGTAAAAGAAAACATCCGATTCCTCTTGGGCGTGAGAGTTTAGGGTGGGTACCCTAGGTTCCATCTAAGGTTTTGTGAGAAGAAAGAAAAGAGATCTTTTTCTTTTATTTCTCCACCATCTTATATCCTCCTTGGTGTCCTTCTCATTCTTGGAGGAGTCCGAGACATCCGAACAAGCAATGAGATCAGTTGTCCAGAAGATCTTCATGCGAGCTAGCACTCTTGGGACAACTGATCAGCATTAGATTTTTGAGTGAATGATTCATAGAGCCAGACACCCTATGCTGCAGTGAGTGATTAGGAAAAACTCTTTACCATAATTATCAACAGCGACGATCGTCGACCCATGCTCTGGTAAGAGATCCGATCTCAGTAGATGAGATTTACTCACACGGTATGCCTATCGTAGATGTGATCTACATTTTATTGCTATGATCAATAGTTTTAGAAATCAAATCATGCATAAATTCATATCATATGATCCTTGATAGTTTCTAGATCTGATCTAGGTTATGCATAATAGATTAAAGTGTTTAATCTGTAAGTCTTCTGCTAAAAATTTTAAAAATGCATATTTGAAACTGTCGATTTTTCTTTCACTAAATGCATCAGCTCCTTCTGGAGCTAATGATCCTTCTCAAATATCTGTAGCAATCTTAGCAAATCATAATAGTTCACAGCAGGCTTGGTCACTTTATTATGTCTCAAGAAAGATAGGTAAGATTTCGACAGCGAGTTCAGGATAACATCCTTACCTAACTATTCATACAATGGAAAGTCAAGTTTGCTCAAGCGTTCAATCTGCTCGATCATGTACAATATATGATCAGTGACTGACAACTCCTCTCATATATGGGCATTGAACACGGTGTAGGAGGTTTTGTGCCTCTCAGCATCCTTAGGGTGCCGAAGGACTCATTCAATAATTGAATCATCTCCTCTGGTTGTGCATATTCGAACTTACAGTTAAGCTCATCATTCATGGCTGCCCTCATGATGCAACACACAGTTGTGCGATCATTGAGCCACTTCAATTAAGTATCTCTAGTCGCATAGGGTGCATTCGCAATAGGTTCTTTGGGTACTGGATCTGTAAGCACGTACAAGATCCTCTCGTACTCCAGAATGATCTTTAACTTTTGATACCAACTATTGAAGTTTAGTCTGATAAAGATGTCATTGTCTAATAGCAAACAGAGCGATAGTATGTTGGCTATTGCTGAAAAGAAAATCAAAAGCCTATTAGTATATGAATCATTTTTAATTCTAAAGATATGGACTTTAGTCTAAAGATTCTCTCACTATTTTATACGACTTGTTAGCCTCTATCTCTAATTCAAAGAATTACATTAATTTTTTAGTGGGTACTAGAATCCACACAGATGCATTCGGGCCCGAGTGTGGCTCGACCAATCCTAGTGCATCTATGGATAAATTCTTAATCAATTATTTCTTCAAATAATTTTTAGCAGTTAGATTTTGCCCCAGATATTACTTCAGCAGGCGTGTGGCACCTCTATTGAAAATTCTAATTAGGTCCATTCATTAACATGACTATACCAAGTATATCCAACAAACGAATATCCAGGTCCAAGTGTGGCTCAACCAATCTGACCATTGATCTGAAAGATACAATAAGGTGGTCATATGATGAATGATAATTTCAATACCCAATAGACATAGACGTGTGGCGTCTCTAATACCTATTTAGATTATTAGACCCATTATCATGTACCTTAATGGGAGGCTATAAACTAGTTATCTCCATAACTGTATCATTTTAAAGACATAATAATTTAGAGGATTTTATTTAATGATTTGAGAATAAAAAAAAATTGATCTGCAAGTCATAAATCCTCCCACTGACTTCATCAAGTCATGAAGAGCACTAGATACAAGCTGGTCTAGAGACACCTAAATCAATCATACTGATTTATCTTAATGGCATGGATCAACTTGAATCAATTAGTGATCTGATCAAAATATAATCTATCAAATTGGCTAGGTAAGTGAGATCGGTGGGAGAGTCTGATCAAAATATAATCTATCGAATTGGCTAGCTAAGTGAGATCAGTGGGAGAGTCTACCTCAGCTTGTCTTAGATACCATCTAAATAGCCAAGTAAGTAGACTGTCAATTAAAAATCATCGATCGAATTACCATACTTATCTTAAACATCAATTGATCGATTAGTTTCGATTCGATCAACCAAAAGGACTTGGGCTAAACCATTGAGCCACAATCAGGTCCATTTGGTATGGTCAAAAATATGACTTGATCAAGCTACAACTATTGAGGTTGATCTTAGAAAAATTTTGATCTAATCTAACTCAACTTTTGATTAATTTAATCAATTTTTTAATTAGTCTATATTTATTTCTAACCATAGGTCTAACCTAGTTAGAAGATCTAATTTATGCTAACCAATTGCCCATCGATTTATGAGATGTCTTAAATCTTTAATTCTCAAATCTAGATCTTTTAAACTTAATTCTAAATTAAGTATGTGAAACATGTATTTTAGTTTGTAAAACTATTTTACAAGAGTTTCATGTGAAACATACGTTATATATCATTTTTCAGATCTTAAAATCTAATTTTTAAAGTTTAATCATTAAATATATATAAATCTAATCTAAATTTTATATATACATCACATATATCATGACCATTTTTAGATCACTACCGATTACATTATATGCAACATGCAATTTAGATCTTAAAATCAATTTTCATATCTAAATTAATCTCATTAAATTATAATGAATCATGAATCACTTCAGATCTAATCTAAACATATTTATAATTAAAATAATTTTAAAATTATATTCACTATTTTTCTTCATAAAATATGATCATAATGGCACCCCTACATATCATAAGATATCCCATCGAATGGATAAGAGAAAGATTTTAATCCCTACTTCCTCTTATGATCAGACGATCTGATGATCACATCAATCTGAGTACTAGACTACTAAGATTAAAAATCTAATTTTTAAAATTAATTACATCTACATATGCAATGAACAAAATTCAGACGTGCACTGACATGATCAATCATACGTATTATGCATCTAATCTAATTAGATCAATATATCATATATATTATTTCATATCTAGAACTAAAATTTATACAGCATATAAAATATTTAATCTAGATCTAGAATCATATATAAAAATAATCAAATACACGTATGAATGTATAGAAAATAAAATTCTAATTAGACTTGATTTGTTATTGTGTAGAATTTTGTTAAAAATCAGATCTAAAAATTTATCAAAATAGATTCAATTCAGATCTAGAATAAGTCTTAGTTCCAACCTGAAATACTCCATAAATATTTTGTTAAAAATTAATCTAGAATAGATCATAAATAGGTTGTTATTCCAACAAAAATATGTAACATAAAAATTCTATTATAACAGATTTATAACAAACCATCATCAACCATTGATTTGATTCTTGAAATCTGATCAAAACTAGATCAAAAAAATCTTAGATAATAGGTCTAAATTAAATTTAATATTTAACATAAAAATCTCGTTATATACAAGATATAAACATACTAGAAAAAATTATCTATGCATCCATGTATCAATCTAGCTCTGATACCAATTGAAAAAAAAATCATCCGATCAGGATCAGGTTACCAGGGTGCATTTGAAAATTTTTTTATTCTAAAGGTTAATATAACATTTATCTTTACTTGATATACAGCATAATAGGGATCAAAATCCTCAGGGGTTGCTTGAATTTGATGCCTTGCGAGACCTAAAAGGGTAGGTCCTTTACTTTGCATGCACTCCAAGCCCCATAGGAAAGAGGTATGATCTTCTTTGCATCTCTCTTTCAGAAGGGAACCAGAGAAGGTTGAGATTAGATCTCAACTCAAGGAATAGCAAGATGGAAGTCCTCCATGCTAAGAAAAGAAGCACCAAAGAACCCCACGCTCCAAGTAGATAGCATCCGCCCTCCCCTTTCTTATCTTATGGTGTCTTTATTTTTGTTACACAAAACTTTTTTTTAATCACTGATTAGTTGGGTCCCCTCCTTAAATAGATGAGGTGCCATAATCTGATCAGAAGACCCATCTAATTAGGAGTCCTAACCTTATCCAAATATGAAGCTTAGTGAAGAAAGGAGAGCGTTAATCACTGCATGAACTCCCTTCATGCGTGCACAAAATAAGAGGTGGAAGAAATTAGTGTCTCCTCCCCTCTAGTCAGCCACTTTATGAGAGAGAGTCTTAGATATTTGGGACTCTATGGATCTCATCCAATTTGGGTTCAAATTTGACTCACTTTGAACCTGATTTGAATCAAATTCGAAGCAAACTCGAAGAGCCTGTCAATCCTAATTTGATTAGGGTTCTGATCCAAGTCTAACTTAAATTTTTAATCCAATTATTCTTAATTAAATTAGATCTAATCTAAAATTAATTAAGATATAAATTTAATCTCTCATAAATCCTTGGAACATAGATCAAATCATGTTTATCTCCGAAATTAAACCTACACCTCATATCCAGTGCTAGCTAGACATAGTCAATTGTTTAATCCTATATGACTCTTAACTTAATTCTCAATTAAGATAATCTATTTGTTCAATCAAGTCTCATACTTTCAAATTGAACACATAGACTTAGGTCAATTCTTTCCTATATTGTTTGACATTGTGCGTGACTCCATAGGTTCGAACACTAAGTCGATAGTATAAAAATTATTTTCTGTACTAATCAAAGTTATCATCTAGCAATGATTCCTGACATCTGGATAAGTTGAATATTTGTAAGATAATATTTAAAAACCTATGCATATGGTTACCACATAATTCATCTCCTTGACCTGAATGCTCAAGAATGACCTAGGGTTTAACTGTCAATTCTAAATGTGTCATCCACATTGTATTTCAATCTTTCAAATCTATCACATAGATTATTCTGACCAAAGTTTTACTAAATTAAAATATATTAATGCATTGACTCCTGTAATCTGAAGGGGTCAATCTCATTTTGATTCACATATAGACTTCGCAAGTATTTGACTGCATCCAGTAGCCTTTCATCACTGCATTTAAAATGCAAATAGTTCGACATCAAAGTATAATAAGTCGCTTGTGAGTCACCATGGTGATTTCAGGTTTGAGGGATACTTATGCTCATATACTTCGTGAGCTACCCTTGACAACAAAGTGCTCCGCAAGTGAGTCACTTGTTCAGTGACGATATACTCCTATATCTCATCTGTATGCCATACCACTCTCTACACTCTTTGATTACGAGGACAACCAACATGTATAGTACATAATAATCTATACTTGATAAATATCATCACCCTTTTAGTGACATATCATTTGGTCATTAATATTTTTAAAAACTATTCAATAAATCTTTCTTTATCAATTCTATTATAATTTTAAAGACTTCATCATATAATTAAGAGTTCTATAGGAAAGATGTACATATGATGAACTTGCCAAAATAATTTTTATTTATTGATAAATAATTTATATACAAAAGTCCAATTGTTTATAATAAGCCAATTGATTTCAGGATACATTTTCTAACACTACCAACCCACCTCCTCACCTTCTTTCACATGTAACTTCTCCATCTGGACTCTGATTAGGATGTTCTTGGACTCGTTGGATACTATTCATCATCTTGGACCTCATTCTAGGCTTATTGTGGATCGAATTTGAGATATCAAATTTCAATAATCTCACCTCATCTCAACATTCAACCTCCTTCTAACTCTGAGAGCTTTTGGATCTCCTCGCCCTCATGCCCTGAGGCAAACACCTACTGATCATGGATGGGTAAACATAGGAGTCGAGTCAGGCTGCTCGATCATATTTCCATCGTATGCTGTGGTCCTCCTAAACTGAGATCTGCTCAGGTATCCTCCTATGGTAATAGGAATCTCACCTTCCGATATCGTCTCTGTGGGAAAAATTCAGTGCAGGGGAAAATGGTAATCTTAAAACTTTTTCAAAATACTATTTTACAGTAAAAATTATTAATTAATCTAATTAACTAATAAAAATTTATCCTACACTAGGATCTAAATATGATATATAGCGTGCATGCATTTAAATTTGAAATTCACATTTGAACAGTAAACACTTTACTGTAATGTGTTCAGAACACAATACCTTTATATGGGTAGTAGATCACCGCAATCTGATCACCGTCGAGAGAGTCTGATCATCATGATACAGCCACACAATGTGTCTGGCCTCTGTGGATCATCCACACGAAGTTTCGGTCTGATCGACTCCTCACGAGTGCTAGCTCGTTGTAGAGCCTTTCGACGGTCGATGCTGATCGAACTCCTTCGATCGATATCTACCAATTTTTGGATACTCTGGATCGTTAGCAGATGTGCTTGAGAGGATATTGAAGATTCTCTAAAATTTGGTGGGCTCACGACACTCGTAGCTCACCTTCTCACTTTTCGAACTCCAGGCTGAAACCCTGAAGAACTCACTGAAACCCTGCGCACACTTTTTCTTTCTTTTCTTTCTTTTTCTCTTGGAAGATATAGACCTTCACCTTGCACACAAGAATTCTCACGCCCAAATTTTTTCTCCAAAATTTTTCTTTCACACGCCCCACTCTTCTCCTCCTTTTAAAACAATGTCAAACATCTTATCCATATGAGAGGATAAAGATGAGTAATTGCACATTTGAATTCAAATCAAATTTTGAATTCAAATGAAAACTAATTTATCCCTATCCACTAAGGGCGTGAGAAGAGGAGGGTGTGGCTTAATTTGTGCATGAGTGATTTCATGAGAAATATTTTCTCGTGTAATAAATGGGGCACTAAAAGAGGATAAGGTCAAGGCGCTAAGATTGGTTGCTCATTCAAATTCAAACTTTGTTTTGAATTTGAATGGCCAACCAATCATCCTTATCCACTCATTTGGTGCATTAAAGTAGGACGTGAGGAGGGCTTTGCATGAAGAAAAATTCATGAGAACTTCCTTCTCGTGAATTCAAATGGGCGCAGTGGAAGTGAGGTGGCGCAGGGAGAATGGGTCAAGGTGGTTTCATTATTTAAACCAACCTAATTGAATCAAATAAGTTAGACCCAATTAGACTAATTTAAACCTAATTTAATTAGGCTTAATTAGGCTCAATAAAATCTTAATCAAATCAGGAATTGATTAAGCCCAACCCCTGATCAAATCAGGGACCAAATCATCTCGACGATTAGGTCAACTCTTAACCTATTTGGGTCAAACCCAACTGAATCCAATTCAATTGGACTTGATCCAAAAATAATTACTTAATCAAATTGAGTTAATTAGTGACCAAATTACTAATTAAATCTCTCATAAATATTGAGTCCAAATCTGATGGTGAATCGGGCATCAGAATTCATCGATATGTAACCCTGATCGAAGAGTCCCAAACCAGTGGGACTCTTGACCCCGATACCCAAAATGTGTGGGACTCATGATCAGAGAATCCTGATTCTCGATCACAGAGTTCTAGACATGTAGGACTCATAGTCCACGAGCATTAGAACTCTTCATCAGCCATCAGATCAGATAGGAACCTCTAATGTGTGTGACCCCACAGGTTCGAACCTAAGCCGGTAGCACAGGAACCATTTTCTATACTAATCGAAGTGACCATCTAGCAATGGTACCCGATAATCGGATAGGTCGAATAGTCGCAATCTCAACACTCAGAACCTACGTGAATTTGGTTACTATATAATTCATCCTTTTGACCTCTATGTTTAGGATGACTCAGGATTAAACTTGTTATGATCCAGGTGGTGTGCCCAAGGCCAGGGGACCAAGGCTAAGGCCAAGGTCCATCATTCATGAGGGCTTCATGGAGGCTCTAGGGCTAGTTGGGCCTAGGTTGAAAGGCTGTGGGCCTTTCGGGTTCTTGAGGTCTAGGTTATGTGGGCCTCAAGGGACCAACTCTTTATGGGCCAGGTCTGGGCCCAGGAGAGGTGAGATTACGTCGAGTCATGGGTGTACATGGGCTTGGGTTAACCTAATCTCCCATAGAGTTGGTCAAGGGAGTTTTGGGTTTGGGTCACTTGACCCAGTGTTTATATATACATGTACTTGTATAGGTTTGAAAAAGCCAAGAAAATACAAGACTCTTTCTCCCAAGTCTCTCTCTCTCTTCTCCCTCTCTCTCCAGCAATTCTCCATGCCCCAGGAGCAAGAAACCCTAGGTTTTCTTGCCACCAGTCCATAAAAGGAAAGAGAAGAAGGGGAGGCGCTAGCCCCTTCCCCTTGCAGCCGCCTACCAGATCTGCTCTCCTCCTCTTGCAGGCACCCAAACACTAGGTTCAAGATCTAGAATCCCTTAGAAGAGGTTGGTACAAGTTTCTCTCAAATCTGGAGTTGATCTGAGGTCGTTTGAGGTGCGGGTGAGATCTCCATCAACAGATCTACAAGAAAGGCTGCAGCAGGATAGATCTTTGAGGTCTGTCTCCATCTATCCTATTTTCCATCTAGAATACTCCAATTCAAGATCTATGAATTAGAAGACCTCGATCCAGGTCTGATCTGGTTGGGTACCAGATCTTGGATTTTTTAGAGGTAGTTTCAGAGGTGTTCTTCATCTGGAACGAAAGGCTGACGAAGAAGATAGCAACCAGGCTGATTTCGTCAAGGGCCTTGGATCGTGTCCAGACGACTCCAGATCTATTCGTTGCTGGTTCTGCTGTACCAAAAATCCATGGGAGGAGCCGGGATCGTGCTCCAATAGTTGGTATCAGAGCCATGGTGGTGAGAAAGCAGTTCCAAGTGCGAGAAGTTGAAGATCCCAAGTGCTGAAAATTTTCAGCAAGGTACCATCAAGGTATATTCTACACTTCTTGATTTTATATTGCTTGTTTGGCTTGGATCCAGTTATGGACAGTAGTATGAAGGTCGAGTTTGAGAAGTTTGATGGCAAGAAAAATTTTTTCATGTGAAAAATTTGGATGGAGGATCTTCTGGTGCAAGCAGATCTGGATCAGGCTTTGGATGAGAAGCCTGAGGGAATGATAGATAGACAGTGGGCATCGTTGGAGAAGAAAGCATGCTCGGTGATCAGAGGATGTTTGACAGATGTGGCATTGTATTCAATGATGGAAGAAAAGACCCCGAAGGGCCTTTGGTCGAAGTTGCACACCATGTATATGGGAAAGAATATGTGCAACAAGCTAATGCTGAAGAAGAGGTTGTACAGTCTTCGGATGCAGGAGGGATCTGATGTGATTGGCCACATTCAGAGGTTCGATCAGTTGTGCACGGAGTTGATGAATATCGAGGTGAAGCTGGATGAGGAGGACAAGTCCCTATTGCTTTTGTGTTCACTGCCAGGATCATATGACTCTTTGGTGACTACACTCCTCTACGGCAAGGAGACTCTGAAATATGAGGACATGGTCTCGGTGCTGAGGTCTAATGAGCAAAGGAAAAAGTTGACCAGAGATTGAGCTCTCCAAGAGAGTTTGACAGTAGGGGAGAGGACAGGCAGAGGCAGAAGCAAGTCCAGGGGGCAGTCCAAGTCCAGGAAGGGAAAGAAAGAGATGAAATGCTTCTAGTGCAATGAGTTCGGGCACTTCAAGCGAGAATGTCCACTATGGAAGAGCAAGAAGGGAGAAAGAAGTGGCTCAGAATCAGTGAGTGTAGTTGCTGGGTAGCAGGTGGAGGATGATCTACTTGTGGTATCAGATGGTCACAGGCATTATACAGAGGAGTGGACACTAGACTCTGCGTGCTCACATCACTACACACCACATAGGTCTTGGTTTGCGACATACACCAAGACAGATGAGGGATCAGTGACTCTAGGCGACAATCATCCTTGCAAGGTGGCTGGGATAGGGACAATCAGGGTAAGGATATTTGATGGGATTGTGAGGACATTGACAAATATAAAGCACATCCCGGAGCTGGAAAAGAATCTGGTGTCACTAGGCTACTTGGAGCGCAGTGGATACAGCTTCAGCAGTAGGGCTAGAAGTGGAGTACTGAACATCTCCAATGGAGCTATGATAGTGATGAGAGGCAGGAGGTTGGACAATAACCTCTATCGCATGGAGGGATCTGTGGTGATCGGAGAGTCTGATGCAGCAGCTGCAGCACAGGACCAGCAGGGGGCTTACAGGATGTGGCACTATCGCCTAGGCCACATGGGTGACAAGGGGCTAAGGGAGTTGAGTAGGAGAGGACTCATCTCTGATCTAGAGGATGGTGCTATAAGGGAGATCTGTGAGCCTTGCCAGATGGAAAAGCAGAGGAGAGTTCAGTTCAACATCAGTACAGCCCGCAGTGCAGCCCCTCTGGAGTTAGTACACACGGATGTGTGGGGACCAGCCCCAGTTTCAGCTAGGAATGGGGCCAGATACTTCATGACCCTGATTGAGGATTTCTCAAGGAAACTCTGGATTTACTTCATGAGAGAGAAGTCAGAGGTCTTCACCAAGTTCAAGATCTGAAGAGCTGAGGTGGTGGAGCAGGGGAGGAGTGTGAGGTGTCTAAGGTCAGACAATGGCGGGGAGTACACCAGCAGAGAGTTCCAGGACTACTGTGAGGAGTGTGGGATCAGGAGACACTTCTCAGTTAGGAGAACTCCACAGCAGAATGGGGTGGCCGAGAGGATGAATAGAATACTTTTGGAAAAGGCACGATGCATGAGGCTGCAGGCAGGGCTTCCAAAGGAGTTCTGGGTTGACACAGTTGACGCAGCCGGTTACTTGGTCAATCGGTCACCTCACACCAGGTTGGATGGCAGGCTTCCAGAGGAGGTGTGGTCTGCGAGGACAGTTGGGCTGGGCCATCTATGGGTATTTGGGTGCACAGCCTATGTGCATATTGGAGTTGGTGAGCGGAGCAAGCTAGACGCCAGATCACGCAAGACGGTGTTTCTAGGCTATCTGCGAGGAGTTAAGGGATACAAGCTGTGGGATCCCTTGGAAAAGAAGGTCATCATTAGTCGGGATGTGACTTTTGATGAGGAGTCAGTCCTACGAAGGCGAGCAAGCATGGAGGAGCAGCAGGAGCAGGAGGAGGTCCAGCAGGGCGCTGCTAGACAACTTACCTCTTTGATTTTGCCTCTTGCAAGTACTACGAGAGGACATAACATTTAGGTGGAGAACCTACCTAAGGTGTCTCCACAGGTGGAGAGGACTCAGACGGATGATCGAGGTGGAGAGGTCCAGCAGGAGTGAACTGGACCGAGGACTGATATCGGTGTTGCCCTACACAAGCCCAAGAGGACCATCAGGCAACCGAACCGATATGGCTTCGAGGAGATGCTGTCATATGCCCTGGTGACAGCGAATGGAGATCCATATATGTATCAGAAGGCTATTGAGAGCCAGGACAGAGAGCGATGGGTCCAGACGATGTCTGAGGAGATGCAGTCTCTCCACAAGAACCAGACATGGCGATTGGTGCAGTTGCCACAGGGGAAGAGGCCCATTGGCTGCAAATGGATCTACAGTCGCAAGGACAGAGTGGAGCTGGTTGAGACCTTGGGTCACCAAGATGGAGATTGTTATGATCCAAGTGGTGTGCCCAAGGCCCAGGGGACCAAGGCTAAGGCCAAGGTCCATCATTCATGAGGGCTTCATGGAGGCTCTAGGGCTAGTTGGGCCCTAGGTTGAAAGGCTGTGGGCCTTTCAGGTTCTTGAGGTCTAGGTTATGTGGGCCTTAAGGGACCAACTTTTTATGGGCTAGGTCTGAGCCCAGAAGAGGTGAGATTAGGTCGAGTCATGGGTGTACATGGGCTTGGGTTAACCTAATCTCCCATAGAGTTGGTCAAGGGAGTTTTGGATTTGGGTCACTTGACCTGGTGTTTATATATACATGTACTTGTATAGGTTTGAAAAAGCCAAGAAAATACAAGACTCTTTCTCCCAAATCTCTCTCTCTCTTCTTCCTCTCTCTCCAGTAATTCTCCATGCCCCAGGAGCAAGAAACCCTAGGGTTTCTTACTGCCAGTCCATAAAAGGAAGGAGAAGAAGGGGAGGCACTAGCCCCTTCCCCCTTGCAGCCGCCTACCAGATCTGCTCTCCCCCTATTGCAGGCACCCAAACATCAGGTCCAAGATCTGGAATCTCTTGAGAAGAGGTTGGTACAAGTCCCTCTCAGATCTGAAGTTGATCTGAGGTCGTTTGAGGTACGGGTGAGATCTCCATCAACAGATCTACAAGAAAGGCTGCAGCAGGACAGATCTGCGAGGTCTGTCTCTATCTATCTTTTTTTATATCTAGAACATCCTAATTTGAGATCTACAAATTGAAAGACCTTGGTCCAGGTCTGATTTGGTTGGGTACCAGATTTTGGATTTTTTAGAGGTAGTTTCAGAGGTATTCTTCATCTGGAACAAAAGGCTGATGAAGAAGACAGCAACCAGGCTGATTTCGTCAAGGGCCTTGGATCATGTCCAGATGACTCCAGATCTATTCGTTGCTGGTTTCACTGCACCAAAGGTCTGTGGGAGGAGCCGGGATCATACTCCAACAAAATTGTCAATCCTGATTAGATCATCCGAATCGTGCTCAACTCAAACAGTCCTGTGACTCCTCACAAAGACTACCCTGGCCAAGGTTTTGCTAAATTGAAACACGACTGTACACAGCTCCTAAATTGGAGTGGTCAATCCTATCTTGACACACGCACCGACAAGTCAAGTACTTGACTACACCTAGCAGCCTTCCATCACTGAATTAGAAATTCAGGTAGTCCAGTGCCTAAGTGCAGTGAGTTGCTTGCAAGTCACCATGGCGGTCTCAGGTCGGAGGGACATTTATACCCATATTCCATCGGAGCAGATCTTGACAGCAGAAATAGCTCCGGAGTTGGTCACATTTAGTACAGATGTACCCTTACATCTCACCTGTATGCCATACCAGTGTCTCCACACTCATTGGTTAAGAGGACAACCAACCTATATGGCATACAACGACCTATGCTTGATAAACGTTGTCATCCTTGATAACAACGTATCATTTGTTCACGAACAGATTTAAGGACTAAACAATAAATCCTTCTTTGTCGAGTCTAAATAGTCCTAAGGACTTCACCACAACATAGGAGTTCATTAGAAGATGAAATATTTTGTGATGAAAAATGTCAAAATAATTTTTATTAATTCATAATTCATGTACATATACAAAAATGAGCACAACTGTCAACAGGCTGACGATTGGCTTTGGGATACTATTCCCAACAATCAACCACTTGGCTTAAAGCCAATCAGTGTAGTATCTAATACCCATCTTCGACTTGTAGTCGTCGAACTCCTTCATCGCAATGGCTTTAGTGAATGGATCGACCAGGTTCTCCTTTCCGTCGATCTTTAGAAGGTCGACGTCACCTCGATCCATAATTTCTCGGATGAGATGGTAGCGACGCAGAATATGCTTCGTCCACTAGTGTGCCTTGGGTTCCTTCGCCTGAGCAATGGCTCCAGAGCTGTCATAGTAGAGCAGAACTGGACCAACAAGGGAGGGTGCTACTCCGAGCTCGGTGATAAATTTTCTCAGCCACACTGCTTCTTTGGCAACATCTAATGCAGCGACATACTCCGACTCGCAAACTGAATCAGCCACTATGTGTTGCTTGGAACTCTTCCAGCAGATAGCCCCACCATTAAGGGTAAAAATAAATCCCGACACGCTTTTGCTGTCATCATGATCAGACTGGAAACTAGAGTCTGTAAATCCTATAAGTCTCAAGTCCGATTCACCATAAACAAGCCACTGGTCCTTAGTATTTCTTAAATACTTCAGGATGGTTTTAACAATCTTCCAGTGATTCTCCTTTGGATCTGATTGGTATCTACTCACTACCCCTAGTGAGTATGCCACATCTGGTCGTGTATATGTCATAGCGTACATGATAGATCCCACTGCCGAAGCATATGGAATCCTACCCATACGCTCTCTCTCTTGAGGTGTTGTCGGACAATCCCTCTTCGAGAGAAAAATTCTATGGCCTATCGGTGGATAGCCTTTCTTGAAATTCTCCATGCTGAACCTCTTCAGCATAGTATCTATGTACGTAGATTGAGATAAACCAAGCAATCTTTTAGATCTATCCCTATAGATCCTCATCCCTAGGATGTAGGAAGCTTCTCCCAAATCCTTCATGGAGAACTGTGACGACAGTCAAATCTTTATTCTCTGTAATGCAGGGACATCATTCCTGATTAAGAGAATATCATCCACATACAATACAAGAAATACCACTACTGGACTATTAGCCCACTTATAAATGCAGGGCTCTTCTCCGTTCTTAACGAAGCCATACATCTTGATCGTCCTATAAAAATGTATGTTCCAACTCCGAGATGTCTGCTTAAGTCTATAAATGGACCTCTGTAGTCTGCACACCTTAGACTCATCAGTGGATGTGAATCCTTCAGGTTGTATCATATACACCTCTTCATCCAGCTCTCCATTTAGGAAAGCTGTCTTCACATCCATCTGCCAGATTTCATAGTCCAGATTGACAGCTATCGCAAGCATAATCCGAATGGATTTGAGCATTGCCACAGGAGAAAATATCTCGTCATAGTCTATACCATAACGTTGACGATATCCCTTGGCAACCAGATGACTTTATAGGTTTCCACCTTCACGTCTGCGCCCCTCTTCCTCTTGAAGATCCACTTACACCCTATGGGTTTTACTCTTTCGGGTGGGTCAACCAATATCCACACATCGTTGACCTTCATGGACTCCATTTCGGATTTCATGGCCTCTAGCCATTTCTCAGAGTCGGATCTCTGTATTGCATCCATATAGGTGATCGGATCCTCATCGTTTTCATCAAGTTTGATAGGATCGTCGTCCCGGACCAAGAAACCATAGTATCTGTCTGGTTGACGTGGTACTTTACCAGATCGCCTTAAGGGTGCTTGAACAATGGGCTCCGGATCTGATCTAATCAAATCCGATTCAGGTTCAGCAACTTGTGTTAGTTTTTCCACCTGTCGAACTTCGTCAAGTTCGATCTTAGAGGCAACAGTCCCTTCACCAAGGAATTTTTTTTCCAAAAAATTGCCTTAAGACCGACAAACATCTTTTACTCATCAGTCAGGTAGAAATAATACCCTTTGGTCTCTTTTGAGTATCCTATAAAATTACACTTGTCAGACCTAGGTCCTAGCTTGTCCGTAATTAAATGTTTAACATAAGCTGGACACCTCCAAACCCTAAGATGCGAGAGTACTGGCTTACGTCTATCCATATCTCATATGGCATTTTGGTTATAGACTTACTCGGAACTCTATTTAGAAGGTAACAAGCCGATTTGAGCGCATATCCCCAGAGGGAGATCGGCAGACCAGCAAACCCCATCATGGATCGAACCATGTCCAACAAGGTCCGATTCCTCCTTTCAGATACACCATTATGCTATGGTGTTCCAGGAGAAGTCCATTGAGAGAGAATCCCATTCTCCCAAGATATGTCAGAAACTCATTGGAAAGGTATTCACCTCCTCGATCAGATCGAAGAGTTTTAATATACTTTTCAGTTTATTTTTCTACCTCATTTCAGAATAGTTTGACCATTTCAAACGACTCCGACTTATGCTTCATTAAATAGACATACCCATACCTCGATAGGTCGTCTGTGAAGGTTATGAAGTAGAAATATCCACCTCTTACACTTGTGCTCATGGGTCCACATACATCAAAATGTACCAGACCCAAGAGTTCACTAGCTCGCTCACCTTTTTCAGTAAAAGGTGACTTGGTCATTTTACCAAGAAGACAGGACTCACAGGTTGGAAGTGATTCAAATCACCTACTTCAAGAATTCCTTCTTGAGCCAACCTGTTTATCCTGTTCTTATTGATATGACCTAGCCTACAGTGCCAAAGGTAGACTTCTAACACATTATCTATTCTAGGGCATTTACCGGAGGTTTGAACCATATTAACAGGTTGTGATAGAAAGTAAATTCATTATAAAGTTGTCCAATAAACATTGTAACACCATTCAAAATGATATTACAAACATTTTTTTTATTAAAAATTGATAACCGTTCATGGTCAAAAGGCCTACAGAAATAATATTTAATAAAAAGCTTGGACAATAGTGACATTCACTCAGAATTATATTTCGAGAATTGATTACAAGGTTCATGATTCCTAATGCTAGAACTGAACTTTGCTTCCATCTCCAACGTTCAGGAACCTCTCACCTTCATCAAATCTCCTACTGACCTGCAGACCCTGCATCGAATTACAAATATGATAAGGGCTTCCGATATCCAATACCCAGGCAGTAGTATCACAAATGAAAAAGTTGCAAAGTATTATCATATAAGTACCTTGCTTCTTCTTTGGCCTGTTCGGGTCAGTGAGGCAATGTACAGAGGACAGTTCCTCTTCCAGTGCCCCTGCTTCTTGCAAAAGAAGTACTCCGCCTGGCTCTGGTCGGGCTTGCACTTCTTGGTCTGACCCTGTGCAGACGTCCCAGCATGCAGCTGCACCTTCTTATTCTTCTTCTTCTTGTTCTTCTTCCCTTTCTTAAAGGGTCGACGACCAGAAGAAGACCCTCCCACAATATTGACCGACTCCTTATGGAGCTGGTGATCCTTCTTAAAGTTCTGCAGCAACCCCAACAAGCCGTGGTAGTTCACTGCAGGCTTTGTCATTCGAAAATGAGTAAGGAAGGGAAGGAAGGACTTGGGCAGAGAATTAAGGATCGCATCCTTACCGAGCTGCTCGTGCAGGGGAAAACCCAGTTTACTTAGGCACTCAATCATTTCGATCATGTACAGTACATGATCAGTGACGAGGCTCCATCCCTCATCCGAGCATTGAAAATGGCACAACTAGTTTTGTGCCTTTCAACATCGTCAGGCGTGCCAAAAGAGTCGTTCAACATTTGAAGCATCTCCTGTGGCTGGGCGTTCTCGAACCTACGACTGAACTCATCATTCATTGCCCCAGCATTATGCATCGGACGTTGGTGCGATCGTTGAGCCACTTCTGGTAAGTGTCTTGGATCGTTCCTCTAGCATTAAGGGCTGGCTCCTCAGGTGTCGGATCCGTTACGACATAAAGGATCCGCTCATGCTCAAGATGATTTTTAATTTTCGATACCAGCTATCGAAATTAGATCCCATGAGCTTGTCATTATCTAATAATGACCGGAGCGACAGGGTAGTGGCCATAGCTTTATAAAGAAAAACCAGACCTATATTAGTACATAAATTATTAATACTAAAGACTTGGACTTTAGTCTAAAGTTTCTCCAGTATTTTTACGAATTGGTAGCCTCAACCTCCAATTCGAGGAATTATTTTAATTCCTTAATGGGTACTAGAATCCACACAGACTATACACGAGCCCAACTTTGGTTGGTCAACCCATGTGCATCTATGGGTAGGTTCATAACCAGTTGTTTCTCTAAACAACTTTAGTAATTAATTTTGCCCCAGAACCTAATCAGTAGGCTTTGGCCTCTACTGAAAAAATCTGGTTAGGTCCAACCATTAACATGATTTGATTTGGTGAATCGGACCAATAAAGGATCAAGCCTGACTTTGGTCGGCCAACCTAACCACCATCAGAAAGACTCAAACTAAATTATCATACTATGAATGATAATTCCATTAGTCAATAAGCACCAGACCTTTAGGCCTCCAATGATTATTAAACTAATGGACTCATTATCACTCACTTAATGGGAGGCTATGACTTAGTTATCAATATAACTTAATCATTTTTAGGACCTAATATTTTTTTTTTGAGGATTTTATTAAAGAATTGATGAGAAGAAAATATCCAGCCAATTTAATCCTCCCACTGACTTCACCAAGTCAGATTAAAAAGGATTTACTTAAAGCTGGCATTAGGAGCACCTAAATCAGTCAAACTGATTTACCTAATGACATGGGTGAGCCTTAATCACCAAGTGATCTAATCAAAACCTAATTCACCAGGTTGGTCAGGTAAGTGAGATCAGTGGTGGGGATAAGCCATTAACTCGTCAGAGATCGAATCACTGCGAGTAGCTCCCGCTTAAAAACCACTGGTCAAACTACCAAACTTACCTTAGACACCAACCGGTTCATTAGTTTTAATTTGATCAACTTAGTAAATAGGGTTCCACCACGTAGCCATGAATTAAGTTCATCTTGGTCTAGTTAAATAAGACATGGACCCATTCAACTACAACTATTGGAGTTGAGTCTAGAGTATCCTTGACCTAATCTAATTCAATTTTGATTAGATTTGATCAATTACTCTAATTTAGTCCATTTCTTTAAGCTAACCTTAGGTCTAACCCAATTATGGACCTAATCCATCTAACCCATTGACCCACAAGTTTATGCAATTGTCTTAGGTCTTAATTCACAATTCTAGACCTACTAGACAACACTTAATTCTTTAATTAAGTATTTGGGCTGATGGATCAGGATTTGGCATTTCAAAAATAATTTTCAAATTTGAAAGGTTTTATTTTTTATTCACCAAATATGTTGACTTATTACACAAATATATCAGCACATTTCATAAATAGCAATCCTATTGCTAATTACATAACAAAAAATAACTCAATCAAAATAAATCATGAATATTCTTTCGCTGCTTCATCTACATGGGATATAATCGCATTGGTACCCCTACCACCATAGGAGATCCTATCGAATGGGAAGAGAGGACCTTTAAACCCTACTTTTCTCCTATGACCGGACGGCCATGGCAACCAACCCAATTTGATTACTTGCTACTTGGATCAAGTATATCTAAATATATCAATTTCAAAATTTAAATTTCAAATTTTAAATTTAAATTTCAAATTTTGAATTTTAAATTTCAAATTTTAAAATTTTAAATTTTAAATTTCAAATTTTGAATTTTAAATTTTAAATTTCAAATTTCAACCAAATTTTAAATTTTAAATTTTAAATTTTAAATTTTTGAATTTTGAATTTCGAATTTCAAATTTCAAAATTCAAATTTTAAATTTTGAATTTCAAATTTTTGAATTTTGAATTTTGAACAACTTTCAAAATTCAAATTTTAAATTTTAAATTTTAAATTTAAACTTTTAGATTATAACTTCATCTATGCATGCAAATATATATATCATATCTAAGAACCCGCTCTGATACCATTTTGTGGGGAAAATTCAGTGCAGGGGTAAAATGATAATTTTAAAACTTTTTCAAAATCACTATTTTACAGTAAAAATTATTAATTAATCTAATTAATAATAAAAATTTATCCCACACTAGGATCTAAATATGATATATAGCATGCATGCATTTAAATTTGAAATTCGAATTTGAAAAGTAAACACTTTACTGTAATGTGTTTAGAACACAATACCTTTGTGCGGGTAGTAAATCACCGCAATCTGATCACCGTCGGGAGAGTCTGATCATTGCAATGCAGCCACACAGTATGTCTGGCCTCTGTGGATCATCCACATGAAGCTTTCGATCTGATCGACTCCTCATAAGTGCTAGCTCGTTGTAGAGCCCTTTCGATAGCCGATGCTGATCGAACTCCTACGATCGATGTCTGTCGATTCTTTGGATGTCTAGATTATCAGCAGACATACTTGAGAGGATGTTGAAGATCTTCCTAAAATTTGGTGGGCTCACGACACTCGTAACTCACCTTCTCACTTCCCGAACTCCAGGCTGAAACTCTGAAGAACTCACTGAAACCCTGCGCACACTTTTTCTTTCTTTTCTTTCTTTTTCTCTCAAAGGATATAGACCTTCACCATGCATACAAGGATTCCTCACACCCAGATTTTCTCTCCAAAATTTTTCTTTCACACGCCCCACTCTTCTCCTCCTTTTAAAACAATGTCAAACGTCTTATCCACGTGAGAGGATAAAGATGAGTAATTGCACATTTGAATTCAAATCAAATTTTGAATTCAAAAAAAATCAATTTATCCCTATCCACTAAGGGCGTGAGAAGAGGAGGGCGTGGCTTAATATGTGCATGAGTGACTTCATGAGAAACATTTTCTCGTGTAATAAATGGGGCGCTAAAAGAGGATAAGGTCAAGGCGCTAAGATTGGTTGCTCATTCAAATTCAAACTTTATTTTGAATTTGAATGGCCAACCAATCATTCTTATCCACTCATTTGGCACATTAAAGTAGGGCATGAGGAGGGCTTTGCGTGAGAAAAAATTATGAGAACTTTCTTCTCGTAAATTTAAATGGGCGCTTCAAATGAAAATTAATTTATCCCTATCCCCTAAGGGCATGAGAAGAGGAGGGCGTGGCTTAATTTGTGCATGAGTGACTTCATGAGAAATATTTTCTCGTGTAATAAATGGGGCACTAAAAGAGGATAAGGTCAAGGTGCTAAGATTGGTTGCTCATTCAAATTCAAACTTTATTTTGAATTTGAATGGCCAACCAATCATCCTTATCCACTCATTTGGTGCATTAAAGTAGGGTGTGAGGAGGGCTTTGCATGAGAAAAATTCATGAGAACTTTCTTCTCGTGAATTCAAATGGGTGCAGTGGAAGTGAGGTGGCGCAGGGAGAATGGGTCATAGTGGTTTCATTATTTAAACCAACCTAATTGAACCAAATAAGTTAGACCCAATTAGACTAATTTAAACCCAACTTAATTAGACTTAATTAGGCTTAATAAAATTCTAATCAAATCAGGAATTGATTAAGCCCAACCCCTGATCAAATCAGGGACCAAATCATCTCGACGATTAGGTCAACTCTTAACCTAATCGGGTCAACCCAACTGAATCCAATTCAATTAGACTTGATCCAAAAATAATTACTCAATCAAATTGAGTTAATTAGTGATCAAATCATAATTAAACTTCCATAAATATTGAGTCCAAATCGATGGTAATCGGACATCAGAATTCATCGATATGTAATCCTGATCGAAGAGTCCCAAACCAGTGGGACTCTTGACCCCGATACCCAAAATGTGTGGGACTCATGATCAGAGAATCCTGATTCTCGATCACAGAGTCTCAGACATGTAGGACTCATAGTCCACAAGTTTAGGACTCTTCATCAGCCATCAGATCAGATAGGAACCTCTAATGTGTGTGACCCCGCAGGTTCAACCTAAGCCGGTAGCACAGAAACATTTTCTGTACTAATCGAAGTGACCATCTAGTAATGGTATCCGATAATCGGATATGTCGAATAGTCGCAATTGCAACACTCAGAACCTACGTGAATATGGTTACTATATAATTCATCCTTTTGACCTCTGTGTTTAGGACGACTCAGGGTTAAACTGTCAACCCTGATTAGATCATCCGAATCATGCTCAACTCAAACAGTCCTGTGACTCCTCACAAAGACTACCCTGGCCAAGATTTTGCTAAATTGAAACACGACTGTACACAGCTCCTAAACTGGAGTGGTCAATCCCATCTTGACACACGCACCGATAAGTCAAGTACTTGACTACACCCAGCAGCCTTCCGTCACTGAATTAGAAATTCAGGTAGTTCAGTGCCTAAGTGCAGTGAGTTGCTTGCAAGTCACCATGGCAGTCTCAGGTCGGAGGGACATATATTCCATCGGAGCAGATCTTGACAGCAGAAATAGCTTCGGAGTCGGTCACATTCAGTGCAGATGTACCCTTACTCTCACCTGTATGCCATACCAGTGTCCCACACTCATTGGTTAAGAGGACAACCAACCTATATGGCACACAACGATCTATGCTTGATAAATATTGTCGTCCTTGGTAACAACGTATCATTTGGTCGTGAACAGATTTAAGGACTAAACGACAAATCCTCCTTTGTCGAGTCCAAATAGTCCTAAGGACTTCACCACAACATAGGAGTTCATTAGAAGATGAAATATTTTGTGATGAAAAATAAAAATAATTTTTATTAATTCATAATTATGTACATATACAAAAATGAACACAACCATCAACAGGCTGACGATTGGCTTTGGGACACTATTCCCAACAGTCTCTTATCCTCTCGAGTCTCACGTCTCATGTCCGATCCACCTCCATCTGGAGTTGCACCTCACACTGGACTCCCCTTGCTCTTGAAGCTCCACCTCACTCTGGACTCCCCATTAGGTAGTAATGTCCTCTTGTCCTTTTTTTTCCCTCCAATATCATCCTATCATCATGCAAAATCTTCAGGATTCCTCCATCAGCCCTCCACTTGTAGCCGATCGAATCTAGTCTGCTCAGTAAGATAAAATTTTATCTTAAATCAGGTATGTATCGGATCTTTCCCTATCTCCTCATTGCTCCATCATGTGACCTCCATCTGATCGTCTCGATGCCTCTGCTCGCACAGCTCGATCCATCTGATAGATAAACAGTGCCCTCACTGTCTTCATGGAGTCAAACAGCTCCTCTCTATAATATACATGATAGGTGCATGCAGAATCTAAAATTCACTATTGAAAAGAAGTAGATACCTCATTAGATATCATCAGGACATCATCCTCTGACTCGCTACTAGCCATTACTGTAGTAGCCCTTATCCGATCTCTTTATTGTGGGCAATCTCTGGCTAGATATCCCAACTCGTTGCATTAGTAACATTTGATCTTGCTCAAGTCCCTTATCCTGGACTTGAACCACCCTCGTTTTGATATCCTGTTGCTTCATCTACCGCCACTTGCTCCATCAAAAACTACCAAAGCTGAGCTGCCACCGCTTGAGCTCAAAGTTGGATTTTTTCTTCTGAGAATCTCATTCTAAGAATCACCATGATGACCTCATCCATTTTGATGGTACTCTTCTCCACTAGAAAAGCAATCATCAAAGACTCATACGAAGGAAGAAGCGATGCTAGTAAGGCTAATGCCCTGATCTTCTCATCAACTTTCTCATTAATGCTGAAGAGATTGGTAAGGATCTTTTGGAAGGGGCTGGGATGCTCCTGCATGCTCTGTCCCTCGGTCATCCATAGTTGGTAGAACTTTCTCTAAAGAAAAAGAGTATTGATAAGGGACTTCACTATGTACAACTCTTCGAGCTTCGACCACATCACCATCAGAGAAGTCTCACTAAGTACATAGATCACCACATCATTCGCTAGGTACAAGTAGATCATACTCACCGCTTGCATCTAAAGCCGCTTTCAATCCTACACTTTCGTGGTAGTCGGCTTCTCCTCGCATAAGAGAGCATCGATCAACCCTTACTGGATGAGCACGTTTTTCACCATCGCTAGCCACAAGGAAAATTGCTCTTCCCATCAAACCTATTATCTCTATCTTGATTGAGCTTATCTTTCCATTTTTAATTTTGATCACCACCGCCACAACCTACGCCCTGATACCGCCTAGCTTTGATATTAATTATTGTGATATCACTTGCTTTAATACCATTTGTTATGTAGAATTTGGTACCATGCATTGTAATAAAAAAAATAAAAAAAAAAATAATCAAATATGTGGATCAGCCAAAAGACTCGCCTCCACGGAGTATGCAAGCTTCACTATGAAAAAAAATTACAAGAGGAGATCACACTCTCAATCCTCGTACACCAATCTCTCTCTCTTAACAAAAAGCTCTTCCTCACAAAAGCTCTCTCTAGGAGACCCCTAAACTCCTAGAACAACTATAGTTTACTGTCTAACAGTCTGCCTGAAGCCCCTGCTTCTACTCTTATCGACACCTAGCTTCAGGGTCTGCCACTACTGTTGCTACCGAACTCACTGCTACGGCTACTGCTACTGCTACTGCTCTAGGTCCTCGACCAAACACACCACACCTTGCCTTTATTGTGTCCACACAGGGGCCTTTAAAGGCTTCAATCTGAGTCCCAACCAAATTTTGGCTCCCATCAGAGCTCCTCTCAGCACCCAAACTCATCATCTCACCGTTGGATCATGCCCGGCACAAACTACGCCTATCCGATCACACCCTAGTCTACAAAAACCCCCATGGATCGTGAGAAATAGGCCTTCAAAATGATCCGATCCATGTAGACTGTGTGAAACATGGTGTGAAACGAGGCTATTGGTCCACCACACTTCTTATGGACCGTCGGTCCATAGAATCCTTTGTAAGCTATGAGAAATCCTTGGGAAATGGTGCTAGTCCATCGTAGACTGCACGAAACCCAGGGGAAATGCCTTCTTGGTCAATGGGCCTCCCATGCACCGCCTGATCCATGCATGTGGCGTGGACCTTATGAACGCTACTCATAGGCCACGTGCCCGTGCATCTGCTAGGTCGGCCCGCATGCGCCCGAGCTAGGCTGTGTGCTCGAACATGTGTGGGCCTTTTTGCTATCCATGGGCCCTTCCAACCCATCCCTCGTCTTCTTTCACGCATAACTTCTCCATCTAGACTCCGTTTGGGCTGTTCTTGGGCTTGTTGGACACCATTTGTCATCCTGGATCTCATTCTGGGCTTATTATGGGTCGAATTTGAGATGTCAAATTTTAACAGATAGAGTGATATTGGAGGAGAAGAAGAGAATAAGTGGACACTACTACCTAACGGAGAGTCCAGTGTGAGGTGGAGCTCCAGAGCCAGGGGAAGCTCAGAGCAAGGTGGAGCTCTAGGTGGAGGTGGATCAACATGAGATGTGAGACTTGAGAGGATGAGAGGCGATATCATATGGTAAAATTTCTATTACCGTAGGAGACTATCCGAGCAAATCTCAGGTCAGGAGGAGCATAGCATATGATAGAGATGGGATCAAACAACCTGGCTCGACTCTCATGTTTGTCCATCCATGATCAGCAGGTATTTGCCTCAGGTATAGGGGCGAAAAGATCCAAAAGCTCTCAAAGTTAGAAAAAACCAAATATCGAGTCAAGATAAAGATTATTGAGAAAAATACCATGAGATTTGATCCATAATAAGCCTAGAACAAGATCTAGGATGACGAACAGAATCCAATGAGCCCAAAAATAGCCCAAAAGAGCCCAGATGGAGGAATACATGTGATAGAAGGCCAGCACAGAGGTTGGTATGGCCCACGGGCCATTGGAGGGCCCACTGAACCAATGGACGCCATGACACAGGCAACCAATCATGAGCACACGGCCCAATGCACGAGTGGGCCCAGCACAGACGCACGCTAGTGCGCACAAGTGGGCCTAATGGGTGCACGGGTGCACGGCCCATTGCGTGCGATAGCCCAGACGTACCATGGCTCACCATGAGTCGGTGGTCCATGGGAGGGTGCATGGATCGAGCGCCTGTTTCTCCTAGGTTTCATGTAGTCCATGGTGGATTGGCACCATTTTTCATCTTGTTTCTCATAGTTCATAGGGTTTTGCATAGATCAGGCAGTGCAGATGCACGATCAGATGGTGGTTAGAGGCTTGTGGTCATCATCTGACATTCTAGAGAGGTATTTTAGTACTGTGAGGAATCCTTTCTCTGATCTAAACTCTGTTTGAGGTCTTTAAGAAGACCTGTGGCAACAAAGAGTGGTGGAGTGGTAGTAGCAGTGATCAACAGAATCCTATGCACAGCAGAACAGAGAGTGGTTTGGCAGTAGCAGCCTGAGGTGCATTGGCAAAGAGCAGAGATATAAGGGATACCTTAGGCAGACTGTCAGAAAGCAATTATTTCAGAGGTTCAAAGGGTCTCCTAGAGAGAGAGCTTTTATAAGGGAGAGCTTCTTATTGAGAGAGAATGATTGGTGTGCAAGGGTTAAGGGTGTAATCTTCTCTTATAAATTTTTTTCTTTTCTCATTATAAAGCTTGCATGTCTCATGGAGGCAAGCCTTTTGGTTGATCTACATCTTTGATTGTGTTCTTATTTTATTTCTTCTTTCTTTCTATTGCAACGTATGGTACTAGATTCTGCACAATATGGTTGGCTTAGATCTTTTCTTAATCAGCTAACTTGATGACTTGGTCGGCTAACTAATTTTTTAGATCAGCTCAGAAGACTTGCTGATTTATATTGCTTTTTATATTCTTCTATCTCTAAAATTGAGTTGGCTATCTTTTTTTTTGAGTCGGCCATGTTCTAGTCTTATTTGGCTAAGTTCATCATAGGGTCAGCTCAGAATAATATCTTGAATTTTTACCTTTCTATCTTCTTCCTGAGTCTGAGACTTGATCGGCTATCCAAAAGCTTAAGATGGCTAAGACCCTACCTTAGTCGACTAAGATGAAGGCTCGATCGACTAAGATAAAACTTTTTAATTTTTTTTTATTTCTATATTGCTCTCAGACTAAGATTGGATTGGCTAAGCTCTTTGCTTGGTTGACTCGATGATATGCCAAGCATGCCAAAGAGTACTTTAAATAACTTTTCTTGATCAAACTTATTCTATGCTAGACTTATCTTCTCAAACTAAATTTATGCATATATAAGTTTGTTCAGAGATACTTCTAGATAATATTTTTTATTATAAACTTAATTTTTTTGCTTGCAACTAAAGATCATTAATTTAGAAATATGAATGTTCTGAAGAGGACTTCTTTTTTAACAAACCAACTAAGCATATTGAGAAATTCTATAATCACTCTAAAAAAACATCATTAGTAAACATGATTTATACTCAAACACCCTTGACATCATCACAATCAATTCTAGGACTAACAGCTGACCCTAAATAGATAGGAATAAAATTTGTTATGTTTTCCTAACCATCAAAACATATATTGTTAATCAAATTAATTAAAAAAACATTAGAAGCAAAAATCATGCTATTTAGAAACACTATAGCAAGTGGTTATTTATGTTTTTATCCTAGGAAATCATATCAACTATATTAGGGACCTACAAGACAACAAATAAAGAGCAAAAGCTTGCCGGATTTACTTCACCTTGGCCCTTTGATGTTTAAGCCAGTAAGAATTTCATGGATGGAAAACAAAAGAGAAACAAAAGATAGAGAATAGAGAGATATAATCTTTCCTAAATTGAGATTGTTTTCATTACCTCTTTTAGAGAACCATTTGGACCTATTTATAATTGGAGTCCAAATCTTATAGGATTGCATCTTCACAAATTTGGGCTCATGTAGCAATAGATTGCTGACATGGTGTAACAATCTTAGAGATGTGCTATAACAACCTGGCATATAGCAGGACCAAGTGCACCTTTGAGGTGGTAGAAGCCTAGTAACTTCTTTTGTGGGAAGACTTTGCTTAGCATGGGTAAACAGTTGAGATTGCGAAACTGAGCTAGGAGGATATTATCCTCAAGGGTCGGATGCTTTTGCTATGCTTGGCTTGCTCTCAATGGCTAAATAAAGTGATTGGGCGAAGATGCCTTAGAGGAACCTTAGACACATGTACTAGACCATAGTATGGATTGTCCATTGGATGAATCCTCATGCATTACATTACATTGGTTATTAATTACCATAACACCAGTCCTCCACTTCTAAGTTTGATATGCCCTTCACTATTTAAGCAAAGAAAGTAACCACTTTGTCAGAATCTATACCACTTTAAAAAGGACAATAACTACTGAATGGTGCTATATTGCATAGTGAGACCGCACTCTCTATTCTTCGAGGCATCATTGACTATTTTGTGCAGTGGGGGTGTAACATATGTCCATCAATCTAGGTAGAGTGATGATCAAATAAACCAATCATGGATATTCAAGGGTTTATAAAAAGTGGTGGATGTCCTAGCCAATTTGCCACATTTGAGGAGCTTCCAAATATTCCTTTTGCCACCTTGAAGGATATTTCCATATAATTGGTTCCTCCATTTGCTTTAGAAACAAGCTTGGATGGTGTTCCCTTGTTCTTTTCTCCTTTTTTCTCCTAGTAGATAGCTCTCTCACTGACATTCTCTTTTTTTGCCTTACAGGATGGATTCTCCCAAGGAGAAGTGCCTTTGGAATTAGGTAGAAATATTTTGATTAGCCTTACAAGTGCTAGAGAAAAAGCTATCGAGGTTGAAGCCAAAGTCGAGTCCCTCAAAAGTGGGCTAGTAGTTGAGAAAGATTGGATCCTAACAGCAATTTTTTGGATAGTTGCTACAAAGGAGGAGTTGAAAGTCACCCGATTCTAGATAGCCTAGGTCGAGATAAATGCTTTCTAGACAATAGAGCCTCATCCTTAATAAAACCTTTGTCAAAAAAATAAAACAAAAAGCTCACTCTTTACCCCCAAAAATGAGTTAGAGAGAAAAACCAAAAACTTATAAATTTATAGAAAAATATCTTAAAAAGATTTATCATTATTTATTCTTTCTCATCTAGTCGATAAAAGTAATAGGCTATGTACATAAAACATCTCTCCTCCAAAGGTAATATATGCTACATTTTTCATAAATCTTGAGGCAAAAAATATCTTACAATGTCATTACCTGCAATTTTATTTTTTTAATTAATTATCAAAATAGCCCCTAATTTTTATGTCATACTCACTATTGAATATTGCAACCAACTGATATTATACTTGATGCCAAGATGGTTAAAGTAGCCTATTCTTGAGGTCATAGTTGATGCCGACAGTTGTAGGAGAAGCCCTATCCTAAGCTACATGGCTACTTTCACTTAACCCTTAAACTCAAGGACTTATTTGGTTTGCAAGAATTGGAGGGGAAGTGTGATTCCTGAGAAACAAAAAAAGTCTCTATGTTTAGTTGGAGTTTTCAAAAAAGAGAGATTGGAAAAGATCTTCCCGTAGGAATATAATTTTCATATTTTATGGATGAAAGAAAAATTCATAGGGGAAGTGGGCTTTTGGAATTCCCATGGAATGAGAATTGGAGACTTTTTGCTCGAAAATATCCTTTCAATGCAATTTTTTTATATTATATTAATGAAATATTGATACAATATTTATATTAATATAGATATAATATAACATTAGATCATAGCAATTCATTATATTAATACAATACTAATATATATTATATTATTATACTAATTATATTAATATATACTAATATATAATATAGATATTATATTAAATAAATAAAATATTATATTAATATTAGTATAAATATTATATTGATATAAATATTAAAAAATAAGTAAAAATATATACTAATATAATTATTAGTATTATATTAATATAATAAATTGCTTATGATCTAATGTTATATTATATCTATATTAATATAAATATTTTATTAATATTTATATAAAATTTGGGAGCAAAAAGGTATGGTTGTATATCTATTAAGGATATAATAAATATTTTACATAATTTTTTTAAAAAAATAGATGCTCAACCAAATATAAGCTACTTTAGAATGAAGCATTTTTTCATGATCAACCAAACATTGCCAAAATCATTTCAAAGACATCATATTCCTAAAAATCAATTTTTTAAAAATAATATTAAAGGAAAAAAAATTCTTCCCGTAAATCAAAGGAGTCCAAAATATTATATAGCTGCTAATGATCCATTCAAATAACAATCGGTGTGGACAAGTTGATAATCCTACACAAAAAGGATGTTAACTAGTTTTTCAATATAAGAAAAGAAAAAAAGCTGCAAAAAAATTCATTCTTCTTTGAGCAAATAGCCCTAGCCAGCGAGTATGCTTGGTGCTATCTTCTTATTTTGCCTCTTGGTTGTCCTAACCTTAAGCAACAAGGAGCACATAGTGGACAAACCTAGGCATCCCCTCCAAAGCTCTTCCATTTGAAATCAATAAGTAATTACAATCTAAAATTGTGCTCCATTGATTTGATGCATGTTCATCTAACTAACCTATCTTTCACATCTCAGTTCAACTATAAATTGATCAAGACTCTATGGCACCTTCAATTTTTTAATTTCATAGCTACTTGCACCCAATTGAACCTAATTGCATCAATTGACTCATTTGCCTATATAAAAACCCCAAATTCTTATTTTCAAATAATTCACTCCATTTTGCATCATTCAAAACCTCATTCACCCTCCTTCCAAAATGTAATCTTGATAAGACTAATTGTAGGCTAAATTAAACAAAATCCTCAATAATTTCACTAGTTTCCTTAAACCAGTTTGGTTTTATTCATTCAATTATTTAGCTTAGTTCACTAACCCTATTCTAATTCTTCTCAAACTGACCCTCATTTTCTCCTTCCATCCATCATGATTAGTGTCTAATAGCTCCAACGAACCTAATTATGCCTAATTTGGTCAAAATCCTACACTTACAAGTTGATTGAACCTGATCTAATTCAACTTTTAGCCAAATTTATGTTATTTTTGGGACAAAATCAAATGATCTTAGATTTAGTCTTGAACCATATCCTTGTCTAATAGTGTAGGTTACCCATGTTTAATTTTATAATTTTTAAACATCTCAACCCCTCAATTAAAATCATCCCAAAAATTGCTACAAATCCAATTAAATTATTTAAAGTGACTAAGAACATCATATAGATCCAAAATTCTTGGACTCTAACTAATTCTCTCTCCAACAATAAATTGGAGAGAAAAGTTTTTGGCAATTAGATGTAAAAGATAGCATCAAAGAAAACATCTAAAATTTGAATCCTTAATCCATGGTTCTCTCCATAAACTAATGAATGGATGCCACTTTAATTTATAATTTAAATTAGTAGCTTGTAGAATTTCTTTTGTCTAAAATTGACAATCTGGATGGGAGAGTAGGGTAAAAATCTTTTAATCCAGTTTGTATAGGTTCCTAAGCATCCAATATCTAAGCCCTCCAACTTGAATGAGTATGGGCCTCGGTTCTCATAGAGGGTACCTTTTTCATCAAATCTTTTTCACTAATAACCTCAAGCTTGACCTCAGACTCAAGGATCAAGTATTGTCATTTCTTTCTTTCTATGTTTTGAGTTCTACTCCCTTAAAAAATTTATGGTGATTCCAAACCTCCTTAGACTGTGCCATGGCCCTCTTTATCTTGGGTTGTCCACAAGCACCAAACAATCAATTTCTCACATATTGCATTTTTATCCAATTTAATTTTGTTTCTTCATAGTAGATTCATGTGGAGATATATCATGCCCTAATCCAATGGTCCAAGCCAAGCACATGACAGACGGCCACATATCCATAGGATTTAACCTTATAGGACATACAATGTTAGTGTTTTCATTCATACATATTCATATCATTCCAAACTTAGGTAGTGGTCAAAACAACTAATCTAATATAATTATTCAATGAAATAGACCATAACCACTGATAATAAGATTATGCCTAAATCAAATTTATTCAAGATAAAGCCAATCAAATGTCTTCTAAATCCTAAGCTCCTCACCACTCAAACTCGAGTTCCATATACTCTTCTATATCTTAAAAAAGAATCAAGATAATGAGCTTTATGAGCCAGTGAGTTACCAAAATCTTAAGTTAGATAAAATATTTTATACATGAAATATAAATATTTTGTTTACATGATTTTCCATAGAAACATGCCAATGAATATATGAACTTATCATATCGATCAACATAGCTTTCAAAATATCTATTTGGCTGAAATAAGTTTCCAAGACAACCAAGGATGGACTATTCACTCTCACTTTCCTAGTCTCCATGACTATGGCCATGAATGCTCTATGGTAAGCTTCGAAAGAGACTAGATTCTGACTATAATATGTCGTCCACTGGTCATGAGCTAATGATTACCTCATTGGAGGTTCATAAGGAAACTAGCCTAGATATCATATCAAAAAATATATTTCCATCAGCATATACTAGCGATCAGTCTTGATTGCTAGACTCGAAAGATAACTAGCTCATGACTGCAATATACAATTAGCTAACATGCACCAGCAATTGGGTATTGGAGGCCCTAAAGGAGACTAAATCTTGAGTCATTATGATCATAATCAATACATAACATGTAGAATATCAACTTATTTATCAATATAATAAAATATAACTCATGCCCAAGTAAATCATATCATAATTGATCCAATATTTTACAAATCATTTTCATATAGCATGCATATAGTACTTGATAAAAATATTACATAATAGCAATAGATTAAATTTCAAATAATATGGATCAGATCATGTGCATGATTAAACACAATATGGGTAGAGGTAACTTATAATTTCACTATAAAAATCTCTTGAAATTCACCAATCTAAAAGATTATCCAAAATCTAAAATAACTAAATATTTTAGTAGACTTCTATAATGCATCATATAAATCGAAATGTTCCATGGCAGGATCTAAACCACCAAATCTGGCTTAAAGTCTAGAAATCTGCCTAAAGTCTAGGGATCTCGACCACCTCTTGGATCTAATAATTACTTAATATAGGTATTTTACAATGATGGAGTTCATGCTTCCTTAAATGTCAAGGAGATCAGTCCCGATCACATCTTTAGTTGTTCGAATCCTACTTTCCACCCAATCAATTTGAGATTCTTGGTTAGACTTAATTTATCAATTAAACTAATGAAAAGAAATTAGGCCCAGTTTGGGTCAATCGATAGAGGTAGAAAGAGGAGAGAGAGAGTCGGTCTAGTTTTATCAAGACCTAAGTTTGATCCATCTGTGATGTAGATAAACCACTATTAATGAGTGAAAACAATAGGGAGGGAAGAGAAAATGTATGGATAAAATGAAAAAGTGGGGAGTAAATGAAGGAAACTAGAAGAAGATGATGAAGATGGGGGCAAAAGAGGAAGAGAGGGAAGAGGAGAGACTGATAAAAAATGATGGAAACTGAGCTGTGATGTTGGCAAAGAGATTGGTGACAGTTAGTCGTGCTTAATATGAAGAGAAAAATTGATTCAGGATCAAATCGCTAGGGAGCATCTAAAAATTTTTTTATAATAAGCTAACAAAGATTTTATCTTTTACCTAATAGACATTAGAATAGGGATCAAATCCAAAAATATTTCTTGAATCTGAAGCCTCGCAAAGGTTTGAACGCACATACCCTTTACTTTGTGCATACGTCAGACTTTGCAGGAAAGCAGGATGAAACCTTAGATCCTCGTTCCTTCTCAAGGTAGCAAAGAGGGAGGATGAAGAGCTTTGGTGTGATGCCTCACACCTAAAATGGGATGCCAAACCCTCTTCACACCAAGGGGGTTGGATGCCCAAAACTCCACATGCCAAGGAGAGGGACCATTTTCTTCTCTTGGATGCCTCCTCTCTCTCTCTTTCTCACTTAGCACACAATCTAATTGTTATGCTTTGATGGTTAGAGGTCTCCCCTATTTATAGATAATTTTTCATAACCCATTAGACTAGGAGTCCTAATTCAAATCAATTTTGAATTAATCCTTCTTTTATCTAACAAAGAATCCTATTTGAGATAGGACAGGTGCCTAATTAGGCCCCCCATGCACCCACGCCTACACCCAAAAGGGGGGTGGCAAAACTAGTACCCCTACCCTCTTTTGATCAGCCATGAGGAGATAGAGTTCCAACAAAAGTAGACTCTAAAGATCCAATCCAAATATGAATCAATTCGAACCTAATTCGAACCAAATTTGAATAGACTGTCAATCCCAAACTGTTTAAGATTTAGAATCAAATCTAATTTAAATTTTTAATCTAATTAAGTCTAATTAATTAGATCTAATCTAAAATTAATTAATACTTAAATTCAATCTCTCATAGACTCTTTAGATCATAGATCAAATCTTGTTTATCTCTGAAATTGAATCTGAACATCATGTCTAGTGCTAGCTAAACATAGTCAACTATTTAATCTCATATGACCTATAACTTAATTCTCAATCAAGTCAATCTATTTATTCAATCAAGTCATATACTTCTAAATTAAATATATAGACTTAAGTCAATTCTTTCCTATATCGCTTGACTTTGTGCATGACTCCATAGGTTCGAATACTAAGCTTGTAGCACCAAAATCATTTTCTATACTAATCAAAGTTATCATCTAGTAATGGTTCCCGACATTCAGATAGAAAGTATATTTACAAGATAATATTCAAAAATCTATATATTTAGTTACTGCATAATTTATCTTTTTGATCCTGAATGCTCTAGGACGATCTAGGATTAAACTGTCAACTCTGAAAAAATTATCCACATTATATTCCAACCTTTCAAATCTATCACATGGATTATCTTGATCAAAATTTTACTAAATTAAAATACAGTGATACATGAGCTCCTATGATCTAGAGGGATCAATTCCATCTTGATCCATACACAGACTTCGTAAGCACTTGATTATACCCAGTAGCCTTCCGTCACTGTATTAGAAATGCAGATAGTCCTATATCAAAGTATAGTAAGTTACTTGCAAGTTACTATGGTGATCTCAGGTTTGAGAGACACTTACATCCATATGCTTCATAAGCTGCTCTTGACAATAGAGCACTTAGCAGGTGAGTCACTTATTCAGTGATGATGTACTCTTATATCTCACCTATATGCCATATCAGTGTCTCTACACTCCTTGGTTAAGAAGATAACCAATCTATATGGCACACAATGACCTTCACTCAATAAACATTATTATCTTTAATGATGTATCATTTGGTTACGAACATATTTAAGAACTATACAATAAATCATCATTTATCGATTACTTTATAGTTCTAAGACTTCATCAAACATAAGAGTTCTAGCAAGGAAGATGTAACTTTATGATGAAAGATGTCAAAAATAAATTTTATTCATTGATAAATAATTCATATACATATTACAAAATAATACAATCATCCAAATGATTGACTTTAGAACATATTTTCTAACAACTCTCACTTGAATTAAAGTCAATCAGAGTAGTATCTTATACCCATCTTCTACTTGTGATCATTGAACTCTTTGATTTTGAGAGCTTTAGTAAAGGGGTTGGTTATGTTCTTTTTTTCATTGATTTTCTAAAGCTCGATGTCACCTCGATCCACGATCTCACGTACAAAGTGATAACGATGCAAAATATTTTTGGTATGCTGATGTGACTTTGATTCTTTCGCTTGAGCTATAGCTCTAGTACTGTCATAGTACAATAAAATAGGACCATCAACTGAAGGTGTTACTCCAAGCTCGATGATAAACTTTTACATCCACACTGTCTCCTTTGCAGCATCAGATGCAGTAATATATTTTGCTTCACATACAGAATCGGCCACAATATATTGCTTAAAACTCTTCTAGCATATTGCTCCTCCATTTAAGGTAAATATGTAGCTCGATACACTTCTACTGTCATCATGGTCTGACTAGAAACTAAAATCAGTATATCCCATAAGTTTCAAATCAGTGTCTTCAAAAATAAATCATTGATTCTTAGTATTTCTCAAATACTTAAAGATTATCTTCACAATCTTCTAATAGTTTTCACTCAGATCAGACTGATACCTACTCATTACCTTTAGTGAATAGACCACATCTGATCTTGTACACATCATGACGTATATGATAGATTTTGCTACTGAAGCATATGAGATCCTACTCATACGCACTATCTTCTAAGAGGTTGTCAGACAATCCTTCTTGAAGAGAGTAATCCCATGGCCTATCGAAAGATAGTCTTTCTTAAAATTTTTCATGTTGAACCATTTCAACATGATATCGATGTATGTAGATTGAGATAATTTAAGCAACCTTCTAGATCTATTTTTATAAATCTTTATTCCTAGGATGTAGGATGCTTCTCTCAAATTCTTCATGGAGAACTGTGATGAGAGCCATAGCTTTATGCTTCACAAAGCTGGGATGTCATTTGCTATTAATAGTATATCATCTACATACAATATAAAAAAGATGACTATAGAATCATTAGCCCATTTATAGATGCAAGGCTCTTCATCATTCCTAATGAAGTCATACATTTTGATCACCTTATCAAAATGCATGTTCCAACTCCTACATGCCTGCTTCAGTCCATAGATGGATCTATTTAGCTTGTATACCTTAGATTCATCTGTAGATGTGAACCCTTCAAGTTGTATCATATACACCTCTTCTTCTAGCTCTCCATTAAAGAAAGCAGTTTTAACATCTATTTATCAAATCTCATAATCTAAGTATGCTGCTATCGCAAGCATAATCCAGATGGATTTGAGTATTGCCACAGGTGAGAATGTCTCATCATAGTCAATACCATAATGTTGACGGTAATTCTTGGCAACTAGATGGACTTTATAGATCTCTACTTTTCTATCTGCTCCATTTTTTCTTTTGAAATCTACTTGCATCCTATAAATTTTATCACTTCAGATGGATCAACTAGTGTCCATACACTATTGATCTCCACAGACTTCATCTCGAATGTCATAGTCTCAAGCCACTTCTAGGAGTCGGGCCTTTGCATGGCTTCTATATAGGTGATCGGATCCTCATCATTCTCATCTAGTTTGATAGGATCACCATCCCAGATCAAGAAACTGTAGTATCTGTCTGGTTGATGTGGTACTCTATCGGATCTCCTTAATGGTCCTCTATAGGCTCTAATTTAATTCTCCAATCAAATCCAATTCTATGTGTATCAGTTCTTCTACCTCATGAACTTTATCAAGTTTAATTTTGCTGACATTAGTTTCTTCTCTAAGAAATTTATTTTTCAAAAAGACTGCCTTGTTACTGACAAATACTTTTTGTTCTTCAATGAGGTAGAAGTAGTACCCTTTAGTTTCTTTTGGATATCCTATGAACAAGCATTTATCAGACTTTAGTCTAAGCTTATTTGTCTTTAAATATTTGAATAAGCTAAACACCTCCAAATCCTAAGGTATGAGAGCACCGGCCTACGTCCTGTCTATATCTCATATGGAGTTTTATCGACAGACTTGTCGGAATCTTGTTAAGTATATAGTAGGCAATTTCAAGAGCGTATCTCCAAAAGAAGATTGACAGATTTGCAAATCTCATCATGGACTGAATCATGTCTAACAGGATTTTATTCTTCTTTTTAGACACCCCATTATATTGTGATGTTCCAAGAGAGATCTACTGTGAGAGAATCTCATTCTCCTCTGGATATATCAGAAAATCATTGGTGAGGTATTCACCTCCTCGATCTGACTGAAGAGTTTTAATACTCTTTTCAGTCTGTTTTTCTACTTCATTATGAAATCGTTTGAATATTTCAAATGATTCAAATTTATGCTTTATAAGATAAACATACCCATATCTCAATAGTCATTTGTAAATATAATGAAATAATAGTATCCTCCTCTGGCACCTATATTCATGGATCCACATACATCACTATGTATTAGATCTAGAACATCATTGGCTCATTCATTTTTTTCTTTAAAAAATGATTTGGTCATCTTACCAAATAGACAGATTCACAGGTCAATAATAATTTACAATCATTAATTTCAAGAATATCCTTCTTGATTAACTTGTCTATTCTGTTCTTATTTACATGACCCAACCTACAATGCCAAAGGTAAGAATCACTGACATTATCTATCTTAGGATATTTGTTTGATGTGTATATTACATCAACAGACTGTGATAATATGTATATGCCATGTTTTAATTATTCATGCATAATTATAGTATTATTTATATTAATATCATAAAAATCATCTTTTATTAAAAACTTAAAATCAAGTTTGGCCAAAATATCCACAGAGATGATATTCATCAAAAAAGAAAGACAATAATGATACTTATCTAATATGACCCTATTAGACTCGAAAACAAGCTGCATAGTTCCTAAAGCTAGAACTAAAGCAAGGCTTCCATCTCCAATATTCAGGAACCATTTGTCTTCTCTAAATTTTCTACTGACTTACAATCTCTGTAATAAATTATAAATATTAATCAAACTTTCAGTATCCAATATCTAGGTAGTAGTATCATAAATAGAAAAATTATAAGGAGCTATCATATAAGTATCTCGTGAAGCAACTGATTGCTTGTTTCTCTTGCTTTTTGGCCTATTTGGATCAAGAGAAGCTATATATGCTAGATAATTTCTTTTCTAATGATCTAGTTTCTTACAAAAAAAGTATTCTGTCTGGCTTTTGTCAACTTTCAACTTTTTGTTCTACTTTGACTTTGGATCGGTGGCACGATTCTTCTGTACCTTTTTCTTCTTTCCTCTCTTAGAGGATCGACGACCTATAGATGAACCTTCCACTACATGCAATGGCTCCTTCTGGAGATGATGGTCTTTCTCAAATATTTGCAGCAATCCTAGCAAATCATAGTAGTTCACTGTAGGCTTAGTCATTCTGTAATAACTCAAGAAGGATAGGTAAGATTTCGGTAGCGAGTTCAGGATAGTATCCTTGCCCAACTGTTCATGTAAAGAAAAGTCAAGTTTGCTTAAGCGTTCAATCTACTCGATCATGTATAATACATGATCAGTGACTGACACCCCCCTCTCGCATGTGGGTATTGAACACAGCGCAGGAGATTTTATGTCTCTCTGCATTCTTAGGGGTGCTGAAAGACTCATTCAATATTTGAATCATATCCTCTAGTTGTGCATCCTCGAACTTACGACTAAGTTTGTCATTCATGACTGTTCTCATGATGCAACGCACAGTCATGTGGTCACTAAGCCACTTCAAATAAGTATCATTCGCAGCACGGGATGCATTGGCAACATGTTCTTTAGGTGCTGGATCTATAAGCATGTACAAGATCCTTTCGTGCTCCAGGATGATCTTCTGTTGAAAAATATATCATATATAAAATTAATCATATGGATGATTATATTCTTTTTGTAATATGTATATAAATTATTGATAAAAGAATAAAAATTATTCTGACATCATTCATCATAAAGTTACATTTTGCTTACTAGAACTCTTGTGTTGTGATGAAGTCTTTAGAACTATGAAGTAATTGATAAAGAAGGATTTACTGTATAATTCTTAAACATGTTCATGACCAAATGATACATCATTAAAGAATGATGATTTTATCGAGTGAAGATCGCTGTGTGCTATATGGGTTAGTTGTTCTCTTAACCAAGGAGTTTGGAGATACTGGTATGGCATACAGGTGAGATGTAGAAGTACATCATCACTGAAAAATGACTCAGCAGTGAGATGTAGGAGTACATCATCACTGAAAAAGTGACTCACCTGCTGAGCGCTCTGTTATCAAGTACAGCAAGAAAAGTATATGGACATAAGTATCTCTCAGATCTGAGATCACCATAGTGACTTACAAGCAACTCACTGTACTTTTTGCCAGACTATCTATATTTCTAGTGCAGTGACGAAAAGCTATTGGGTATAGTCAAGTACTTGCGAAGTCTGTGTGTGGATCAAGATGGAATTGATCCCTCCAGATTATTGGAGCTGATGCATCACTGTATTTTAATTTAGTGAAATTTGACCAGTGTAATCCATATGATGAATTTGAAAGATTGGAATACAATGTGGATGATCTTTCAGGATTGATAGTTAAACCCTAGACCACCCTAGAGCATTCAGGGTCAAAGGAATGAATTATATGGTAACCATATATATAGGTTCTTGAATATTGCCTTGTGATAGTTTGACCTATCCAGATTAGGAACCATTGCTAGATGTAACTTGATTAGTATAGAAAATAGTTGCTATGCTACCGGCTTAGTATTCAAAAGTATAGAGTCACGTACAAAGTCAAGCAATGTAGAAAAGAATTGACCTAAGTCTATATGTTCAATTTGAAAGTACGTGACTTGATTGAATAAATAAATTAACTTTATTAAAAATTAAATTATGGGTTATATGAAATTAAATAGTTGACTATGTCTTGCTAGCACTAGATATGAGTTTCAGGTTCAATTTCAAGATGAATGAGATTTGATCTTTGATCCAAGGAGTCTATGAGAGATTAGATTTAAGTGTTAATTAATTTTATATTATATATAATTTAATTAGACTTAATTAGGTTTATAAATCTAAGTTAGACTTTGTTCTAAATCCTAAATAGTTTGGAATTGACAACCTATTCGAAATTATTTTGAATCAGGATCGAATTGGATTCGAATTGATCTATTTTTGGATCAAATCCTTAGAGTCACTTTTACTGGGACTCTTTCTCCCTCATGGCCAACCAACATCAGGTGTGGTGCTGGTTGTTGCCACCCAACATGGGGTGTAGGCATGGGTACATGTAGGCACCAAGTTAGGTGCTAATCCTTTCTCCCTTAGGACTCCTTTTTTAATAAGATATGGATTAATTCAAAGCTTATTTGAATTAAAAATCCTAGTTTTATGAGTCATACAAAATCATCTATAAATAGGAGAGACCTCTAACTATCATGAAATAATAATTGGATTGTGTGCTAAGAAGAGAAAGAGAAAGAGAGAGGAGGCATGAAGGTGTAGTGGGCATCCCCTTCTTTTTGGCATCACCCACCCTCAGGCATCCCATCCTCCTTGGCATGGAGCATCTTTAGGCATCCCCTCTTACTGGTGTCAGGTGTCACACCTGATCTTCTCTCTCCTCTTTTTGGTGGCTTACGAAGGTACTTCAATCCGAGGCTTCATCCTGCTTTCTTATGAAGTTTGACGAGCACGTGAAGTAGAAGATTTATGAATTCAGACCTACATGAGGCTTTGGATTCATAATCTTTGAAATTTGATCCCTATTTTACTGTATATCAGAAAAGATCTAATCTTTATTAAGCTTTTTTAAAAAATAATTAGATGCACCCTAGCTATCCATGCATTTTTTATAGAAACAGGCTTTTCCTTCCCTTCAACTGGTATCAAAGCCAGATTTTGATACATGGATGCATAATTGATTTTTTTTTGATTTATTACATATTATATATAATTAAAATTTTATATTAGATATTAAATTTAATTTAGATCTATTTAAATAAAATTTATGATCTAATTTTGATTGGATGACAAGAACCTAATCAATAGTTTATTAAGGTTGTTATAAATTTGTTATAATAAAATTTTTCTTTTACTAAATTTTATTGAAATAATAATCTATTTTAAATTAATTTTAATAAAATTTTAGTATTATTATTTTGATTATGAAGTTGAATTTATTTTATATCTGAATTAAATCTATTTTAATAGATTTTTAGATTTAATTTTTAACAAAATTCTGCACAACATCAAAATAAATCTAACGAGAAAATTAATCTCTATATATTTATATGTGCATCTAATTAATTTTTTATAAGATTTCATATCTGAATTTGATATTTTATAATTAGTATAAGATATGTTTTAGATTTGATATGATGTATATAATGCATCAAATCTGATTAGATTAGATGAAGAATATGATTGATGAGATCAAAATCATGTTCATGACATAAAATATTTTTTTAAATTATATGTTGATGTGATTGCATATGAAATAAAATTTTAGATCTTAATAGTTCAGTTCTCAAATTGATGAGATCATCAGACCATCCGATCATAAGAAGAAGAAGAGATTCATCTCCCTCTCTTATCCATTCGATGGGTTTTCTTATGACATATAAGAATATCATTGTTGTTGGTGCAAAAATCTGCCTGCGTCGGAGAAGCTGGAGTCCAGGGAGTCGCGGTCGCCGTCGGGACCTGCAAAAGAAGTCTAAACCAGAGTTGGGGTTGCTCTGGCAAGATCCTCCGATGCTCAAGTCAGTTCTCTGCCTCAACAAGAATGGAGTGCTCGAAAGAAATTTTAGCAGAGTTTTGAGATAGAAATTAGAGCTTAGAGAATAACGTATCTGGGTCCCCCTTTTATAGGCGGAGGGCACAACGGACTGATAGCGACGTTTGTAGCTGTCTGGTCGTGGGCCGTTGGGGCCAGAAGGAGCTTGTTATGAAGAGTAGTGGAGTGGAATCATGGCCATCACCGTGACCTGCCACGTGGAGTCTGTTGCGGGGAGTGAAGTGGCATCGTTGTCGTGACTTGCCAGAGAGTGGAGGAGCTGCCGGTATCCATCGTAGGAAGTGGAGCAGAGTCGTGGCCATTATCGTGGTCTACCAGGGAGTGATGGAGCCGCATAGAATCGTCGCAAAAAGTGGAGCAGAGTCATGGCCGTTACTGTGGCCTGCCAGGGGGTGATGGAGCCGCACGAATCCGTTGCAGAAGTGGAGCAGAGTTGTGGCCGTTACTGCGGCCTGCCAGGGGGTCCAGGCCTGTCGGCCGAAGTTCGGTTGGGGTGTCTGGCGGAGAGAGGTGGCTAGCTATCCATTTGAGAGGAGCTCAGATGCTGCAAATCCTGTTGGGTGCCTTGGGCGTTAAGGCGGCAGGCGAGGATCACTTGCCGTAGGAGCTCGGTCAGAGGCTTCCCGCAGACATAGTCGATTTCATGCAGACTTTGGTAGAGGGCCGATCGGCGATGGATGTCGGATGGTGCTGGAGAGGTTCGTCCGTCAGAGGGGTCAGCTACTGGATTCCGTGAGCACGACATTTGCCCACTTATAAAAGTTTGGTTGGAGTTCGATCTCCGTAGAAGTTGGATGGGGATCATTTATCGAGGAGTCTCGCCAAGGCCTGTCTGCAACAAAAATCCGAAAGGAATTCATCCATAATGGAAGCTCGGGTGAAGGCTTACGGTGGGAATCTGCACGGACCGCTCGTGGTAGAAATTTGAAGTAGATCATTTGCAGTGAAAACTCGGAGTGGGTGCTTGCAGTAGGAGCTCAAAGTCTGACTCCCGTAGGAGTCCGGACGAAGTCTTCCTGCAGTCGAGGTCGGGGATGAAGTCCGGCTCCCGTAGGAGTCTGGGCGAAGTCTTCCTGCAGTCGAGGTCGGGGATGAAGTCCGGCTCCCGTAGGAGTCCGGGCGAAGTCTTCCTGCAGCCGGAGTTGGGGACGAAGTCCGGCTCCTATAGGAGTCCGGGCGAAGTCTTCCTGCAGCCAAGTCGGGGATGAAGTCCGGCTCCCGTAGGAGTCGGGTGAAGTCTTCCTGCAGCTGGAGTTGGGGACAAAGTCGGCTCCCGTAGGAGTCCGGACGGAGTCTACCTGCAATTGAAGTCGGGGGTGAAGTCCGGCTCCCATAGGAGTCCGGATGAAGTCTTCCTGCAGCCGGAGTCGAGGATGAAGTCTGACTCTCGTAGGAGTCCGGGCGAAGTCTTCCTGCAGCCAGAGTCGGGGACGAAGTCCGGCTCCCATAGGAGTCCGGACGGAGTCTACCTGCAATTGAAGTCGGGGGCGAAGTCCGGCTCCCGTAGGAGTCCGAACGAAGTCTACCTGCAATTGAAGTCAGAGATGAAGTCCGGCTTCGTAGGAGTCCGGACGGAGTCTACCTGCAATTGAAGTCGGGGGCGAAGTCCGGCTCCCGTAGGAGTCCGGACGAAGTCTACCTGCAATTGAAGTCGGGATGAAGTCCGGCTCCCGTAGGAGTCCGGACGGAGTCTACCTGCAATTGAAGTCGGGGGTGAAGTCCGGCTCCCGTAGGAGTCCGGACGAAGTCTACCTGCAATTGAAGTCGGGGTGAAGTCCGGCTCCCGTAGGAGTCCGGACGAAGTCTACCTGCAATTGAAGTCGGAGGCGAAGTCCGGCTCCCGTAGGAGTCCGGACGAAGTCTACCTACAATTGAAGTCGGGACAAAGTCTGCTCCCATAGGAGTCCGGATGGAGTCTACCTGCAATTGAAGTCGGGGGCGAAGTCTGGCTCCCGTAGGAGTCTGGGCGAAGTCTTCCTGCAGCCGGAGTCGGAGACGAAGTCCGGCTCTCATAGGAGTCTGGATGAAGTTACCTACAATTGAAGTTGGGGACGAAGTCGGCTCCCGTAGGAGTCCGGACGAAGTCTACCTGCAATTGAAGTTAGGGATGAAGTCCGGCTCCCGTAGGAGTCCGGACGGAGTCTACCTACAATTGAAGTCGGGGCGAAGTCCAGCTCCCATAGGAGTCCGGGCGAAGTCTTCCTACAGTCGGAGTCAGAGACGAAGTCCGGCTCCGTAGGAGTCCGGACGGAGTCTACCTGTAATTGAAGTCGGGGGCGAAGTCCGGCTCTCGTAGGAGTCCGGATGAAATCTACCTGCAATTGAAGTCGGGGACGAAGTCCGGCTCCCGTAGGAGTCCGGACGGAGTCTACTGCAATTGAAGTCGGGGGCGAAGTCCGGCTCCCGTAGGAGTCCGGACGAAGTCTACCTGCAATTGAAGTCGGGGGCAAAGTCCGGCTCCCGTAGGAGTCCGGATGAAGTCTACCTGCAATTGAAGTCGGGGGCAAAGTCCGACTCCCGTAGGAGTCCGACGAAGTCTACCTGCAATTGAAGTCGGGGGCGAAGTCCGGCTCCCGTAGGAGTCCGGATGCAGTCTAGAAGGTGGTCTATCATCGTGGAAACTTGGGTGGAGTCCGTCTGTCGTGAAGAATCGGTCGATGCTGGTGGAGGCTTATCCGTCGGTAAAACTTGGGAGCATTACGGAGGCTCGGCCGCCAGAGTGGTTCGGAAAGTTGTCGCCGAAGGTCGGAAGTCGGTAGAATCCCGGAGGGTCACTCCTGTCACGAACTTCGGCTGGGGGATATTTTTATACCCAACACCAGTCCCCCTACTTCCGAGTTTGAGTTTCGAATGAAGAAGTACAGAGAAATTTTCACAGCCGAAGTTGTCTCCTTGAATCCTGTGCCCGATCGCCCTCAGATATTCTGGCATTTAATGCCGCGTGCTGGAGTCTTTTCAAATCGGGACGATCCGAAGGGGCCTTTCAGAATTCCCGCTGGAGCGTTGGCCCAGGTACGATGCAGTAATGGCTCTGTCAGCTGTCAGCCGCTTTTAGCCGCCTGCAGTGGCGAGTGAGACACGTGGCGAGCGTAGGTCGGCCTGGGGAGATCCACGATCATTATAGCACCGGATCTTAGGGTCTATTTAAACCCGCCTTTCCGCCTTCAAGAGTCTCATTCTGCCTGAGAGTTCTATCGGTGTCTGCCTTCTCTCTGAGAGCTCTGACCCTCTTTGGCGTCCACCTTGGCCCTAAGTGTTCTTCGAGTCATCCCTGTCCTCGCCCTCTGCATCCTTCGGAGCGACCTAGGTTAGTCCCGAAACTTTCGTTTCTCTTCTTGCCATCTAGGTGCCCTTTCTCCTCCATTTTTCTTCTACCGCATTCCTCTGGTTTGGTCCCCTGCAAACCTTTCGCCTCTTGTCCCGCCTGATTTCTCTGGAATTTTTAGGGTCTTTGTTTGAAATGTCTTCTGGCACCTCCGCCTCGAGTGGTTCCAGGAGTTCGTCCGCCTCAGCCCCCCAGAACCCCCACACTGTAGACGAACCCACATCTAGGGCTGGGCCTCGTCTGATTTTTGCATCGGGTGCCATTCCCTATTCTCTGACTCCGATGAACTTCTACTGATAAGGGTTCAGTATGGAGTTCCTCCGGAGTATGATCTGGAGCTTCCTGGTCCTGCCGACCAGGCTAGCACCCGCCCACCTGGCCGTTTCTGCCTGTATCAGGAGGCCTTCCATGCCGGACTCGGCTTCCGCTTCCGCCCTTCGTCGTCGCCCTTTTCCATTTTTTAGACATTTCTTTAGCTTCAGTTGTGCCGAATTTCTTTAGGTTTTTGATAGGGTTCCTCTCCCTTTGCCACGTAGTCGAAGTCCAGCCATCTCTTTCTTTGTTTAGGTATTTTTACACCTTCAAGCGCCACCCCTCGGTGAAGGACTGGTGGTATTTCTCCCCTCAGTTTGGCAAGAAGGGGTTGCTGAAAGGTGCTCCTCTTCGGTCCATAACTGGAAAGGGAAGTACCTCTTCGTCCAATGCCCGACCTTGAGGCTGGGATTGCCCCCTTGGGGCTCCCTAAGGGACTCTGCCTGCAGGGCTCCTAGCCTGGGGGAGGATGACCTTCAGGCGCTCGAAAACTTCTTAGTTACTCAACTCCTTCTCTTCCCAACCTTCTGAAGGAGCAGTTTTTGTTCAACATCGGTTTGAGCCCCCTGGACCCTGCGAGTATCCCATCTTTCCTTTCCTTTTCTTTTCTCCCGCCCTTCTTCTTCTCTCTCTTTTTTTTTTTTTTACGCATCACTTCTTCCTTTTTCACTCCATTACTGATCTCTTTTCCTCTCTCTTCTCTTCTTTTTTTTTTTTTTTAGGAATGGACGTCGAAGCAGCACGGATGCTCGTCAGGGGCCTCAAGGCTCACAAAAGAAAAGGCCCGCGGCCTCCGGATCGGCAAAGAAGGCCAGAACAGAGGAGATGAGCTCGGCCACACCCGCCCAGTGGCCCTCACGGTCGACGTTCCTTCAGACGCCGAACCTTCGGCTCCCCGGGCCTCTTCAAGGAGTTCCCCCGCTGAGGCCCCACTTCGGGGGTCCGCTTCGAGGAGGCGCCAGGGGTTGAGAGGGGAGGAGAAGGAAGTCGGTGGCCCGCAGGTGAGTAGTCGCCGAGCCGCCATCGAAGAGTCCCTCGGTTTCGAAGGAGAGTTGGGAGAGAATCTCTTTAATGACAGGACCTGGTAAAGCGACTGATCGACGGCTGCATCCTGTCCGAAGTCGTCCAGAGGATTGATCGTGCCAATCTCGAACAGCGGGTTTGGGACTCCCTAGGGTCCTTTCTCGAGGTAAACAGATTCACTTTCCTCCTTCCCTTCGCATCTTCATTTAATTGGCTTCTCAGCCTCTGTTCTGATCTCCTAGCCGCTCTTGCAGATCGGGCACCAGCTCCTTGCCAATATCGAGGCGATGAACCAGGCGAGAAGGGATGCCATCCAGACGGAGGAGAGTCATCGGACCAAAGTCACCCGCTTCAAAGAAAAGGTTGCGGAGGTAGCCAACCTCCAAGAGGACCTTGAGAAAGAAAAGCAGACCTCGGAGGAGACGGTGAGGAAGGCGGAGGCTGAGGTCACAAATTCGATGGAGCAGATTCCGGTCCTGGTCTCGGAGGCCAGGGTTCTAGCGGTGGAGGAGTTCAAGGCCTCTGCAAAGATGAGGGACCTGAACATCAAGTTCGGCCAAGAAGTATTCATCAAAGGATTCGAGCTCTGTCAAGAGAAAGTGGTCAAGAAATTTCTCGAGCTCGACCTCAGCTTCTTGGACGAGGCGTCTGAAGATGAAGCCGGTCTCTCTCCCACTGCCACTGCCACCGCAGCACCCCTTCCAAGAACACCGAGCTCCCCGACTCCTACTTCAGAGGTCTGAGACCTCTGACTTTGTATTTTTTTTTATTGTAATTTTTTTTTTCCTCTTGTCTTCAAGAAACATTCAATCAATAAAATTGGGTTTCTCCTTTTGGAGGGTTTCTCCACTCCGCTCCCCTTTTTTTTTGTGTTTCGCTTTCTGCTATGAGACGCACCTTGATGCTTTTGTCTCTGATGGCAATATCCTGCCGAAGTGCTTCCCTATCACAGGGGATTCCGCTGAAGTCCACGATCCAACGCCTGAAGAGAAAAGTTCATCATTTAACAAAAAGATCGAAGGAGATGGATGGCGAGCTTCGCAGGTTGAGGGAGAGCCACTCTGAAGCCACCACCCGCTTTCAAAACCTCCACGTGAAGGGGATCATGGAGTACAATCAGAGGAAAGCAAACTTCGAGAAGGAGCTTGAGGAACACAAGAAGCACGCCAGCGATCGATCTTAGGCTCAACTGCCAAGATCAGTTCTCTCAGAGTGGAGCTGTCGGCTGCACGGAGAGGATTAGCCAGTTGGAAGGAAGCTGTCCCGGCTTCTGACTCAGGCCAACCGCGATCGGGAATGGTCGAAGAAGTTCTCCGACCTTCAGCAACAGCTCCAGGATACCGAGGCGAGCTATGACGTGTACCGTGCCGGCTGGTGCAAGCAGGTGGACGACTATAGGGGGAAGCTCAGGATGGCGACCGACGAGGTTGCCCGCCTTTAAAGACAGCTAGCTGAAGGAGCTCAGTTCGCTCCCGTTCGGGATCCCGACGAACTCCAATCCCTGAGAAGAACCGTAGAAGAGCTATCTATCGCTCTTGGGGAGGGGAAGGCCGAACTGCAGCAATTGAAGATCCAGCTGGTATATGAGCAGCGGGCAGTCAAGGACGCAGAGGCGAAATCTGAGGTCCTGAGAAAGAGGCACGAGAGGCGAGAACGAAAGCCAGCGGCTTCATCGGAGATATATGGAAATGCTAATGAGAGAGAAGGAATTCAAAGAAGAAGTCGAGAGCTTAAGGCACTCCCTGATGAGGGTCGAAGCCGAAAGTTCGAAGTCGGAGGAAGTCGGCTCCCTTAGGGCTCTTTTTATCTTTCATCCCTCTAAGTGTCTTCTCTTGCCGCTTGTCTGTTTGTTGTCGTTGTCGTTGTTTTTATTTTTTATTTTTTCCTTCGCCTCCCAGGCTCTGTAACGCACATCTTGCTAATGAAATGAAAAGGTCTTTGTTACCTTACCCGTACGTCATGTTGAATTATCATGCACCGACTTCTTTCATTTTTGTCCCGTGCGATGTCGATGTTGTTCGAAGGTTCTTGTTCATCTTTGTATTAGGTCGTCATTATCGAGTTTTTTATACTTTTGATTGGTTCAGTATCGACACCGCTTGGAGGTTTCTAGCTATTGCATGTTGATTTGCTTTTGTTCACGACCGTAGATCTTACTTTCTCTTCCTCCCTCTTCATAGAGATGAGGTCCTTTGTGCTTTTAGTGTAGTTTGGCCTCCATTTTTTGTTGGGGTAGCCCACCGCTGTTCCTTCACATTTTCCTCCTTCTTTTAGGTAAGGGTTTTCCCTAGCCTTTTACGGAGTCGCGGCAGCCTAGAAGGGCCGCTGAGAAGGTTTTCTTCCTTCTTGTCAGTCTCGAATGGCCGGACCTTAATTGGTGGCAGGATGAGGTTCTTCTGATGTGATCGATTTTAGCTCAGGTTAGGATGAGGTTCTCCTTCTGTTCCTAATGGACCGTGGGGGCACATATGGGCGCTGTATGGCCTCTCCCCTCATCCGATCTACAAACAATGAGCCTTCGACCTTGCTCATGTTAGGGTGAGATTCTCCTCCTGTCCCTAACATGGCTGTGGGGGCACATCCGGGCGCTGTATGGCCTCTCCCCCCATCCGGTCTACAAATAACCAGGCCTTCAACCTTGCTCATGTTAGGGCGAGGTTCTCCTCCTGTCCCTAACATGGCTGTGGGAGCGCATATGGGCACTGTACGGCCTCTCTCCCCATCCGGTCTATAAATAATCGGGCCTTCGACCTTGCTCATATTAGGGCGAGGTTCTCCTCCTGTCCCTAACATGGCTGTGGGGGCACATATGGGTGCTGTACGGTCTCTCCCCCCATTCGGTCTACAAATAACCGGCCTTCGACCTTGCTCATGTTAGGGCGAGGTTCTCCTCCTATCCCTAACATGGCTGTGGGGGTGCATATGGCACTGTACGACCTCTCCCCCCATCCGATCTACAAATAACCGGCCTTCGACCTTGCTCATGTTAGGACGAGGTTCTCCTCCTGTCCCTAACATGGCTGTGGGGGCGCATATGGGCGCTGTATGGCCTCTCCCCCCATCCGGTCTACAAATAATCAGGCCTTCGACCTTGCTCACATTAGGGTTTATTTTCATTGTCCGAAAGGGTCGTCCCCTGTCGTTACAAGTCTATGCCAAAAAGGAAAAGATGTGTAGATCTGAAAGGAATCTTGATTTAAAGCGGGGTCGTTCGTAATACATTTATAAGTTTTCAAACCCTAGGGCTGTGGAAGGTCTGCTTCTGTCAAGGTCCTCCAGAGATGGAGTTGATGATCCCAATTGGAGGCCGATCTCTGGGCTGCTCTTCCCTCCTTGGCGGCTCAGGCTGTGGCAGGACCCTTGGCCGATCTTCTCTACCCTCAGGTCGGTGCCAAATGAACCTATCGAATCGACCTCGTCGGATGAGCTCCTTAATCTCATCTTGGAGCTGGATGTATTCCTCCGTGTCGTGGTCGTGGTCACAATGGTAGAGGCAGAACTTGTTGGGATTGCACTTCTCGGGGTGCGTGCGCATCCTCTCTGGCCTTGGGAGTTGTTCTCTGACCTCCATCAGCACCTGGGTTTTCGATGCGTTGAGGGGGGCATAGCTGTGGAATCTTCCTGGGGGAGAGCCCCGTCGAGCCCGGTGCTCTGGGCTTCCCTGCCTGCATGCTTGGGGAGGAGTCTGGACGCGCTTGTGCCAGGAAAAGTTCGAGAACGTGGTCGAGCTTCTCTCGGCCCTTTTTCAACTGCGGGCTTACTCGAGTCTCCCGCCTGCCGCTCTCTCTCGGTCTCCTCATTCTTCATTTTGAAGGCTTCTTCTGCTCGAGCGTACCCTTCGGCCCGAGCCAACAGTTCAATAAAATTTTGGGGTACTTCTTTTCCAGGGAGAATAAAAGGTCATTCTTCTGAAGGCCACCTTTCAGGGCGGCCATCGCTACCGATTGGTCCAAGTTCCGGACCTCCAACGCGGCGACATTGAAATGATTGATGTAGGCCCGAATGGACTCCCCCTCCCTCTGCTTGATGTTGATGAGGGACTCCGAACCCTTCCGAGGATGCCGGTTGCTAACAAAATGAGCCACAAACTGGTGGCTCATCTGATCAAAGGAAAAGATGGTACCTGACTTCAGCATCGAGTATCAGTTTCTCGCTGCTCCCTTCAAGGTGGATGGGAAGGCTCGGCATAGGATGGCGTCGGGCACGCCATGAAGCAGCATCATTGTCCGGAAGGCCTCCAGGTGGTCAACTGGGTCTGAAGTCCCGTCATAGCTTTCAAATTGAGGGAGTTTGAAGTTCGACGGGATCAGTTCCTGCATGATCATTTGAGAAAAGGAAGGGTCAGTACAAATATCCTCACCATAAGTGGGGGGAGCGTGGCGGAGTTCTTTGATCCGCCGGTTCATCTCCTGGAGTCCCCGGTCCAGAAAATCCTCTCGACTACGGGTCTCAAGGGTCTTCTGGCAGAATGGAGGTAGAGATCTTGCAGGGGTGGAATCGTGATCTGACTGAGGGCTCTCCACCCTCAGATTCTCTTTCCGAGAAAGATGGGGCGGCTGGCCCAAGTGGCCCATCCTACCACCGATTTTGGAGTTCTGGTGATGCTCTCTCCAGTCGCACTGATGCCTGCGGCTGCTGCTGCTGTTGTATGGCCTGCACAGCTTCAGTGAGGCCTCTGACCTGCTGCACCAGTAGGTCGAATTATTCTGTGCCAACCGTCACTGCCGGAGGAGGAGGAGGAGGAGGCTAGAAAATTGAGGGTGAGGTCGGAGCCTGAGATCTGGCCACGGAGGCTGTGGAGGCCATGGATCACCATGTGGATGCTTTGCGGGGAGGCATCGGGCGAAGTTCTAGCGGGGGAAGGAGGAGAGGACATCGGAAAAGATGATCAGAGGCGGTCCTGTTGAGTGCTTCTTTAAGAACAAGGGTACTGCGAAGACACAGCCGCCCTTCCTCTAGCGCCAATCCTGTTGGTGCAAAAATCTACCTACGTCGGAGAAGCTGGAGTCGAGGGAGTCGCGGTCGCCGTCGGGACCTGCAAAAAAAGTCTAAATCGGAGTTGGGGTTGCTCCGGCAAGACCCTCTGATGCTCAAGTCAGTTCTCTACCTCAACAAGAATGGAGTGCTCGAACAAAAATTTTAGCAGAGTTTTGGGATAGAAATTAGAGCTTAGAGAATAACGTATCTAGGGTCCCCCTTTTATAGGTGGAGGGCGCAACAGACTGATAGCGACGTTTGTAGCCGTCTGACCGTGGGCCATTCGGGACCAGAAGGAGCTTGTTATGAAGAGTAGTGGAGTAGAATCATGGCCATCACTGTGACCTGCCACGTGGAGTCTGTTGCGGGGAGTGAAGCGACGTCTGTTGTCGTGACTTGCCAGAGAGTGGAGGAGCTGCACGGTATCCATCGCAGGAAGTGGAGCAGAGTCGCGGCCATTATTATGGTCTGCCAGGGAGTGATGGAGCCGCACGGAATCCGTCGCAAAAAGTGAAGCAGAGTCGTGGCCATTACTGCGGCCTGCCAGGGGATGATGGAGCCGTGCAGAATCCGTTGCAAGAAGTGGAGCAGAGTTGTGGCCGTTACTGCAGCCTGCCAGGGGGTCCAGGCCTGTCGGCCAAAGTTCGGTTGAGGTGTCTGGCGGAGAGAGGTGGCTAGCTATTCATCTGAGAGGAGCTCGACTACTGCAAATCCTGTTGGGTGCCTTGGGCGTTAAGGCGGCAGGCGAGGACCACTTGCCGTAGGAGCTCGGTCAGAGGCTTCCCACAGACGTAGCCCGATTTCGCACAGACTTTGGCAGAGGGCCGACCGGCGGTGGATGTCGGATGGTGCTGGAGAGGTTCATCCGCCGGAGGGGTCCAGCTACTGGATTTCGTGAGCATGGTATTTGCCCGCTTATAGAAGTTCGGTCAGAGTCCGATCTTCGTAGAAGCCCGGATGGGGATCATTTGTCGAGGAGTCTCGGCCAAGGCCTGTCTGCAACAAAAATCCAAAAGAAATTCATCCATAATGGAAGCTCGGGTGAAGGCTTACGGTGGGAATCCGGCACGGACTGCTCGTGGTAGAAATTTGAAGTAGATCGTTTGCAGCGAAAACTCAGAGTGGGTCGCTTGCAGTAGGAGCTCAGAGTCCGACTCCCGTAGGAGTTTGGATGAAGTCTTCCTGCAGTCGAGGTCGGGGATGAAGTTCGGCTCCCGTAGGAGTCCGGACGAAGTCTTCCTACAGTCGAGGTCGGGGACGAAGTCCAGCTCCCGTAGGAGTTCGGGCAAAGTCTTCCTGCAGTCAGAGTCGGGGATGAAGTCTGGCTCCCGTAGGAGTCCGGGCGAAGTCTTCCTGCAGTCGAAGTCGGGGACGAAGTCCGACTCCCGTAGGAGTCCAGACGGAGTCTACCTGCAATTGAAGTCGGGGGCGAAGTCTGGCTCCCATAGGAGTCTGGGCGAAGTCTTCCTGCAGCCGGAGTCAGGGACGAAGTCCGGCTCCCGTAGGAGTCCGGGCGAAGTCTTCCTGCAGCCGAAGTCGGGAACAAAGTCCCGCTCCCGTAGGAGTCCGGACGGAGTCTACCTGCAATTGAAGTCGGGGGCGAAGTCCGGCTTCCGTAGGAGTCCTGACGGAGTCTACCTGCAATTGAAGTCGGGGGCGAAGTCCGGCTCTCGTAGGAGTCCGGACGAAGTCTACCTGCAATTGAAGTCGAGGGCGAAGTCCGGCTCCCGTAGGAGTCCGGACGAAGTCTACCTGCAATTGAAGTCGAGGGCGAAGTCCGACTCCCGTAGGAGTCCAGACGAAGTCTACCTACAATTGAAGTCGGGGATGAAGTCCGGCTCCCGTAGGAGTCCGGACGAAGTCTACCTGCAATTGAAGTCTTGGACGAAGTCCGGCTCCCGTAGGAGTCTGGACGGAGTCTACCTGCAATTGAAGTCGGGGGCGAAGTCCGGCTCCCGTAGGAGTCCGGGCAAAGTCTTCCTGCAGCCGGAGTCAGGGATGAAGTTCGGCTCCCGTAGGAGTCCGGATGAAGTCTACCTGCAATTGAAGTCGGGGGCGAAGTCTGGCTCCCGTAGGAGTCCAGACAAAGTCTACCTGCAATTGAAGTTAGGGATGGAGTCCGACTCCCGTAGGAGTCCGGACAGAGTCTACCTGCAATTGAAGTCGAGGGCGAAGTCTGGCTCTCGTAGGAGTCCGGGTGAAGTCTTCCTGCAGTCGGAGTCGGGGACAAAGTCTGGCTCCCGTAGGAGTCCAGGCGAAGTCTTCCTGCAGCCGGAGTTGGAGACGAAGTCCGGCTCCCGTAGGAGTCCGGACAAAGTCTACCTGCAATTGAAGTCGGGGGCGAAGTCCGGCTCCCGTAGGAGTCCGGACGAAGTCTACCTGCAATTGAAGTCGGAGACGAAGTCTGGCTCCCGTAGGAGTCCGGACAGAGTCTACCTGCAATTGAAGTCGGGGGCGAAGTCCGGCTCCCGTGGGAGTCCGGACGAAGTCTACCTGCAATTGAAGTCGGGGGCAAAGTCCGGCTCCCGTAGGAGTCCGGACGAAGTCTACCTGCAATTGAAGTCAAGGGCGAAGTCCGGCTCCCGTAGGAGTCCGGACGAAGTCTACCTGCAATTGAACTCGGGGCGAAGTCCGCCTCCCGTAGGAGTCCGGATGCAGTCTAGAAGGTGGTCGATCATCGTGGAAACTTGGGTGGAGTCCGTCCGTCGTGAAGAATCTGGTCGACGCTGGTGGGGGCTTATCCGTCGGCAAAACTTGAGAGCGTTGCGGAGGCTCGACCGCCAGAGAGGTTCGGAAAGATATCGCCGAAGGTCGGAAGTCGGTAGAATCCCCGGAGGGTCACTCCTGTCACGGACTTCGGCTGGGGGTATTTTTATACCCAACAATTGTGATCCAGTTGTAGGAAGAAGAAGAGTGAACAGATTTTATAAATTATTTTGATCATAAATATATTTAGATTAGATGTAAAATAATTTATAATTTATTACAATAAGATAGATTCAGATATAAAATTATTTTAAAATCTAAAAGTATGTTACATTAGATGTAACCGATAGTGGTCTAAAAGTTGTCATGATATATATGATGTATTTATAAAGTTTAGATCATACTTATGCATGTTTAATTATTAAACATATGTATAAAAATTTAGTTTCGTGTTATGAAATATATGGTATGCTTCACTTGAAATCTTAATAAGATAGTTCTACAAACTGAAACACACGTTTCACACACTTAATTTGGAATTAAGTTTAAATGATCTAGATTTGAGAATTGAAGATTACTAAGACACCGCATAAATCGATAGATAATGGGTTAACATGAATCAAGTTCTTCTAATAGGTTAGACCTAGGGTTAGAAATAAATATGTACTAAATAGAGGAATTGATTAAATCTAATCAATAGCTGAATTAGATTAGGTCAAAATTTTTTTAGATCAACCTCAATAGTTGAAGTTTGATCAGATCCATATTTTTGACCTTACTAAATAAACCATGATCATGGCTCAATGGTTGAGCCTGAATCTTCTGATGGACCAAATCGAAACTAATTAACCAATTGATATCTAAGGTAAGTTTGATAGTTCGGATTAAATGATTATTAATTGGGAGCTACTCACCTAGATGCATCTACAGTGAGTTAATGGCATATCCCTCCCACTGATCTCACTAATCTGGCCAATATGGTAGATTATGTTTTGATTAGATCACTAGTCGATTCGTGTTGACTCATATCATTAAGGTAAATTAGTATGACTGATTCAAGTATCTTTAGATCAATTTGTATCTAATCCTCTACATGACTTGGTGAAGTCAGTGAGAGGATCACGACTTGCAGATCAATTTCTTCTCTTATTCTCAAATCAATAAAATCAAATTTTTTAAATTATTAAGTCCTTAAAATGATATAATTATGGAGATAACTTGTTCATAGCCTCCTATTAAGGTGCGTGATAATGAGTCCAATGATCTAAATAGACATTGGAGGTACCACACGCCTAGTGTCTATTGGGTATTGGAATTATCATTCATCATATGGCCATCTTATTGTGCCCCTTAGATCAATGCTCAGGTTAGTTGAGCTACACTCGGACCTGGACATTCATTTGTTGGATGTACTTGGTGCAGTCATGTTAATGGTTGAACCCAACTAAGATTTTTAATCGAGATGCCACACGTCTGCTGAAGAGAGGCCTGGGGCAAAATCTAATTGCTAGAAGTTGTTTAGAAAAATAATTAGTTATGAATCTACCTATAGATGCACTAGAATTGGCCGAGCTACACTCAGGCCCGAATGCAATCTGTGTGGATTCTAGTACCTACTAAAAAATTAATATAATTCTTCAAATTAGAGGTAGAAGCTGTCAATTTGTATAAAATAATAGTAGAATCTTTAGACTAAAGTTCATATCTTTATGATTAAAAATAATTCATATACTAATAGATTTATATTTTTTTTCAGCTATGGCCAACACACTATCGCTCTATTTACTATTGGACAGCGACAAGCTTATCAGACCCAATTTCGATAGCTGGTATTGAAAGTTAAAGATCATTCTGGAGCACGAGAGGATCCTGTATGTGGTTACGGATCCACCACTTGAAGAACTTGCTGTCAATGCACCCCGTGCTGCGAGAGACACTTACCTAAAATAGTTCAGTGACCGCACGATAGTGCGTTGCATTATAAGGATGGTCATAAATGATGAACTTAATCATAAGTTCGAGGATGCATAGTCAGAAGATATGATTCAAATGTTGAATGAGTCCTTCAGCACCCCAGAGATTATGGAGAGACACAAAATCTCCTACGTAGTATTCAATGCCTGTATGTGAGAGGGGGCGCCAGTCACTGATCATGTATTGTATATGATCAAGCAGATTGAATGCTTGAGTAAACTTGACTTTCTGTTACATGAACAGTTAGGCGAGGATGCTATCCTCAATTTACTACCAAAATCCTACCTACACTTCTTGAGTCATTATAGAATGACCAAGCCTGCAATGAACTACCATGATTTGTTAGGATTACTGTAGATGTTCAAAAAGAACCATCAGCTTTAGAAGGAGCCGATGCATGTAGTGAGAGGTTTGTCTGTAGGTTGTCAATCCTCTAAAAGAGGAAAGAATAAGAAGGTGTAGAAAAATCATGCCATCGATCACAAGCCAAAGTAGAGCAAAAAGTTGAAAGTCGATAAGAGCTAGGCAAAATGCTTCTTTTGCAAGAAGCTGGATCATTGGAAAAAAAATTATCTGGCTTATATAGCTATCCTTGATCCAAACAGACCTAAGAACAAGAGAATCAAGCAATCGATTACTTCGTAAGATACTTATATGATCACTCCTTATAATTTCTCTATTTGTGATATTACTACCTGGGTATTGGATATCGAAAGTTTGATTAATATTTGTAATTCATTGCAGAGACTATAGGTCAGTAGAAAATTTAGAAAAGACGAGTGGTTCCTGAATATTAGAGATAGAAGTCTTGTTTCAATTCTAGCTTTAGAAACTATGCAGCTTGCTTTTGAGTCTAAAAGTGTCATGTTAGATGAGTATCATTGTTGTCTTTCTTTTTTGATGAATATCATCTCTGTAAATCTTTGGGCCAAACTTGTTTCAAATTTTTAATAAAGAATAATTTTTGTGATATCATTATGAATAATACTACAATTATGCATGGATAATTAAAACATGGCATATATATATTATCACAACCTGATGGTATAATGTACATATCAAATAAACATCTTAAGATAGATAATATCAGTGATTCTTACCTTTGACATTGTAGGCTAGGTCATGTGAACAAAAATAGGATAGATAGGTTAATCAAGGAGGGAGTCCTTAAAATTAATGATTATGAATCATTACAGATCTGTGAATTCTATCTACTAGATAAGATGATCAAGTCACCTTTTAAAAGAAAAGATGAATGAGTCAGTGATATTTTAGGTCTAATACATAATGATGTATATGGACCCATGAACATAGCTGCTAAAGGAGGATACCATTACTTCGTTACATTTATAGATAACCTATCGAGGTATGGATATATCTACCTTATGAAGTATAAGTCTAAATCATTTGAAATATTCAAACGATTCCATAGTAAAGTAAAAAAATAGATTGAAAAGAGTATTAAAATTCTTCGATTAAACCAAGGAGGTGAATACATCATCAGTGATTTTCTAACATATCTAGAGGAGAATAGAATTCTCTCTCAATAAACCCCTTCAGAAATACCACAACATAATGGGATGTCTGAAAGGAAGAATTGAATCCTGTTAGATATGATTCAATCCATGATAGGGTTTGTAAATCTGCTAATTTTTTTTTTGGAGATACGCTCTTAAAACTACCTGCTATATTCTAAATGTTAGAAAATATGTCTTAAAACCAATCATGTGACGATTGTGCTAATTATAATTATATATGAATTGATAAATAATAAAAATTATTTAATATTTTTTCATCACAATATTACATCTTCTAACGAACTCTTATATTGTGATGAAGTCTTTAGGACTGTTTTGATTGATAAAGGAGGATTTATCGCATAGTCCTTAAATTGGTTCACGACTAAACGGTACACTATTATTAGGACGATAGCGATATCAAGTATAGGTCGTTATATGCCATATGCATTGATTGTCCTTATAACCAAATGGGGTGAAGACACTGGTATGGCATACAGATGAGATGTAGGAGTACATCATCACTGAACATGACCAATTGCGGAGTATTCTGCTGTCAAGGGTAGCTCGTGAAGGATATGGGTATAAGTGTCCCTCCGATTTGAGATCACCATGGTGACTTGCAAGCAACTCACTATACTTTAGTGCCAGACTAACTAAATTTCTAATTCAGTGATGAAAGATTTTTGGATGCAGTTAAGTACTTGTCAAGTCGGTGTATGAGTCAAGATGGGATTGACCCCTCCGAATTAGTAAAAGATATGCATTAGTATATTTTAATTTAGCAAAATTTGAGTTCGGATAATCCATGTGATAGATTTGAAAAAGATTGAAATATAATGAGGATGACTTATCTAGGATTGATAGTTAAATCTTAGGTCATCCTCGAGCATTAGAATCAAAGGGATGAATTATACGGTAACCATATGCCAATAGGTTCTTAAATATTGCTTCGCCATCATTCGACCTATCTGAACGTCGAGTCATCATTGCTAGATGGTTACATTGATTAGTTCAGAAAGATATTCCTGCACTACCAACTTAGGTTCAAATCTATGGGGTCACACTCAAAAGAAGTTTCTGACTGATCATGTGGCTGATCAACGATTAAGAATCATTCAAGGGCTTAATCATCAATTTGATTGATGGTTAATTTTATGCAAAAGTTGTAATAAATTAATTCACCAAGTATTAATAAATTATTAATTAGCAATTAGATTACTGATTAGCTAAATTTGATTGAGCAAAGAGGATTAAATAAATTTTAATTGAATTAGATTCAATTAGGTTTGATCCGATTAGGTTATAAGATGATCTAATCGCTAAGGGAGAATTATCCCTGATTTGATTAGGATTTTGATTCAATCAATTTTTAATTTGATTAGAATTTGATTAAAAATTTATAAACTTAATTAGATTATATTTCATATATTTTATTTGGGCTAAATCAAATGTGATTTGATTTAGATTCAAATAAGAAAACTTAGAGTCCTTATTGGAATAGGACTCTTCTCCTTGCGCCAACCCAGTTTGCACATCATATATCTTCATGTATAAAATTATTTTATGTGAGATTTCTTCACACCAAATAGTCTTTTCCCTTATCTATCTCATGTATAAATCTAATTTGGTTTTGATAAAAGAAAGGTTCTAAAATTGAATTTTAAAATATTCCTTATCAGGAGAATATGTTCTCATCTAGATCAACCTCTATATGCCAACAAATTTTTTTCTCCTTATATGTATGATATTTTAATGATATTTTTTATGAGAGATTATTTAAAAAATTAATTTATGATAAAAAAAATATGGAAAGTAGTATCCCATATTTTTTTGGCATATTTTGAGATATAGAATTATAAAGGGAAGCATAATCCTATAAGAGTCCAAGATCATTTGGACTCTTCACCCCACCTCCTTACATGCCTATAAAAGGGGGATTTTATGGTTTTTTTTGTATGTGTAAGATACCAGAAGAGAGCTCTTCATGTGGTGGAAGTTTGGGCATGGTTCATAGCATGAAAAATAGAGAGGAGGGTCTTCTTTCTTGGGGTGTGTGCAAAAACCAAAATTTTAGATTTTTGGTTCTAAGGGTTTGGGAGGAGGAAATAAATTAGAAAAAATTTATTTTCTTCTCTATCTTTCTTTTACCTCTTCATATCCTTTAGAAGTTCATCTTTAATTTCTGAAAAAAATTTTAGAGATTTGAAGAAAAGATCTAGATCGGCCAAGAAGAAAGTCTTCACACGAGCTAGTACTCCCGAAAAGATCGATCAGATCGGAGCTTCGAGTGGATTTTTCGTAGAGACCGGATACATGTGCAGCTGCAAGCAACCAGCAAAAACTTTTTTTATCATATTCTCAACAGTAGTGATCATCGACTCACACTCAAGTATCGAGTTCTGAACTCAGATTAGAAGTAAATATGATCTACTGCTCATATGCATGCATGTTGATTTTATCTTCAGATTATTTTAGATTTTATATGCAATATATCATATCATAAATCTTAGAGTAGATTAATTTAATGATTAAATCATATAAATATTAGATTAAATTGATTAATCTAATTATCTTTTACAATAATTTTTTCAAAAAAATTTCGAAATACATACATGAAATCACCTACGCATCTCAACAGTGGTATCAGAGCCTAGGTTCGTTATGACATGATTTATGTATATATTAAATTTGAAATTTAATTTTATTTAGATCTGATATGTGATAACTTAGATCTAAATTTAATTAATGATTGACTGTCAAATTGACATAAGGTTGTCCTGCTGTAGGGTTAATCCCTTATAGTGAAAAGTTATCCTAGTTTATGCTGATCTTTGATAAAATCTGATTTTATGTCATGCATGTGATGTTTATGATCTAATTTAGATGTGATCTAAAATTATAATCAGATCTGATTTAATTTAGATTAGATATAAATTTATACATATATGATATGTGATTAGATTATATGATCCGATTAGCAAGTACCTGGATTGGGTTGATCACCAGACCGTCCGGTCATAGGAGCAAAAAGGGTTTAAAGGTCCTCTCTTTCCATTTGATGGTATTCTCTTATGGCGTGTAGGGGTGCCATGTGATTAGAACCCATGAAGAAGAACGCGAAAGGAAGAGCTTATTTTTCTGCAAAACCCTAGATTTTGAAATCCTAGGTTTGTTGTATGTGATACAAAGTTGTATGAAAAATAAGATATCTAATTTATATGATTAAAATTATTTTAATCATGACAAAATAAAATCTTGAATTATAAAAGTTTTATATGATCTAAAAGTGTTATGATTGATTTTATTTTAGTGTTATGCAAAAATTTTCAGATCTAAAACTTCTTGAATCGTGCTCATACAATTACTGAGCCGATCCAATTTTGAAGTGAGTCCACCCAGTCTCCTTGTGTAGCTGACTCAATAGTGATTGAGTCGATCCAGTTTCAGAATAAAAAATCTTTACATAATATTTATTGTAAATTATTTACAAAATGAAAAGGTTGAAATTATTTCAAACCATAATCTAAACCCATGTTGATGCTGAACTTAATTGAGAATTAAGTGTAGAATCGATTAGATCTAGAATTGTGAATTAAAGATCTAATGTCATTCACATAAAACATGGAGCATGGGTTAGCTCAAATCAGATCCTCTTAATTGGGTTAGACCTAAGGTTAGAATCAAAGAGTTAATGGACTAACTAGAGAAATTGATTAAATCTAACCAAATATTAAATTAGATTAAATCAGAGTTTTTCTAAAGCTAATACAATAGTTGTAGATGGTCAAGTCCATATCTTTGATTAGACCAAATGGACCTTGATTATGGCTCGATGGTTGAATTCGAATCATTAGGTTGGTCAAATCAAAACTAATTAATCAATTGGTGTCTAAGATAAGTTCGATATTTTGATCGATCATTTTTAATTGGGAGTGGCTTATCTAATTATTTCGATGGTATCTAAGGCAAGCTTAGCAGACCCTCCCATCGATCTCACTTATCTGGCCAATTTAGTGAATTATGTCTTGATTAGACTGTTAAGTGATTCGAGTTGATCCATGCCATTAAGGTTGATCAGTGTGACTGATCTAGGTGCCATTTCAACTAGTACAAATCTAATCCAATTCAATGACTTAATGAAGTCAGTGGGAGGATTGTAGTTTACTGGTTGATCTCTTCTCATCTCATCTCTAAACTGATTCTTAAATCTTCTAAATTATTAGGTCCATAAAATGAGCTAGTTATGGAGATAACTAGGTCATAGCCTCCCATTAAGATAAATGATAATAGGTCTATTATTTCTGATTGACATTGCAAGCACCATCCATCTGATATTCTCTCTGAATGATGAAATTATCATTCATCATATGATGACTCTGTTATACTATCTGATGATGGTTGGGTTGATCGAGCCATTCTCAGTCCTGATCGATCATTAGTTAGAAATACTGAGTAGGTTCATGTTAATGGTTTGACCTAACCGAATCTTTCAGTGGAGGTCCATCACTTACTAAAATAAAATTTGAGATAAAATTAATTATTAAAAATTATTTAAAAAAATAATTGATTGAGAATCTATTCATAGATATATATGGGTTGATCGAGCCATCCTCGAGCTTGTATGCAGTCAGTGTGGATTCTAGTATCTGCTAAGAAATTAAGGTAATTCCTTAGATTGGAGATAAAGGCTACTAATTCGACTAAAATAGTGGGAGAATCTTTCGATTAAAGTCCAAGTCTTTAGACTCAATCAATTCATCAACATAGAGGTCTTGTATTTTTTTTTCAGTTATAGCTAGATGTACGTTGCTCCATTCATTGTTTGACAGTGACTGATTTATAGGATCCAACTTTAATAATTGAAATCAAAAATTGTGAATAGTTTTAGAGCACAAATAGATCCTACATATGATTATAGATCCAGCACCTGAAATTTTCACATCCAACCCATGTGATGCGATCAAAGACACTTATCAGAAATATCCAAATGATCAAATCACTATGTGGTATTTTTAAAAGCAATGAAAAATATGAATTTAGTTGTAAATTTGATGATGCTCAGTGAAAAAAAAAATTTCAAATATTGAAAGAGTCCTTTCGCACCTTTGAAGATATGTCTTCAGTGTGGTAATAATTCTTTGAGAAAGAAAAAAAAAGAAGATGCAAAAGAGTCATGCTTGAGCTAATAAGTCCAAACTGATAAAAGAGTCTAAGGTTAATCTGATCTGGCAGAGTCTCTTGATCCAAATAGACTAAGGAAGAGAAATCAGCAAAGAATTACTGAACAAGATACTTATATGATAATACCTGATGATTTCTCTATCTGTGATACTAGTACCTAGGTATTGGATATCAGAAGTCTATGCAAATTGTTGTAATGACTTCAAGATAGTAGAAAGTTTGAAAATAGCAAGAGATTTCTGAACATTGGAGATGGAAGTTATGTTCCAATCCTGATTTTAGAAATCATCGAGCTTATTTTTAATTCTAAGAATATCATTTTAGTGATTGTCACTATTGTCTAATGATTTTGTGATATCATTATGAATGATGTCAAAATCATATGGACAACTGAGAAATGACATTTATAAATAATCACAGTTTGTTAGTGTATTGTACACAATCAAACAAACTCCCTAAAGTAGATAATATTATGGAAACCTACCTTTGGCAATTTAGGCTTGATCATATAAATAAGAATAGGATCAACAGACGATAATTCTTGAGATTAATGATTGTGAATCATTATCAACCTATCAATCCTATCTCCTTAGTAAGATGATCAAGTCATCTTTTACTAGAAAAGGTGAACGAGCTAATGATATTCTTAATCTGATACATACTGATGTATTAGATCTACGAACATGTTTGCCATAAATTTAAATTATTTAAAATATTTAAATAATTTCATAATAAGATAGAAAAATAAACTGAAAAGAGCATTGAAACTCTTCAGTCAGATCAAAGAAAAGAATGCCCTTTCGATGAGTTTTTTGACATATCTAGAAGAGAATAGGATTCTCTCTTATTGAAATCGACTTTGTTAGATATAGTTCGATCTATAATGGGGTTTATAAGTCAGCCAGTCTCTTTTTAGGGTTATGCTCTTAAGACTGCTTGTTATGTTCTGAACTGGATTCCAAATTAATCAGTTGCAAAGACTCCATATGAGATATAGACTAGGCATAAGTCGATACTTTCTTACTTTGAAGTTTGAGAGTGTTTATTTTATATCAAGCATTTACAGACAGATTAGCTTGGATCTTGATCTTATATATATATTATTTTGTCGAATAACCTCAAAGGATATAGGAGATAAAATTTTTACCATGCTAAAGAACAAGAGTTGTTTAACATTCTATTCAGAAAAAAAAGTACCTTGATGATGGTACTAATGCATTTAATGTGAAACTTATGAAGTTTGACAAGTAGAAGAATCGACACAATCTAGTGAACTCATAGAATTGGATTTGATCAGATCAAACTCGAAACCCATTGTAGAGGCACTACTAAGGAGATTCGATAAAGTACCACATTCGTCAGATAGATACTTCGGTATCTAGATTCTGAAATGTGATCCTGTTGAACTTGATGAGAACAATAAGAATTTGATCATCTACATGAATGCCATGCAGAGGTTCCACTTTGATTAATGGCTTAGAGCCATAGGTTCGAAATGGAGTCTATGAAGGTCAATAGTGTATGGACACTCATTGATCCACTTGAAGGGATAAAACCTATAGAGTGTAAATGGATCTCCAATAGGATTAGAGTAGCACTAATGAGAAGATGGAGATCTACAAAGCTTGTCTAGTTGCCTAAGAATATTGTCAACATTATGGTATTGACTATAATATGATATTTTCTCTTATGGCAATGCTAAATATTTTGGAACATGCATTTTGATAAGTGATCAAAATGCATGACTTCATTGAGAATGAAGAAGAATCTTGTAAATACAAATGGATTAATAGTTCTATAAATGTATTTCTTATCTTGTATGTGAATAAAATTCTCTTAATTAGGAATGACATTCCTTACATTACAGAGAATAAAGGTTTTGCTATTATCATAGTTTTCCATAAAGGATTTAGGAAAAGCATCTCTCATCCTAGGGATGAAGATCTATAGAGATAAATCTAAGAGGTTGCTTAAGTTTTTTCAATCCAACATACATAGGGTGTTTATAAATAAAATTTATTCTATCATTACACCATGCATGAGATCGGATATGGTATACTCACTAGGGTAGTAAGTGGATACTTGCAAGATCTGGATGAGAATCACGGAAAGGTCATCCTTAAGTATTTGAGAAATACTAAGGATCGATGATTCGATTATGGAGAATCTGACTTAAAACTTATGGAGTATGACTCCAATTTTCAGTTGGACATAATAATAGCAAGAATGTGTCGAAATACATCTTTGTCTTAAATAATAGAGCAATCTGCTGGAAAGGTTCCAAATAGAAAAATATAGTCAAATTTAAATTGTGAGGCAGAATGCATTGTAGCATTCGATATTTGCAAGGAAGCTATGTGATTGTATAGATTCACTGACAAACTAGGAGTAGCACCCTCCGATGATGATTCTACTGTATTGTACAACATCAGAGCCATAGCTCATGCCAAGAAGCCAAAGTTCCATTAGCTTACTAGGTATTTTGCATCGCTACCATTTTATTCGAAAAATCTGTTAAGGTGATATCAATCTTTAGAAGATCGACAGAAAAGAAAACTTGACCAACCCATTTACTAAAGCCTCGATATTTAAGAGTTTTGAGATGATAAATCGAAGATAGGTATATGATACTATACTGATTGACTTTAGTCCAAATGAGAGTTGTTAGAAAATATGTTCTAAAGCTAATCATGTGACGATTGTGCTAACTATAATTGTATATGAATTGATAAATAATAAAAATTATTTGATATTTTTTTATCACAAGGTTATATCTTCTAACGAACTCCTATATTGTGATGAAGTCCTTAAGACTACTTTGATCGATAAAAGAAGATTTATCGCATAGTCCTTAAATTGATTCACGATCAAACGATACGCTATTACTATGATGATAGTGATATCAAGTGTAGGTCGTTGTATGCTATATACGTTGGTTGTCCTCATAACCAAATAGTGTGGAGACACTGATGGCATGTAGGTGAGATGTAGGAGTATATCGTCACTGAACGTGACCAACTATAGAGCACTCTGCTGTCAAGGATAGCTCGCGAAGAATATGTGTTGCTCCTAGATTGATTTTGATGATTACAAAGCAGATTGAAGGGATACAAATAATTTTAAAATGAAAAAGTCCTTATGCTCTTCAAGGGCAAAATTATAATTTTACTAAAATTCTGATATGATAGTATCATTTGATAGAACAAATAATTTGTAAACTATTGGTGAAAATTTTATTGTATTTGGACTTATATTTTTGCAGTTATGAAGGTTTGAAGTGCATGAGTCGACTCATGAGTCAACTCATGGCACTATGAGCTGATTGGCATGCAAAAAATTCCCATGGCACGCTGGATTTTTGACTTGGCACGACCTGTGAGTCGACTCATGAGTCGACCCACAAGGCATGAGTCGACTCATGAGTCGACCTCTGCTGATTTGAGCCGAAAAATCCAGAAATCAGACCTTCTGGTCTATGCAACAGAAGTCGACTCATGAGTCGACTCCTGATGCATGAGTCGACTCATGAGTCGACCCCTGCGATGGAAAATGTCAGCAACGGCTATTTTTTGCCCATTTTAATTACCATTTATGCTTTCTAAAATTGCTCTAACGGCTCTTTATCTACCTAAATTGTTTTCTCTTGCTTCTAATGCTACAAAATGCTTAAAATGGTGAAAGAAATTGCAGATTAAATAGCGGATCAAACGTGAAATCAAAAATGAGAAGAACAGAAGAGAGGATCCGAAATCTGCACGAAAAAGCTTGAGATCAATGAAAAATCCAAAAAAAAAAAGAGAGAGGATCCACAATATACCAGAGAGAGTGTGAAAGAGAAAAGCAAGAGCTTTCAAGGAGAGAATTCTTCACGCCTATTGTTTCAACCTTGATCTAGAGATCGTTTCAAAGCTTTCAAGAGATCTTCAATCAACAATCAACCTCTTCTCAAGCATTCAAGCGTTCATCCACTTTTAGAAAATCCGAAAAAGGGGTTCTTCATTTGAGTAAAGATTTTATTGTTATATTCGCTCATTTAAGGAGCTGTTATTGTATTAATCTGTGCTCAAAATTTTCTAACTCTTTGTGAGTTTTTGTTCTTATTTTTGGAGGATTTCCAAAACAAGGAAAGGTTGATCCGAACCTGAAATCGGAGTGTTTTGGGTTTACTTGTACCTGGAAAATAAGTGATCTAGCTTGGGATAGCTAGTGTCGGAGTTTCCGACATTTTGTATTCGGGTTGAATACAAAGTATAGTGGATTGAAATTTCCAAGTAGGAGCTTGGGGAGTGGATGTAGGTGCAAGGTTAGCACCGAACCACTATAAATCCTTGTGTTTGTGGTGTGCTTTATTGCTTCACTTTATTTCTTTATTATATTCTTGCATTCCTGCTTTAGGTAATTAATATTGAATTAAAGTCTTTGTTTTGTTCTTCATAAGTAATCAGTTGGGGCTTAAAATTTTTAGAAACCCAATTCACCCCCCCCTCTTGGGTTGCATAGCTGGGCAACAAGTGGTATCAGAGCCGGTGCTCTAGCCCTTCTTTGATCTAATAATCAAAGAGCCAAAGATCTATGGCAACCCATGTTGGTACTTCTCTAGCCGAGGGGCAATCAACAAACCGACCTCCACTTTTCAATGGGTCTAATTACACCTATTGGAAAGCTCGGATGAAGATTTTCATACAAGCACTCAACTATGATATGTGGAGTATCATAGCGAATGGTCCTCACACACCCACCAAGATTATAGATGGTGAGGAATCAACCAAATCCGAGAAAGAATGGGATGAGGTTGACAAGAAATTGGCACAATTAAATGCCAAAGCCATGAATGTTCTTTATTGTGCACTAGATGCAAGTGAATTTAATCGCATTTCTACTTGTGCATCTGCTAAAGAAATATGGAATAGGTTAGAAGTAACCCATGAGGGAACAAATCAAGTAAAAGAGTCTAAAATAAACATGCTTATACATAAATATGAATTGTTCAAAATAGAGCATGATGAGTCCATAACTGCTATGTTTACTCATTTTACTGATATAATCAATGGTTTAAAGAGTCTTGGCAAATCTTATACTAACAGTGAACTTGTAAGGAAGATTCTCAGGTCACTGCCAAGAACTTGGGAAGCCAAGGTGACTGCCATCCAAGAAGCAAAGGACTTGAACACTCTACCTCTAGAAGACTTCTTGGATCCTTGATGACTCATGAACTTAGCATGAAGCAACATCAAGAGGATGAAGTCAAAAAGAAAAGAACCATTGCCCTCAAATCCACAACTTCGCCTGATTATGAAATGGATGACTCTGAAGATGAAGATCAGGATGAAGAGATGGCTCTCATCACCCGAAAATTTAAGAAGTTTCTAAGAAAAAAGAAACAGGGGATGAGAAAGAAATTCACAAAAGGGGATCAAAGCAAAGAAAAGGAGAAAGATCAACCCCCTATATGCTACGAGTGCAAGAAGCCAGGACATTTCAGATCCGAATGTCCACAATTGAAGAAAGGTCCAAAGAAGTTCAAAAAGAAGGCAATGATGGCGACCTGAAGTGCGAGTGATGACTCAAGCTCCGACGAGGAAACCTCAACAGAACAAGCCAACCTGTGCCTGATGGCACACGAAAATGAGGTAACTTCTGAATCCACTAGTGAATTTACTTTTGAAGAATTGCATGAAGCTCTCTATGATTCAATTGAGGAATTAAAGAAACTAGGGAAGAAAAACAAAGAACTGAAATTAGAAAATCAGTCCTTAGTGAAACAAGCTGAAAATCTTTCAATTGAAAAATTCACCTTGATTCAAGAAAATCAAAACTTAAAGGATGAAATGAACAAGCTGAAATCTATAGTAGATAAGTTCACCTTAAGTTCAAACAAACTAAATATGATCCTTGAAAATCAGAAAGCTATATATAATAAGGCTGGATTTGGCTATAAACCCCTGAAGAAACAAAAATTTCTGAAGGATATTTATGTAAATTATTCAAGTAACAAGTCTACAAATATTACTTGTTTTAAATGTGGAAGAATAGGACATAAATCATACACATGTCTTATTAACAAATATGCAAACACAAAGAAAATATGGGTTCCAAAAGGAACCATTCTGACTAACCTGAAAGGACCCAAGAAAGCTTGGGTACCTAAGACAGAAACTTGACCTTTGCTTGCAGGTGTGTCTAGCATCCCAAGAAGGAAACAGGAAATGGTATCTTGACAGCGGATGCTCGAGACACATGACTGGTGATGAATCACAATTCATCACGCTTGATGCTAAGGATGGAGGGATGGTCACCTTTGGAGATAATGGCAAAGGAAAGATCATCGGGATAGGTAACATTGGTATCACTCCCTCCAAATACATTGAGAATGTTTTATTGGTTAAAGGTTTAAAGCATAACTTGCTTAGCATTAGTCAATTCTGTGATAAAAGGTATAAAGTAGTTTTTGAATCATCTGTTTGCATTGTGACTAGTCTATTAACGATGGCATTAAATTTATAGGACATAGGCATGGCAATGTTTATATGATAGATTTGAATGATTTAGCCAAATTAGACATGCAATGCCTAGTATCCTTGAATACTAAAGTTAATGAAACTAGTTGGCTGTGGCATCGTAGACTTGCACATATCAGCATGCATTCTCTTTCAAAATTAATTAAGAAAGATTTAGTTCTCGGTTTGCCAAAACTGAATTTTGAAAAGGATAGAATCTGTGATGCATGCCAATTAGGTAAACAAACTAGAGTATCATTTAAATCCAAAAATACTGTTTCAACTTCTAGACCTTTAGAGCTCTTACATATGGATTTATTTGGACCAACTAGAACCACTAGTCTAGGAGGAAAATGATATGGATTTGTAATAATAGATGATTACTCTCGTTTTACTTGGGTTTTCTTTTTAGCTCACAAAAATGAAACTTTTCAAATTTTCACAAAATTTCATCGAAAAGTCACTAATGAAAAAGGATTTTCAATTCAAAATATTAGAAGTGATCATGGAACTGAATTTGAAAATCAAGACTTTGAAAATTTTTGTGATGAAAATGGAATTGGCCATAACTTCTCTGCTCCTAGGACACCCCAACAGAATGGGGTAGTTGAAAGAAAAAATAGAACCTTAGAAGAAATGGCCCGTACCATGCTTTGTGAAAGCAACCTTCCAAGATATTTTTGGGCAGAAGCTATTAACACAGCATGTTACATTTTAAATCATGCTTTAATTAGATAATTTTTAAAGAAAACCCCCTATGAACTTTGGAAAGGAAGAAAACCAAATATTGCATATTTTCATATTTTTGGTTGCCGATGTTTTGTATTAAATAATGGCAAAGAAAAACTTGGTAAATTTGATGCAAAATCAGATGAAGCAATCTTTCTAGGTTACTCCTCCACTAGTAAAACATTTAGAGTGTTCAACAAAAGAACTTTAGTAGTTGAGGAGTCCATACATGTTGTCTTTGATGAATCTAACGATCTTCCTTCAAGGAAGAATGAGGGTGTTGATGATGCAGATCCACTAATAGAAGGTATGAAGGAGATCACTCTGAAAGACTCAGCAACTCCAGAAGACAAGGATCAAGAAGACAAACAAAATGAGAAAGATGAAGAAATTCAAGAACAACCTCAAGGTACAAATGACTTACCCAAGGAATGGAGGTATGTTCACAACCACCCTAAGGAGTTAATAATTGGTGATCCTATGCATGGGGTAAAAACCCGTTCTTCACTTAGAGATGTACTTAATCATTGTGTATTTGTATCTCAACTTGAATCTAAAACTTTTGAAGAAGCTGAAAATGATCATAACTGGATTAATGCTATGCAAGAAGAACTTAATCAATTTGAAAGAAATAATGTTTGGACCTTAGTAACAAGACCTAAAGATTATTCAATAATTGGCACAAAATGGGTCTTTAGAAACAAATTAGATGAGCATGGAAATGTAATTAGAAATAAGGCAAGACTGGTTGCTAAGGGATATAATCAAGAAGAAGGAATTGATTTTGATGAAACCTTTGCACCTGTTGCTAGATTAGAAGCCATTAGACTTTACTTGCTTATGCTTGCTTTATGAAATTCAAACTATTTCAAATGGATGTTAAAAGTGCATTTTTAAATGGATATATTTCTGAAGAAGTATATGTAGAACAACCCCCTGGATTTGAAAATCATGCTTTTCCCAATCATGTCTTTAGATTAAATAAAGCTTTATATGGTCTAAAACAAGCACCTAGAGCATGGTATGAAAGGCTAAGCAAATTTTACTAAATAATGGTTTCTCAAGAGGCAATGTAGATACAACCCTATTTATTAAAAGAAACCAAAATGATATGCTAATTATACAAATTTACGTTGATGACATAATTTTTGGGTCTACTAATGAATCCCTTTGTCAAGACTTTGCTAAGCTTATGCAGGGAGAGTTCGAGATGAGCATGATGGGAGAACTCACCTTCTTCCTCGGACTTCCAAATCAAACAATCAAAAAGGGAATCTCCATCACCCAAAGCAAGTACACCAAGGAACTACTTAAAAGATTTGGAATGGAGAACTGCAAACCAATTGCACACCAATGAGTCCCTCAAGTAAGCTTGACAAGGATGATGAAGGTAAAAGCGTAGACTTAAAATACTATAGAGGTATGATTGGCTCATTATTATATCTAACTGCAAGTAGGCCTGATATCATGTTTAGTGTTTGCTTATGTGCTAGATATCAATCTAATCCTAAGGAATCTCATTTGAATGCTGTTAAAAGAATCCTTAGATACTTAAATGGTACACAAACTATAGGGTTATGGTACTCTAAGGACTCACAAATTAATTTGTTAGGATATTCAGATGCTGATTTTGCTAGATGTAAATTAGATAGAAAAAGCACAAGTGAACTTGCCAATTTCTTGGAGTAAACCTAATCTCATGGTTTAGCAAGAAACAAAATTCGGTGGCACTGTCTACGGCTGAGGCCGAATACATTGCAGCCGGAAGTTGTTGTGCTCAAATCTTGTGGATTAAGCAACAACTCGAAGATTTTGGAATCAAACTTAATGAAACACCAATAAAATGTGATAATACAAGTGCCATAAATCTATCTAAAAATCAATACAACACTCAAGATCCAAACATATTGAAATAAGACATCATTTTATAAGAGAACATGTTCAAAACAAAAGTGTAATTCTTGAATATGTTTGCACTGAAAATCAATTAGCCGATATCTTTACAAAGGCCCTTAGTGAGAATAGATTCTGTGAAATTAGGAGAAATCTAGGAATTCTAGATCCATTTGCCTAAAATTTCTCAATTTTCAAAGAATTGATTAGAGCTCAATTTTCAACATCCATCCTGGTCCCAAAAAACTCAGATTTATCACTCTAAAAACTTATCATTGAGCAAAATTCCTTCTCCCAAAATTTGAATTTTTCTAGAATTTATTTGTATTTTTCCTGAATTTCTGAACTTCATGAGTCGACCCCCATGAGTCGACTCAATGGCAAACTTGTAAATCCCACAAACTTCCCACGGGTTCATTGTTTTTAAACGGGAACCCTGTTTGTGAGACGACTCATCTTCTCATCGTCTCCTTCCAAAGCCGTCTTTCCAACTTTTTTTCAAGGATCCAACTTGAGGCAATTCTCCCTCCTCTCTCCACCAAAAATCGCCACCTTGATAAGGATTTTTTGCTTTCTCGCATTGCTTGACGCGGTTGGAACGTGCCCTAGCACTTCACCGAACTTACAAAATCTACTTCTTTTCTCCACTAAAATTCCTCTTTACTCTCTTGTGATCCCTCCTCCTCTCAATTCAAGTCTTCTTGTCTGCTACTTTATTGGATATGGCTCCAAAGATGAAACTTCCCAAAGAAGAAATCAATCCGTGAGCCTGAGGAATTTGTCCGAAAGAAAAGGCATGCTCAGTCTTCCAGTGTTCCCGATCCAGTTTCAGTACCTGCTCAAGGTCCCTCTCAATCCTCCATAAGCCCCAGTGTGAATCTCTTTCTGATAGAAAAGTAGAAACCGGGAAAAACATAGATTTTCGGTTCTTTGAGAAAGAAGGCTTTACTTTTGCTACAAGATCAAAAATCAAGGATGGAACTCTACTGCTCCCTTAAGGAAGTCACCTATGTTGATCTAGTTAGAGAGTTCTACCAGAACCTACATTATGAAATGGGTCAGTGACTTCGACAGTCAAGGGGATTGACATATGCTTGGATTCTAGGATATTGAGAGAAATACTTCAGTTGCCTTGTGAAGGATATTCATATATGGAACTCCCAATTAAAGTAGAAGGGATCAGAATTATCTTAGGAGAAGCTTTTTCAGGAAGTTTAAACAAATTGGAAGCAAAGCTATTATGCATTGAGATGAGGGTCCTGCATCAGATTGTAACAAAACTCTTCTTTCCTAGGAGTGGTAGACATGACTTACTGTCTGGCAGAGATGTATGTGTCATGTTTCATATCATCACTCAGATCCCCCTAAACCTCCCTGCACTTATGATAGAGGCCATGAGAGAAACTTTGAACAGATCCAAGGCACACTTGCCTTATGGTATGGCCCTTACTAGAGTATTTAGGAGGTTTGGAGTTAGCTGTGAGGGGGAGGCACCTACCAAACTCTCACATGTGGACACTTTCAACCAACACAGCCTGCACCGAATGGGAATTACAAAGACTGTTGGTGGTTGGATCAAGGGCTCTGAAGAAAGAACTGAGGATAGAGCTGAAACAAGAGCTGAAGACAGAACTGAAGGCAGAGTAGAAGAAGAAGGTCCATCTTCTCCTGTACATGACTTCAGGGCAGCATCACCAGATACCCAGTTCATTCCTGATACTGAGGCTGGCCCTTCAGAGTTTACTAGGATGCCCACACCAGTGTATCAGCTAGAGAGTAGAGCACCTCATTCAGAGTTCAGACAGCTGACGATCAGATCGAGCATATTTCACAGCGTGTGGCTTCTTTGCTGTCTAGCCAGTGGAGTAGTACTTCTTTTGCACCTGGAGCCACCTCTTCTGATCAGACCATTACTCCCCACATCTCCACTGTGTTTCAGATGATTTCAGATCAGTCCATCAGGATACAGCAGCTTGAGGACACAGTCTGGAGACTGACTGGCAGAGTTCTTGACTTGCAGGGGCAAGTCCTTGCATTGGCCCATCCCCAGCCACAGGAGTCTACTATTGAGGTCACAGACCTCACTGCAGAGGCTGGCAGGCTCAGAGGAGCACTAGAAGGTGGATATGAATTACTGAGGAAAGAAATCCGAGGATCGAGTGAGCATGCTACCACTCAGTTCACTGCTCTACTTCAATCTGTTTCCAGAGCACTGAACGTACTTGATTCTATTAGACTCACCCTTTCTGTTCAGTCCCTAGCATCTCAGCGTTCTTAGCCACCCAGTTCATCTCGTTCTCCTGCTCGTGGCAGAGGCAGACGGGGTAGAGGACACACTTCTGATCCATCATCTCCTCACCCTATATCTGATGACTTCGATCATTGACTTATCTTGATCTTTACTAGGTCCTAGGAGTTAGTATCTTGTTCTAGGATCTATACCTTGAGGCCATGTATTGACAATTAGCTGGTTGAATTTTATTTTTAAGAACTATGTATTGAAACAATTATGATATTAAAGGAATCATCTTTTACCTATATTTCTATCTCTTTGTAATAATATCGATCATATTTTGGTTATATATTTTCTTCTTGTTGAAATATTGTCTTCTCCTTGTTGTTGTTTGCTGTTGATAATTGCTATATTAAGGGGGAGCAAACATCTGTGAAAAACTCTAAAGGGAAGAAATTAAAGAATATTTTAGAAAAAGGAAGAGTTAACTATGTTTGATGATGTCAAAAAGGAGGAGAAATTAAACAAAAACAAAAATTGAAATTAAACAAAAAAAGCAAAACCATAAATTATGAGAAAAAGGGGGAGAAATTAAACAAAAACAAAGATTGAAAGATTAAACCAAACTTGAGAAATTAAACAAAAACAAAGATTGGAAGATTAAACCAAACTTGAGAAATTAAACAAAAATTGGAAGATTAAAAAAAATATTGGAAAACAAATATTGGAGAAATTAAACAAAACTTTGAAAATTTGGTATCGAAATTTGGTATCAGACAGAACTTAAACAAAAAGCCATCCATCAAAAGCAAAATCATAAGTACAATGCAAATAAGTATTTTTTTTTACTCTGATATATTTCAAAATTCAAACTTTCTCTGATACATCTTTTGAAATTTTATTTACCTTGATACATCTTAAGAAATTTGATTTACTCTGATACACCCTAAAATTTCTTTTAACTTGCTCTGATACATGATAAAATTTAATCTGATACAGTGTGAAAGTTTCTCTGATATATTATAACATTTGCTCTGATACAGTGTGAAATTTTTCCTGATATATTATAACATTTACTCTGATACATTATAAAATCTTTTCTAATATCATTGTAAAAATTATTTTTCTTGCTCTGATACATTGCAAAATTTATTTATCTTCTCTTGCTCTGATATATCTTAAACTCAAAATGATCTAATATCCTTTTCAAATCTTTAAGAAAATGGACAAACTATTTTTGCATTTATATTACATGCCAAAAGAATCATACTCTTTTCAAGCATATACACCTATAATGGATTCTTTTGAAATTAATGCATTAACATAAATATTTTTGTTCAAATATTTTATCATCATCAAAAAGGGGGAGATTGTTGCTCCTAGAATGATTTTGATGATTACAAAGCAGATTGAAGGGATACAAATAATTTTAAAATGAAAAAGTCCTTATGCTCTTCAAGGGCAAAATCATAATTTTACTAAAATCCTGATTTGATAGTATCATTTAATAGAACAAATGATTTGTAAACTATTGGTGAAAATTTTATTGTATTTGGACTTATATTTTTGCAGTTATGAAGGTTTGAAGTGCATGAGTCGACTCATGAGTCAACTCATGGCACTATGAGCTGATTGGCACGCAAAAAATTCCATGACACGCTGGATTTTTGACTTGGCACGACCTGTGAGTCGACTCATGAGTCGACCCACAAGGCATGAGTCGACTCATGAGTCGACCTCTGCTGATTTGAGCTGAAAAATTCAGAAATCAGACCTTCTGGTCTGTGCAACAGAAGTCGACTCATGAGTCGACTCCTGATGCATGAGTCGACTCATGAGTCGACCCCTGCGATGGAAAATGTCAGCAACGGCTATTTTTTTGCCCATTTTAATTGCCATTTATGCTTCCTAAAATTGCTCTAACGGCTCTTTATCTACCTAAATTGTTTTCTCTTGCTTCTAATGCTACAAAATGCTTAAAATGGTGAAAGAAATTGCAGATTAAATAGCGGATCAAACGTGAAATCAAAAACGAGAAGAACAGAAGAGAGGATCCAAAATCTGCACGAAAAAGCCTGAGATCAACGAAAAATCCAAAAAAAAAAGAGAGAGGATCCACAATATACCAGAGAGAGTGTGAAAGAGAAAAGCAAGAGCTTTCAAGGAGAGAATTCTTCACGCCTATTGTTTCAACCTTGATCTAGAAATCGTTTCAAAGCTTTCAAGAGATCTTCAATCAACAATCAACCTCTTCTCAAGCATTCAAGCGTTCATCCACCTTTAGAAAATCCGAAAAAGGGGTTCTTCATTTGAGTAAAGCTTTTATTGTTATATTCGCTCATTTAAGGAGCTGTTATTGTATTAATCTGTGCTCAAAATTTTCTAACTCTTTGTGAGTTTTTGTTCTTATTTTTGGAGGATTTCCAAAACAAGGAAAGGTTGATCCGAACCTGAAATCGGAGTGTTTTGAGTTTACTTGTACCCGAGAAACAAGTGATCTAGCTTGGGATAGCTAGTGTCGGAGTTTCTGACGTTTTGTATTCGGATTGAATACAAAGTATAGTGGATTGAAATTCCCAAGTAGGAGCTTGGGGAGTGGATGTAAGTGCAAGGTTAGCACCGAACCACTATAAATCTTGTGTTTGTGGTGTGCTTTATTGCTTCACTTTATTTCTTTATTATATTCTTGCATTCCTGCTTTAGGTAATTAATATTGAATTAAAGTCTTTGTTTTGTTCTTCATAAGTAATTAGTTGGGGCTTAAAATTTTTAGAAACCCAATTCACCCCCCCTCTTGGGTTGCATAGCTGGGCAACAATATGGGTATAAGTGTCCCTCCGATCTGAGATCATCATGGTGATTTGCAAGTAACTCATAATACTTTGGTGTCAGACTAATTGAGTTTCTAATTTAATGATGGAAGATTTTTGAGTGCAGTCAAGTACTTGTCAAGTCAGTGCATGAGTCAAGATGAGATTGACCCCTCCGAATTAGTAGGAGATATGCATCAGTATATTTCAATTTAGCAAAATCTGAGCTCAGATAATCCATGTGATAGATTTGAAAAAGATTGAAATATAATATGGATAATTTATCTAGGATTGACAGTTAAATCTTAGGTCATCCTCGAGCATAAGGGTCAAAGAGATAAATTATACGATAACCATACGCCAATAGATTTTTAAATGTTGCTTCGTCATCATTCGACCTATCCGAACGTCAGGTCATCATTGCTAGATGAAGGTATTTCTGTGCTATCAGTTAGATTCGAACCTATAGGGTCACACTCAAAAGAAGTTTCTGACTAATCATATGACTGATCAATGATTGAGAATCATTCAAAGGCTTAATCGTCAATTTGATTGATGGTTAATCTTATACAAAAGTTATAATAAATTAATTCATCAAGTGTTAGTGAATTAATGAAAGATTAATTAGCAATTAAATTTTTGATTAACTTAATTTGATTGAGCAAAAAGGATTAAATAAAATTTAATTGAATTAGATTCAATTAGGTTTGACCCGATTAGGTTATGAGATGATCTAATCGCTAAGGAAGAATTATCTCTGATTTGATCAGAACTTTTGTTCAATCAATTCTTAATTTGATTAAAATTTGATTAAAAATTTATGAATCTAATTAGATTAGATTTTATATATTTTATTTGGACTAAACCAGATGTGATTTGGTTTGGATTCAAATAAGAAAACTTAGAGTCCTTATTGGAATAGGACTCTTCTCCCTATGCCAACTCAGTTTGCACGTCATATATCTCCATGTATAAAATTATTTTATCTAAAAATTTTTTATTCTAAAGAGTTCTTTTCCTTATCTATCTCATGTCTAAATCTAATTTAATTTTGATAAAAGAAAGATTCTAAAATTGGATTTCAAAATATTCTTTATCAGGAGAATCTGTTCTCATCTATATCAACCTCTCTATGCCAATAAATTTCTTTCTCCTAATTTGTGTAATATTTTAAAAAGATATTTCATGGGAGATTAGTTAGAGAATTGTTTTATCATAAAAAAGTATAAAAAAGAGCATCTCATATTTTTTTGGCATATTTTAGGATATAAAATTATGAAGAGAAGAAAAATCCTGTCAGAGTCCAGGATCAATAGGACTCTGCACCCCACCTCCTTACATGCCTATAAAAGGGGGCTTTTATAGTTTCTTTTGTGTGTGTAAGATACTATAAGAGAGCTCTTCATGTGGTAGAAGTTTGGGCATAGTTCATGATGTAAAAAATAGAGAGGAAGGTCCTCTTTCTTGGGGTATGTATAAAAATCTAAATTTCAGATTTTTGGTTCTAAGGATTTGGGAGGAGGAAATAAATTAGAAGAAAATTATTTTCTTCTCCATCTTTTTTTTTCCTCTTCATATCCTCTAGAAGTTTATCTTTAATTTTTAAAAAGATTTTAGAGATTTGAAAAAAAGATCTAGATCGGCTAAAAAGGTCTTCGTACGAGCTAGCACTCCCGAGAAGACTGATCAGATCGAGGCTTCGAGTAAATTTTTCATAGAGACCGGATGCATGTGCGGCTGCAAGAAACTAGCAAAGACCTTCTCTACCATATTTTCAACAGTAGTGATCATTGATCCGCACTCAGATATCGATTTCTAAACTCAGATTAGAAGAGATGTGATCTACTGCTTACATGCATGCATGCTGATTTTATCTTCGGATTATTTTAGATTTTATATGCAACATATCATGTCATAGATCTTAGAGTAGATTTATTTGATGATTAGATAATATGTATGTTAGATTAATTTGATTAATCTAATTTTTTTACTATAATTTTTTCAAAAAAATTTTGAAATACATGCATGAAATCACCAACGCATCCCAACATTGAATAAGGTTCCGAGCAAGTCTGTCGATAAAACTCCATATGAGATATGGACTGGGCGTAGGTTGGTGCTTTCACACCTTTGGGTTTGGGGGTGTCCAGCTTATATCAAGCATTTAAAGACAGATAAGCTTGGACTAAAATCCAATAAATGCTTATTCGTAGGATACCTAAAGAAAACTAAAGGATACTACTTCTACTTTGCTGAAAAACAAAAGGTGTTCATAAGCAATAGGAGAGTCTTTTTAGAAAAAGAGTTCTTTGGAGAAAGAACTAATGTCTATAAAATTGAACTTAGTGAAGTTCATAAGGTAGAAGAACTGACATACATAGAATCGAATTAGATTAGAAAATCAAATCTGAAGCCTATAGAGGCATCATTAAAGAGATCTGATATAGTACCGTATCAATCAGATAGATACTATGATTTTTTTATCCAAAATGATGATCCTATCGAACTCGATGAGAATGATGAGGATCCGATCACCTATATAGAAGCCATGCAAAGGTCTGACTCTCAAAAGTGGTTTGAGGTCATGAAATTCGAGATGAAGTCCATAGAGATCAATGGTGTATGGACACTAGTTGATCCACCCGAAGGAATAAAACCCATAGAGTGCAAGTGGATTTTCAAAAGAAAGAGAGGAGTGGATAGGAAGGTGGAGACTTATAAAGTCCATCTTATTGCCAAGGGTCACCGTTGACATTATGATATTGACTATGACGAGACATTCTCATCTGTGGCAAAGCTCAAATCTATTCGAATTATGCTTGCGATAATAGCATACTTAGATTATGAGATCTAGCAAATGGATATCAAAATCACTTTCCAAAATGGAGAGCTAGAAGAAGAGATGTATATGATACAACCTGAAGGATTCACATCTACAGACGAATCTAAGGTGTGCAAACCAAATAGGTCCATCTATGGACTGAAGCAAGCATCTAAGAGTTAGAACATATATTTTGATGAGGTGATCAAAACATATGGCTTCGTTAGGAACAGAGAAGAGCCTTGCATCTATAAATGAGCTAATAATTCTGTAGTCATCTTTCTTGTACTGTATGTGGATGACATACTATTAATAGAAAATGATATGCCAGCTTTGTAGAGTGTGAAGCTGTGGCTCTCATCATAGTTTTTGATGAAGAATTTGGGAGAAGCATCCTACATTCTAATGATGAAGATCTATAGAGATAGATCTAGGAGGTTGCTTAGATTGTCCCAATCTACGTACATCGATACTATGTTGAGATAGTTTAACATTGAGAATTTTAAGAAAGACTATCTTTCGATAGGTCCTGGGATTACTCTCTCCAAGAAGGATTGTCCGACAATCTCTCAGGAGAGAGAGCATATGAGTAGGATCCCATATTCTTCGACAGTGGGGTCTATCATGTACGTCATAATGTGTACGAGATCGGATGTAGCCTATTTACTAAGGATCGTGAGTAGATATCAGTCTGATCTGGGTGAAAATTATTGGAAGGTTGTGAAGACAATCCTTAAGTATTTAAGAAATACTAAAGACCAATGGCTCATTTATGGAGACATTAATTTGAAACTTGTGAGATATATTGATTCCACTTTTTAATCAGATCATGATAACAGTAGAAGCATGTCGAGCTATATATTTATCTAAAATGAAGGAGTAATTTGCTAGAAGAGTTTCAAGCAATATACTGTGGCCGATTCTGTATGCGAAGCAGAATACATTGCTGCATCCAATACTGCAAAGGAAGCAGTATAGTTGTGAAAGTTCATCACCAAGCTTGGAGTTACACTCTCTGTTGATAACCCTATTCTACTGTATTGTGACAGTACTGGAGCCATAGCTCAAATGAAAGAACCAAAGTCACAGCAGCATACCAAGTACATTCTGTGTGCTATCACCTTATATGTGAGATCATAGATTGAGGTGACGTTGAGCTTCAGAAGATCGATAAAAAGGAGAACATAGCTGACCCCTTCACTAAAGCTCTCGAGATCAAAGAGTTTGATGATCATAAGTGAAAGATGGGTATAAGATACTACCCTGATTGACTTTAGTCCAAGTGAAAGTTGTTGAAAAATATATCTTAAAACTAATCATATTGATGATTGTGTTTCTTTTATAATATGTATATGAATTATTGATAAATGAATAAAAGTTATTCCAGCATCATTCACATAAATTTACATCTTCCTTATTAGAACTCTTATGTTGTGATGAAGTCTTTAGAACTATGAAGTAATCGATGAAGGAGGATTTATCATATAATTCTTAAATATATTCGTGATCAAATGATACATCATTAAAGGATGATAATGTTTATCGAGTGAAGGTCGTTGTGTGCTATATGGGTTGGTTGTCCTCTTAACCAAGAAGTGTGGAGATACTAATATGGCATACAGGTGAGATATAAGAGTACATCATCACTGAATAAATGACTCATCTGCTGAGCACTCTACTATCAAGAATAGCTCACGAAGCATATAGGCATAAGTATCCCTCAGACCTGAGATCACTATAGTGACTTACAAGCAACTCACTGTGCTTTGGTGCCTGACTATCTGTATTTCTAATGTAGTGATGGAAGGCTACTGGGTACAGTCAAGTACTTGCGAAGCCTGTGTGTGGATCAAGATGGAATTAATCTCTCTGAATTATTAGAGCTGATGCATCACTGTATTTTAATTTAGTAAAATTTTGACTAAGATAATCTATATGATGGATTTGAAAGGTTGGAATACAATGTGGATGATCATTCAGGATTGACAATTAAATCCTAGACCATTCTAGAGCATTCAGAGTCAAAGGGATGAATTATGCGGTAACCATATGTATAAGCTCTTGAATATTGCCTTGCAATAATTTGACTATTTGGATGTCGAAAATTATTACTAGATGGTAACTTCGATTAGTACAAGAAACAGTTTCTGTACTACCGACTGAGTGTTCGAACCTATAGAGTCATGCACAAAGTCAAACAATGTAGAAAAAAAATTGATCTAAATCTATATGTTCAACTTGAAGTATATGACTTGATTGAAAAAATAAATTAACTTGATTGAGAATTAAGTTATAGGTATATGGAATTAAACAGTTGACTATGTCTAGCTAGCACTGGACATAAAATTCAGGTTCAATTCTGAGAATGAACGAGATTTGATCTTTGATCCAAGAAGTCTATGAAAATTAGATTTAAATATTAATTAATTTTAGATTAGATCTGATTTAATTAGACTTAATTGAATTCATAAATTCAAGTTAGACTTGATCCTAAATTCTAAATAGTTTGAGATTGACAGCTTATTCGAAATTATTTCAATTCAAGTTTGAATTAGATTCGAATTGATCTATTTTTGGATTAGATCCTTAGAGTCCACTTTTATTGAGATTCTCTCTCCCTCATGGCTGACTAACACCAAGTGGGGTGTTGGTTATTACTATTAAAAAATGTATCCTAAAATCAATCGTGTGACGATTGTGCTAACTATAATTGTATATGAATTGATAAATAATAAAATTATTTGATATTTTTTATCATAAAGATACATCTTCTAATGAACTTCTATATTGTGATAAAGTCTTAAGACTATTTTGATTGATAAAAGAAGATTTATCATAGTTCTTAAACTGGTTCACGATCAAACGATATGCTATTACTAGGATGATAGCGATATCAAGTGTAGGTCGTTGTGTGCCATATGCGTTAGTTGTCCTTGTAATCAAATGGTATGGAGATACTAATATGATATACAGATGAGATATAGGAGCACATCATCACTGAATGTGACCAACTGCGAAGCACTCTGCTATCAAGGATAGCTCGCGAAGGGTATGGGTATAAGTTTCTTCTGATCTGATATCACCATGGTGACTTGCAAACAACTCATGTACTTTGATATCGGACTAATTGAGTTTTTAATTTAGTAATAAAAAATTTTTAGGTACAGTCAAGACTTATCAAGTCGGTGCATGAGTCAATATGGAATTGACCCCTCCGAATTAGTAGGAGATATGCATCAGTGTATTTCAATTTAGCAAAATCTGAGCCCGAGTAATCCATATGATGGATTTGAAAAAATTAAAATATAATATGGATAACTTATCTAGGATTGACAGTTAAATTTTAGGTCATCTTC
>NC_026000.2:117513874-117551435 GCF_000442705.2 Elaeis guineensis | reverse complement strand
GCTCATGTTAGGGTGAGGTTCTCCTCCTGTCCCTAACATGGCTGTGGGGGCACATGGGCGCTGTATGGCCTCTCCCCCCATCCGGTCTACAAATAACCAGGGCCTTCGACCTTGCTCATGTTAGGGCGAGGTTCTCCTCCTGTCCCTAACATGGCTGTGGGGCACATATGGGCGCTGTAGGCCTCTCCCCATCCGGTCTATAAATAACCGGGCCTTCGACCTTGCTCATGTTAGGGCGAGGTTCTCCTCCTGTCCCTAACATGGCTGTGGGGGCACATATGGGCTGTACGGCTCTCCCCCATCCGGTCTAAAATAATCCGGGCCTTCGACCTTGCTCATGTTAGGGCGAGGTTCTCCTCCTGTCCCTAACATGGCTGTGGGGGCATATGGGCACTGTACGGCCTCTCCCCCCATCCGGTCTACAAATAACCGGCCTTCGACCTTGCTCATGTTAGGGCGAGGTTCTCCTCCTGTCCCTAACATGGCTGTGGGGGCGCATATGGGCGCTGTATGGCCTCTCCCCCATCCGGTCTACAAATAATCGGCCTTCGACCTTGCCACATTAGGGTTTATTTTCATTGTCCGATGGGGTCGTCCCCTGTCGTTACAAGTCTATGCCAAAAAGGAAAAGATGTGCAGTCTGAAAGGAATCTTGATTTAAAGCGGGTCGTTCGTAATACATTTACAAGTTTTCAAACCCTAGGGCTGTGGAAGGTCTGCTTCCTGTCAAGGTCCTCCAGAGATGGAGTTGATGATCCCAATTGGAGGCCGATCTCTGGGCTGCTCTTCCCTCCTTGGCGGCTCAGGCTGCGGCAGGGCCCTTGGCCGATCTTCTCTACCCTCAGGCGGTGCCAAATGAACCTATCGAGTCGACCTCGTCGGATGAGCTCCTCGATCTCATCTCGGAGCTGGATGCATTCCTCCGTGTCGTGGTCGTGGTCACGATGGTAGAGGCAGAACTTGTTGGATTGCACTTCTCGGGGTGCGTGCGCATCCTCTCTGGCCTTGGGAGCTGCTTCTGACCTCCATCAGCACCTGGGTTTTCGATGCGTTGAGGGGGGCATAGCTGTGGAATCTTCCTGGGGGAGAGCCCCTCGAGCCCGACGCTCTGGGCTTCCCTGCCTGCATGCTTGGGAGGAGTCTGGATGCGCTTGTGCCTGGGAGGAGTTCGAGAACGTGGTCGAGCTTCTCTCGGCCCTTTTTCAACTGCGGGCTTACTCGAGTCTCCCGCCTGCCGCTCTCTCTCGGTCTCCTCATTCTTCATTTTGAAGGCTTCTTCTGCTCGAGCGTACCCTTCAGCCCGAGCCAACAGTCAGTAAAATTCTGGGGGTACTTCTTTTCCAGGGAGAATAAAAGGTCGTTCTTCTGAAGGCCACCTTCAGGGCGGCCATCGCTACCGATTGGTCCAAGTTCGGACCTCCAACGCGGCGATATTGAAATGATTGATGTAGGCCCGAATGGACTCCCCCTCCCTCTGCTGATGTTGATGAGGGACTCCGAACCCTTCCGAGGATGCCGGCTGCTAACAAAATGAGCCACAAACTGGTGGCTCATCTGATCAAAGGAAAAGATGGTACCTGACTTCAGCATCGAGTACCAGTTTCTCGTCGCTCCCTTCAAGGTGGATGGGAAGGCTCGACATAGGATGGCATCGGGCACGCCATGAAGTAGCATCATTGTCCGGAAGGCCTCCAGGTGGTCAACTGGGTCGAAGTCCCGTCGTAGCTTTCAATTGAGGGAGTTTGAAGTTCGGCGGGATCAGTTCCTGCATGATCATTTGAGAAAAGGGAGGGTCAGTACAAATATCCTCACCATAAGTGGGGGGAGCGTGGCGGAGTTCTTTGATCCGCCGGTTCATCTCCTGGAGTCTCCGGTCCAGAAAATCCTCTCGACTACGGGTCTCAAGGGTCTTCTGGCAGAATGGAGGTAGAGATCTTCAGGGGTGGAATCGTGATCTGACTGAAGGCTCTCCACCCTCAGATTCATCTTTTCAGGAAAGACGGGGCGGCTGGCCCAAGTGGCCCATCCTACCATCGGATTTTGGAGTTCTGGTGATGCTCTCTCCAGTCGCACTGATACTTGCGGCTGCTGCTGCTGTTGTATGGCCTGCACAGCTTCAGTGAGGCCTCTGACCTGCTGCAACCAGTAGGTCGAATTGTTCCGTGCCAACCGTCACTGTCGGAGGAGGAGGAGGAGGCTAGGAAATTGAGGGTGAGGCCAGAGCCTGAGATCTGGCCGCGGAGGCCGTGGAGGCCATGGATCGCCGTGTGGATGCTTTGTGGGGGAGGCATCGGGCGAAGTTCTAGCAGGAGAAGGAGGAGAGGACATCGGAAAAGATGATCGGAGGCAGTCCTGTTGAGTGCTTCTTTAAGAACAAGGGTACTGCGAAGATACAGCCGCCCTTCCTCTAGCGCCAATCCTGTTGGTGCAAAAATCTGCCTACATCAGAGAAGCTGGAGTCGAGGGAGTCACGGTCGCCGTCGGGACCTGCAAAAAAAGTCTAAATCAGAGTTGGGGTTGCTCCGACAAGACCCTCCGATGCTCAAGTCAGTTCTCTACCTCAACAAGAATGGAGTGCTCGAATGAAAATTTTAGCAGAGTTTTGGGATAGAAATTAGAGCTTAGAGAATAACGTATCTGGGGTCCCCCTTTTATAGGCGGAGGGCGCAACGGACTGATAGCGATGTTTGTAGCCGTCTGACCATGGGCCATTCGGGGCCAGAAGGAGCTTGTTATGAAGAGTAGTGCAGTGGAATCATGGCCATCACTGTGACCTGCCACGTGGAGTCTATTGCGGGGAGTGAAGCGGCGTCCGTTGTCGTGACTTGCCAGAGAGTGGAAGAGCTGCGCGGTATCCGTCGCAGGAAGTGGAGCAGAGTCGCGGCCATTATTGTGGTCTGTCAGGGAGTGATGGAGCCGCACGGAATCCATCACAGAAAGTGAAGCAGAGTCGTGGCCGTTACTGCGGCCTGCCAGGGGGTGATGGAGCTGCGCAGAATCCGTTGAAGGAAGTGGAGCAGAGTTGTGGCCGTTACTGCGGCCTTCCAGGGGGTCCAGGCCTGTCGGCCAAAGTTCGGTTGGGGTGTCTGGCGGAGAGAGGTGGCTAGCTATCCATCTGAGAGGAGCTTGACTGCTGTAAATCCTGTTGGGTGCCTTGGGCGTTAAGGCGGCAGGCGAGGACCACTTGCCGTAGGAGCTCGGTCAGAGGCTTCCCGCAGACGTAGCCCAATTTCGCACAGACTTTGGTAGAGGGCTGACCGGCGGTGGATGTTGGATGGTGCTGGAGAGGTTCGTCCGCCGGAGGGGTCCAGCTACTGGATTCCGTGAGCATGGTATTTGCCCGCTTATAGAAGTTCGGTCGGAGTCCGGTCTCCGTAGAAGCCCGGATGGGGATCATTTGTCGAGGAGTCTCGGCCAAGGCCTGTCTGCAACAGAAATCCGAAAGGAATTCATCCATAATGGAAGCTCGGGTGAAGGCTTACGGTGGGAATCCGGCACGGACTGCTCGTGGTAGAAATTTGAAGTAGATCGTTTGCAGCGGAAACTCAGAGTGGGTCGCTTGCAGTAGGAGCTCAGAGTCCGGCTCCCGTAGGAGTCTAGACGAAGTCTTCCTGCAGTCGAGGTCGGGGACGAAGTTTGGCTCCCGTAGGAGTCCGGGCAAAATCTTCCTGCAGTCGAGGCTGGGGATGAAGTCCAGCTCCCGTAGGAGTTCGGGCGAAGTCTTCCTGCAGTCGGAGTCAGGGATGAAGTCCGGCTCCCGTAGGAGTCCGGGCGAAGTCTTCCTGCAGCCGAAGTCAGGGACGAAGTCCAGCTCCCGTAGGAGTCCGGATGGAGTCTACCTGCAATTGAAGTCGGGGGCGAAGTCGGGCTCCCGTAGGAGTCTGGGTGAAGTCTTCCTACAGCCGGAGTCAGGGACGAAGTCCGGCTCCCGTAGGAGTCCGGGTGAAGTCTTCCTGCAGCCGAAGTTGGGAACAAAGTCCGGCTCCCGTAGGAGTCCGGACGGAGTGTACCTGCAATTGAAGTCGGGGGCGAAGTCCGGCTCCCGTAGGAGTCCGGACGGAGTCTACCTGCAATTGAAGTCGGGGCGAAGTCCGGCTCCCGTAGGAGTCCGGACGAAGTCTACCTGCAATTGAAGTCGAGGGCGAAGTCCGGCTCCCGTAGGAGTCCGGACGAAGTCTACCTGCAATTGAAGTCGAGGGCGAAGTCTGGCTCCCATAGGAGTCCAGACGAAGTCTACCTGCAATTGAAGTCGGGGGCGAAGTCTGGCTCCCGTAGGAGTCCGGACGAAGTCTACCTGCAATTGAAGTCGGGGACGAAGTGCGGCTCCCGTAGGAGTCCGGACGGAGTCTACCTGCAATTGAAGTCGAGGGCGAAGTCCAGCTCCCGTAGGAGTCCGGGCAAAGTCTTCCTGCAGCCGGAGTCGGGGATGAAGTCCGGCTCCCGTAGGAGTCCGGACGAAGTCTACCTGCAATTGAAGTCGGGGGCGAAGTCCGGCTCCCATAGGAGTCCAGACGAAGTCTACCTGCAATTGAAGTCAGGGATGAAGTCCGACTCCCGTAGGAGTCCGGACGGAGTCTACCTGCAATTGAAGTCGAGGGCGAAGTCTGGCTCCCGTAGGAGTCTGGGTGAAGTCTTCCTGCAGTCAGAGTCGGGGATGAAATCCGTCTCCCGTAGGAGTCCGGGCGAAGTCTTCCTGCAGCCGGAGTTGGGGACGAAGTCCGGCTCCCGTAGGAGTCCGGACAGAGTCTACCTGCAATTGAAGTCGGGGTGAAGTCCGGCTCCCGTAGGAGTCCGGATGAAGTCTACCTGCAATTGAAGTCGGAGATGAAGTCTGGCTCCCGTAGGAGTCCGGACAGAGTCTACCTGCAATTGAAGTCGGGGGCGAAGTCCGGCTCCTGTAGGAGTCCGGATGAAGTCTAGCTGCAATTGAAGTCGGGGGCAAAGTCTGGCTCCCGTAGGAGTCCGGACGAAGTCTACCTGCAATTGAAGTCAAGGGCGAAGTCTGGCTCCCATAGGAGTCCGGACGAAGTCTACCTGTAATTAAACTCGGGGCGAAGTCCGCCTCCCGTAGGAGTCCGGATGCAGTCTAGAAGGTGGTCGATCATCGTGGAAACTTGGGTGGAGTCCGTCCGTCGCGAAGAATCCGGTCGACGCTGGTGGGGGCTTATCCGTCGACAAAACTTGGGAGCGTTGCGGAGGCTCGACCGCCAGAGAGGTTCGAAAAGATATCGCCGAAGGTCGAAAGTCGGTAGAATCCCCAGAGGGTCACTCCTGTCACGGACTTCGGCTGGGGGTATTTTTATACCCAACAATTGTGATCCAGTTGTAGGAAGAAGAAGAGTGAACAGATTTTATAAATTATTTTAATCATAAATATATTTAGATTAGATGTAAAATAATTTATAATTTATTACTATAAGATAGATTCAGATATAAAATTATTTTAAAATCTAAAAGTATGTTACATTAGATGTAACCGATAGTGGTCTAAAAGTTGTCATGATATATATGATGTATGTATAAAGTTTAGATCATACTTATGCATGTTTAATTATTAAACATATGTATAAAAATTTAGTTTCGTGTTATGAAATATATGGTATGCTTCACTTGAAATCTTAATAAGATAGTTCTACAAACTGAAACACATGTTTCACACACTTAATTTGGAATTAAGTTTAAATGATCTAGATTTGAGAATTGAAGATTACTAAGACACCGCATAAATCGATAGATAATGGGTTAACATGAATCAAGTTCTTCTAATAGGTTAGACCTAGGGTTAGAAATAAATATGTACTAAATAGAGGAATTGATTAAATCTAATCAATAGCTGAATTAGATTAGGTCAAAATTTTTTTAGATCAACCTCAATAGTTGAAGTTTGATCAGATCCATATTTTTGACCTTACTAAATAAACCATGATCATGGCTCAATGGTTGAGCCCGAATCTTCTGATGGACCAAATCGAAACTAATTAACCAATTGATATCTAAGGTAAGTTTGATAGTTTGGATTAAATGATTATTAATTGGGAGCTACTCACCTAGATGCATCTACAGCGAGTTAATGGCATATCCCTCCCACTGATCTCACTTATCTGGCCAATATGGTAGATTATGTTTTGATTAGATCACTAGTCGATTCGTGTTGACTCATATCATTAAGGTAAATTAGTATGACTGATTTAAGTATCTTTAGATCAATTTGTATCTAATTCTCTACATGACTTGGTGAAGTCAGTGAGAGGATCACGACTTGCAGATCAATTTCTTCTCTTATTCTCAAATTAATAAAATCAAATTTTTTAAATTATTAAGTCCTTAAAATGATATAATTATGGAGATAACTTGTTCATAGCCTTCCATTAAGGTGCGTGATAATGAGTCCAATGATCTAAATAGGCATTGGAGGTACCACACGCCTAGTGTCTATTGGGTATTGGAATTATCATTCATCATATGGCCATCTTATTGTGCCCCTCAGATCAATGCTCAGGTTAGTTGAGCTACACTCGGACCTGGATATTCATTTGTTGGATGTACTTGGTGCAGTCATGTTAATGGTTGAACCTAACTAAGATTTTCAGTCGAGATGCCACACGTCTGCTGAAGAGAGGCCTGGGGCAAAATCTAATTGCTAGAAGTTGTTTAGAAAAATAATTAGTTATGAATCTACCTATAGATGCACTAGAATTGGCCGAGCTACACTCAGGTTCGAATGCAATCTGTGTGGATTCTAGTACCTACTAAAAAATTAATATAATTCTTCAAATTAGAGGTAGAAGCTGTCAATTTGTATAAAATAATAGCAGAATCTTTAGACTAAAGTTCATATCTTTATGATTAAAAATAATTCATATACTAATAGATTTATATTTTTTTTTCAGCTATGGCCAACACACTATCGCTCTATTTACTATTGGACAGCGACAAGCTTATCAGATCCAATTTCGATAGCTGGTATTGAAAGTTAAAGATCATTCTGGAGCACGAGAGGATCCTGTATGTGGTTACGGATCCACCACTTGAAGAACTTGCTGTCAATGCACCCCGTGCTGCGAGAGACACTTACCTAAAATAGTTCAGTGACCACACGATAGTGCGTTGCATTATAAGGATGGTCATAAATGATGAACTTAATCATAAGTTCGAGGATGCATAGTCAGAAGATATGATTCAAATGTTGAATGAGTCCTTCGGCACCCCAGAGATTATGGAGAGACACAAAATCTCCTACGTAGTATTCAATGCCTGTATGTGAGAGGGGGCGCCAGTCACTGATCATATATTGTATATGATCAAGCAGATTGAATGCTTGAGTAAACTTGACTTTCTGTTACATGAACAGTTAGGCGAGGATGCTATCCTCAATTTACTACCAAAATCCTACCTACACTTCTTGAGTCATTATAGAATGACCAAGCCTGCAATGAACTACCATGATTTGTTAGGATTACTGTAGATGTTCAAAAAGAACCATCAGCTTTAGAAGGAGCCGATGCATGTAGTGAGAGGTTCGTCTGTAGGTTGTCAATCCTCTAAAAGAGGAAAGAATAAGAAGGTGTAGAAAAATCATGCCATCGATCACAAGCCAAAGTAGAGCAAAAAGTTGAAAGTCGATAAGAGCTAGGCAAAATACTTCTTTTGCAAGAAGTTGGATCATTGGAAAAAAAATTATCTGGCTTATATAGCTATCCTTGATCCAAACAGACCTAAGAACAAGAGAATCAAGCAATCGATTGCTTCGTAAGATACTTATATGATAACTCCTTATAATTTCTCTATTTGTGATATTACTATCTGGGTATTGGATACCGAAAGTTTGATTAATATTTATAATTCATTGCAGAGACTATAGGTCAGTAGAAAATTTAGAAAAGACGAGCGGTTCTTGAATATTGGAGATAGAAGTCTTGTTCCAATTCTAGCTTTAGAAACTATGCAGCTTGCTTTTGAGTCTAAAAGTGTCATGTTAGATGAGTATCATTATTGTCTTTCTTTTTTGATGAATATCATCTCTGTAAATCTTTGGGCCAAACTTGTTTCAAATTTTTAATAAAGAATAATTTTTGTGATATCATTATGAATAATACTACAATTATGCATGGATAATTAAAACATGGCATATATATATTATCACAACCTGATGGTATAATGTACATATCAAATAAACATCTTAAGATAGATAATATCAGTGATTCTTACCTTTGACATTGTAGGCTAGGTCATGTGAACAAAAATAGGATAGATAGGTTAATCAAGGAGGGAGTCCTTGAAATTAATGATTATGAATCATTACTGATCTGTGAATTCTATCTACTAGATAAGATGATCAAGTCACCTTTTAAAAGAAAAGATGAACGAGTTAGTGATATTTTAGGTCTAATACATAATGATGTATGTGGACCCATGAACATAGCTGCTAAAGGAGGATACCATTACTTAGTTACATTTATAGATAACCTATCGAGGTATGGATATATCTACCTTATGAAGTATAAGTCTAAATCATTTGAAATATTCAAACGATTCCATAGTAAAGTAGAAAAATAGATTGAAAAGAGTATTAAAATTCTTCGATTAAACCAAGGAGGTGAATACATCATCAGTGATTTTCTAACATATCTAGAGGAGAATAGAATTCTCTCTCAATGAACCCCTTCAGAAACACCACAACATAATGGGATGTCTGAAAGGAAGAATTGAATCCTGTTAGATATGATTCAATCCATGATAGGGTTTGTAAATCTGCTAATTTTTTTTTTGGAGATACGCTCTTAAAACTACCTGCTATATTCTAAATGTTAGAAAATATGTCTTAAAACCAATCATGTGACGATTGTGCTAATTATAATTGTATATGAATTGATAAATAATAAAAATTATTTAATATTTTTTCATCACAATATTACATCTTCTAACGAACTCTTATATTGTGATGAAGTCTTTAGGACTGTTTTGATTGATAAAGGAGGATTTATCGCGTAGTCCTTAAATTGGTTCACGACTAAACGGTATGCTATTATTAGGATGATAGCGATATCAAGTATAGGTCGTTATATGCCATATGCATTGATTGTCCTTATAACCAAATGGGGTGAAGACACTGGTATGGCATGCAGATGAGATGTAGGAGTACATCATCACTGAACATGACCAATTGCAGAGTATTCTGCTGTCAAGGGTAGCTCGTGAAGGATATGGGTATAAGTGTCCCTCCGATTTGAGATCACCATAGTGACTTGCAAGCAACTCACTATACTTTAGTGCCAGACTAACTAAGTTTCTAATTCAGTGATGAAAGATTTTTGGGTGCAGTCAAGTACTTGTCAAGTCGGTGTATGAGTCAAGATGGGATTGACCCCTCCGAATTAGTAAAAGATATGCATTAGTATATTTTAATTTAGCAAAATTTGAGTCCGGATAATCCATGTGATGGATTTGAAAAAGATTGAAATATAATGAGGATGACTTATCTAGGATTGATAGTTAAATCTTAGGTCATCCTCGAGCATTAGAATCAAAGGGATGAATTATACGATAACCATATGCCAATAGGTTCTTAAATATTGCTTCGCCATCATTCGACCTATCTGAACGTCGAGTCATCATTGCTAGATGGTTACATTGATTAGTTCAGAAAGATATTCCTACACTACCAACTTAGGTTCAAATCTATGGGGTCACACTCAAAAAAAGTTTCTGACTGATCATGTGGCTGATCAACGATTGAGAATCATTCAAGGGCTTAATCGTCAATTTGATTGATGGTTAATTTTATGCAAAAGTTGTAATAAATTAATTCACCAAGTATTAATAAATTATTAATTAGTAATTAGATTACTGATTAGCTAAATTTGATTGAGCAAAGAGAATTAAATAAATTTTAATTGAATTAGATTCAATTAGGTTTGATCCGATTAGGTTATAAGATGATCTAATCGCTAAGGGAGAATTATCCCTGATTTGATTAGGATTTTGATTCAATCAATTTTTAATTTGATTAAAATTTGATTAAAAATTTATGAACTTAATTAGATTATATTTCATATATTTTATTTGGGCTAAATCAAATGTGATTTGATTTGGATTCAAATAAGAAAACTTAGAGTCCTTATTGGAATAGGACTCTTCTCCCTGCGCCAACCCAGTTTGCACATCATATATCTTCATGTATAAAATTATTTTATGTGAGATTTCTTCACACCAAATAGTCTTTTTCCTTATCTATCTCATGTATAAATCTAATTTGGTTTTGATAAAAGAAAGATTCTAAAATTGAATTTTAAATATTCCTTATCAGGAGAATATGTTCTCATCTAGATCAACCTCTCTATGCCAACAAATTTTTTTCTCCTTATATGTATGATATTTTAATGATATTTTTTATGAGAGATTATTTAAAAAATTAATTTATGATAAAAAAAATATGGAAAGTAGTATCCCATATTTTTTTGGCATATTTTGAGATATAGAATTATAAAGGGAAGCATAATCCTATAAGAGTCCAAGATCATTTGGACTCTTCACCCCACCTCCTTACATGCCTATAAAAGGGGGATTTTATGGTTTTTTTTGTATGTGTAAGATACCAGAAGAGAGCTCTTCATGTGGTGGAAGTTTGGGCATGGTTCATAGCATGAAAAATAGAGAGGAGGGTCTTCTTTCTTGGGGTGTGTGCAAAAACCAAAATTTTAGATTTTTGGTTCTAAGGGTTTGGGAGGAGGAAATAAATTAGAAAAAAATTATTTTCTTCTCTATCTTTCTTTTACCTCTTCATATCCTTTAGAAGTTCATCTTTAATTTCTGAAAAAAATTTTAGAGATTTGAAGAAAAGATCTAGATCGGCCAAGAAGAAAGTCTTCACACGAGCTAGTACTCCCGAAAAGATCGATCAGATCGGGGCTTCGAGTGAATTTTTCGTAGAGACCGGATACATGTGCAGCTGCAAGCAACCAGCAAAAACTTTTTTTATCATATTCTCAACAGTAGTGATCATCGACTCACACTCAAGTATCGAGTTCTGAACTCAGATTAGAAGTAAATGTGATCTACTGCTCATATGCATGCATGTTGATTTTATCTTCAGATTATTTTAGATTTTATATGCAATATATCATATCATAAATCTTAGAGTAGATTAATTTAATGATTAAATCATATGAATATTAGATTAATTTGATTAATCTAATTATCTTTTACAATAATTTTTTCAAAAAAATTTCAAAATACATACATGAAATCACCTACACATCTCAACAGTGGTATCAGAGCCTAGGTTCGTTATGACATGATTTATGTATATATTAAATTTGAAATTTAATTTTATTTAGATCTGATATGTGATAACTTAGATCTAAATTTAATTAATGATTGACTGTCAAATTGACATAAGGTTGTCCTGCTGTAGGGTTAATCCCTTACAGTGAAAAGTTATCCTAGTTTATGCTGATCTTTGATAAAATCTGATTTTATGTCATGCATGTGATGTTTATGATCTAATTTAGATGTGATATAAAATTATAATCAGATCTGATGTAATTTAGATTAGATATAAATTTATACATATATGATATGTGATTAGATTATATGATCCGATTAGCAAGTACCTGGATTGGGTTGATCACCAGACCGTCCGATCATAGGAGCAAGAAGGGTTTAAAGGCCCTCTCTTTCCATTTGATGGTATTCTCTTATGACGTGTAGGGGTGCCATGTGATTAGAACCCATGAAGAAGAACGCGAAAGGAAGAGCTTATTTTTCTGCAAAACCCTAGATTTTGAAATCCTAGGTTTGTTGTATGTGATACAAAGTTGTATGAAAAATAAGATATCTAATCTATATGATTAAAATTATTTTAATCATGACAAAATAAAATCTTGAATTATAAAAGTTTTATATATGATCTAAAAGTGTTATGATTGATTTTATTTTAGTGTTATGCAAAAATTTTCAGATCTAAAACTTCTTGAATCGTGCTCGTACAATTACTGAGCCGATCCAATTTTAAAGTGAGTCCACCCAGTCTCCTTGTGTAGCTAACTCAATAGTGATTGAGTCGATCCAGTTTCAGAAGAAAAAATCTTTACATAATATTTATTATAAATTATTTACAAAATGAAAAGGTTGAAATTATTTCAAACCATAATCTAAACCCATGTTGATGCTGAACTTAATTGAGAATTAAGTGTAGAATCGATTAGATCTAGAATTGTGAATTAAAGATCTAATGTCATTCACATAAAACATGGAGCATGGGTTAGCTCAAATTAGATCCTCTTAATTGGGTTAGACCTAAGGTTAGAATCAAAGAGTTAATGGACTAACTAGAGAAATTGATTAAATCTAACCAAATATTGAATTAGATTAAATCAGAGTTTTTCTAAAGCTAATATAATAGTTGTAGATGGTCAAGTCCATATCTTTGATTAGACCAAATGGACCTTGATTATGGCTCGATGGTTGAACCCGAGTCATTAGGTTGGTCAAATCAAAACTAATTAATCAATTGGTGTCTAAGATAAGTTCGATATTTCGATCGATCATTTTTAATTGGGAGTGGCTTATCTAATTATTTCGATGGTATCTAAGGCAAGCTTAGCATACCCTCCCATCGATCTCACTTATCTGGCCAATTTAGTGAATTATGTCTTGATTAGACTGTTAAGTGATTCGAGTTGATCCATGCCATTAAGGTTGATCAGTGTGACTGATCTAGGTGCCATTTCAACTAGTACAAATCTAATCCAATTCAATGACTTAATGAAGTCAGTGGGAGGATTGTGGTTTACTGGTTGATCTCTTCTCATCCCATCTCTAAACTGATTCTTAAATCTTCTAAATTATTAGGTCCATAAAATGAGCTAGTTATAGAGATAACTAGGTCATAGCCTCCCATTAAGATAAATGATAATAGGTCTATTATTTCTGATTGACATTGCAAGCACCATCTGTCTGATGTTCTCTCTGAATGATGAAATTATCATGCATCATATGATGACTCTGTTATACTATCTGATGATGGTTGGGTTGATCGAGCCATTCTCAGTCCTGATCGATCATTAGTTAGAAATACTGAGTAGGTTCATGTTAATGGTTTGACCTAACCGAATCTTTCAGTGGAGGTCCATCACTTACTAAAATAAAATTTGAGATAAAATTAATTATTAAAAATTATTTAAAAAAATAATTGATTGAGAATCTATTCATAGATACATATGGGTTGATCGAGCCATCCTCGAGCTTGTATGCAGTCAGTGTGGATTCTAGTATCTGCTAAGAAATTAAGGTAATTCCTCGATTGGAGATAAAGGCTACTAATTCGACTAAAATAGTGGGAGAATCTTTCGATTAAAGTCCAAGTCTTTAGACTCAATCAATTCATCAACATAGAGGTCTTGTGTTTTTCTTTCAGTTATAGCTAGATGTACGTTGCTCCATTCATTGTTTGACAGTGACTGATTTATAGGACCCAACTTTAATAATTGAAATCAAAAATTGTGAATAGTTTTAGAGCACAAATAGATCCTACATATGATTATAGATCCAGCACCTGAAATTTTCACATCCAACCCATGTGATGCGATCAAAGACACTTATCAGAAATGTCCAAATGATCAAATCACTGTGGTATTTTTAAAAGCAGTAAAAAATATGAATTTAGTTGTAAATTTGATGATGCTCAGTGAAAAAAAAAATTTCAAATATTGAAAGAGTCCTTTCGCACCTTTGAAGATATGTCTTCAGTGTGGTAATAATTCTTTGAGAAAGAAAAAAAAAGAAGATGTAAAAGAGTCATGCTTGAGCTAATAAGTCCAAACTGATAAAAGAGTCTAAGGTTAATCTGATCTGGCAAAGTCTCTTGATCCAAATAGACTAAGGAAGAGAAATCAGTAAAGAATTACTGAACAAGATACTTATATGATAATACCTTATGATTTCTCTATCTGTGATACTAGTATCTAGGTATTGGATATCAGAAGTCTATGCAAATTATTGTAATGACTTCAAGATAGTAGAAAGTTTGAAAATAGCAAGAGATTTCTGAACATTGGAGATGGAAGTTATGTTCCAATCCTGATTTTAGAAATCGTCGAGCTTATTTTTAATTCTAAGAATATCATTTTAGTGATTGTCACTATTGTCTAATGATTTTGTGATATCATTATGAATGATGTCAAAATCATATGGACAACTGAGAAATGACATTTATAAATAATCACAGTTTGTTAGTGTATTGTACACAATCAAATAAACTCCCTAAAGTAGATAATATTATGGAAACCTACCTTTGGCAATTTAGGCTTGATCATATAAATAAGAATAGGATCAACAGACGATAATTCTTGAGATTAATGATTGTGAATCATTATCAACCTGTCAATCCTATCTCCTTAGTAAGATGATCAAGTCATCTTTTACTAGAAAAGGTGAACGAGCTAATGATATTCTTAATCTGATACATACTGATGTATTAGATCTACGAACATGTTTGCCATAAATTTAAATTATTTAAAATATTTAAATAATTTCATAATAAGATAGAAAAATAAACTGAAAAGAGCATTGAAACTCTTCAGTCAGATCAAAGAGGAGAATGCCCTTTCGATGAGTTTTTTGACATATCTAGAAGAGAATAGGATTCTCTCTTATTGAAATTGATTTTATTAGATATAGTTCGATCCATAATGGGGTTTATAAGTCAGCCAGTCTCTTTTTAGGGTTATGCTCTTAAGACTGCTTGTTATGTTCTGAACTGGATTCCAAATTAATCAGTTGCAAAGATTCCATATGAGATATAGACTAGGCATAAGTCGATACTTTCTTACTTTGAAGTTTGAGAGTGTTTATTTTATATCAAGCATTTACAGACAGATTAGCTTGGATCTTGATCTTATATATATATTATTTTGTCGAATAACCTCAAAGGATATAGGAGATAAAATTTTTACCATGCTAAAGAACAAGAGTTGTTTAACATTCTGTTCAGAAAAAAAAGTACCTTGATGATGGTACTAATGCATTTAATGTAAAACTTATGAAGTTTGACAAGTAGAAGAATCGACACAATCTAGTGAACTCATAGAATTGGATTTGATCAGATTAAACTCGAAACCCGTTGTAGAGGCACCACTAAGGAGATTCGATAAAGTACCACATTCGTCAGATAGATACTTCGGTATCTAGATTCTGAAATGTGATCCTGTTGAACTTGATGAGAACAATAAGAATTTGATCATCTATATGAATGCCATGCAGAGGTTCCACTTTGATTAATGGCTTAGAGCCATAGGTTCGAAATGGAGTCTATGAAGGTCAATAGTGTATGGACACTCGTTGATCCACTTGAAGGGATAAAACCTATAGAGTGTAAGTGGATCTCCAATAGGATTAGAGTAGCACTGACGAGAAGATGGAGATCTACAAAGCTTGTCTAGTTGCCTAAGAATATTGTCAACATTATGGTATTGACTATAATGTGATATTTTCTTTTATGGCAATGCTAAATATTTTGGAACATGCATTTTGATAAGTGATCAAAATGCATGACTTCATTGAGAACAAAGAAGAATCTTGTAAATACAAATGGATTAATAGTTCTATAAGTGTATTTCTTATCTTGTATGTGAATAAAATTCTCTTAATTAGGAATGACATTCCTTACATTACAGAGAATAAAGGTTTCGCTATTATCATAGTTTTCCATAAAGGATTTAGGAAAAGCATCTCTCATCCTAGGGATGAAGATCTATAGAGATAGATCTAAGAGGTTGCTTAAGTTTTTTCAATCCAACATACATAGGGTGTTTATAAATAAAATTTATTCTATCATTACACCATGCATGAGATCGGATATGGTATACTCACTAGGGTAGTAAGTGGATACTTGCAAGATCTGGATGAGAATCACGAAAAGGTCATCCTTAAGTATTTGAGAAATACTAAGGATCGATGATTCGATTATGGAGAATCTGACTTAAAACTTATGGAGTATGACTTCAATTTTCAGTTGGACATAATAATAGCAAGAATGTGTCGAAATACATCCTTGTCTTAAATAATAGAGCAATCTGCTGGAAAGGTTCCAAATAAAAAAATATAGCCAAATTTAAATTGTGAGGCAGAATGCATTGTAGCATTCGATATTTGCAAGGAAGCTATGTGATTGTATAGATTCACTGACAAACTAGGAGTAGCACCCTCCGATGATGATTCTACTGTATTGTACAACACCAGAGCCATAGCTCATGCCAAGAAGCCAAAGTTCCATTAGCTTACTAGGTATTTTGCATCGCTACCATTTTATTCGAAAAATCTGTTAAGGTGATATCAATCTTTAGAAGATCGACAGAAAAGAAAACTTGACCAACCCATTTACTAAAGCCTCGATATTTAAGAGTTTTGAGATGATAAATTGAAGATAGGTATATGATACTATACTGATTGACTTTAGTCCAAATGAGAGTTGTTAGAAAATATGTTCTAAAGCTAATCATGTGACGATTGTGCTAACTATAATTGTATATGAATTGATAAATAATAAAAATTATTTGATATTTTTTTATCACAAGGTTATATCTTCTAACGAACTCCTATATTGTGATGAAGTCCTTAAGACTACTTTGATCGATAAAAGAAGATTTATCGCATAGTCCTTAAATTGGTTCGCGATCAAACGATACGCTATTACTATGATGATAGTGATATCAAGTGTAGGTCGTTGTATGCTATATACGTTGGTTGTCCTCATAACCAAATAGTGTGGAGACACTGATGGCATATAGGTGAGATGTAGGAGTATATCGTCACTGAACGTGACCAACTATAGAGCACTCTGCTGTCAAGGATAGCTCGCGAAGAATATGGGTATAAGTGTCCCTCCGACCTCAGATCATCACGATGATTTGCAAGTAACTCATAATACTTTGGTGTCGGACTAATTGAGTTTCTAATTTAATGATGGAAGATTTTTGAGTGCAGTCAAGTACTTGTCAAGTCGGTGCATGAGTCAAGATGAGATTGACCCCTCCGAATTAGTAGGAGATATGCATCAGTATATTTCAATTTAGCAAAATCTGGGCTCAGATAATCCATGTGATAGATTTGAAAAAGATTGAAATATAATATGGATGATTTATCTAGGATTGACAGTTAAATCTTAGGTCATCCTCGAGCATAAGGGTCAAAGAGATAAATTATACGATAACCATACGCCAATAGATTTTTAAATATTGCTTCGTCATCATTCGACCTATCCGAACGTCAGGTCATCATTGCTAGATGAAGGTATTTCTGTGCTATCAGTTAGATTCGAACCTATAGGGTCACACTCAAAAGAAGTTTCTGACTAATCATATGACTGATCAATGATTGAGAATCATTCAAAGGCTTAATCGTCAATTTGATTGATGGTTAATCTTATACAAAAGTTATAATAAATTAATTCATCAAGTGTTAGTGAATTAATGAAAGATTAATTAGTAATTAAATTTTTTATTAACTTAATTTGATTGAGCAAAAAGGATTAAATAAAATTTAATTGAATTAGATTCAATTAGGTTTGACCTGATTAGGTTATGAGATGATCTAATCGCTAAGGAAGAATTATCTCTGATTTGATCAGAATTTTTGTTCAATCAATTCTTAATTTGATTAAAATTTGATTAAAAATTTATGAACCTAATTAGATTAGATTTTATATATTTTATTTGGACTAAACCAGATGTGATTTGGTTTAGATTCAAATAAGAAAACTTAGAGTCCTTATTGGAATAGGACTCTTCTCCCTATGCCAACTCAGTTTGCACGTCATATATCTCCATGTATAAAATTATTTTATCTAAAATTTTTTTATTCTAAAGAGTTTTTTTCCTTATCTATCTCATGTCTAAATCTAATTTAATTTTGATAAAAGAAAGGTTCTAAAATTGGATTTCAAAATATTCTTTATCAGGAGAATCTGTTCTCATCTATATCAACCTCTCTATGCCAATAAATTTCTTTCTCCTAATTTGTGTAATATTTTAAAAAGATATTTCATGGGAGATTAGTTAGAGAATTGTTTTATCATAAAAAAGCATAAAAAAGAGCATCTCATATTTTTTTGGCATATTTTAGGATATAAAATTATGAAGAGAAGAAAAATCCTGTCAGAGTCCAGGATCAATAGGACTCTGCACCCCACCTCCTTACATGCCTATAAAAGGGGGCTTTTGTAGTTTCTTTTATGTGTGTAAGATACTAGAAGAGAGCTCTTCATGTGGTAGAAGTTTGGGCATAGTTCATGATGTAAAAAATAGAGAGGAAGGTCCTCTTTCTTGGGGTATGTATAAAAATCTAAATTTCAGATTTTTGGTTCTAAGGGTTTGGGAGGAGGAAATAAATTAGAAAAAAAATATTTTCTTCTCCATCTTTTTTTTACCTCTTCATATCCTCTAGAAGTTCATCTTTAATTTTTAAAAAGATTTTAGAGATTTGAAAAAAAGATCTAGATCGGCTAAAAAGATCTTCGTACGAGCTAGCACTCCCGAGAAGACTGATCAGATCGAGGCTTCGAGTAAATTTTTCATAGAGACCGGATGCATGTGCGGCTACAAAAAACTAGCAAAGACCTTCTCTACTATATTTTCAACAGTAGTGATCATTGATCCGCACTCAGATATCGATTTCTAAACTCAGATTAGAAGAGATGTGATCTACTGCTCACATGCATGCATGCTGATTTTATCTTCAGATTATTTTAGATTTTATATGCAACATATCATGTCATAGATCTTGGAGTAGATTTATTTGATGATTAGATAATATGTATGTTAGATTAATTTGATTAATCTAATTTTTTTACTATAATTTTTTTAAAAAATTTTGAAATACATGCATGAAATCACCAACGCATCCCAACATTGAATAAGGTTCCGAGCAAGTCTGTCGATAAAACTCCATATGAGATATGGACTGGGCGTAGGTTGGTGCTTTCACACCTTTGGGTTTGGGGGTGTCCAGCTTATATCAAGCATTTAAAGACAGATAAGCTTGGACTAAAATCCAATAAATGCTTATTCGTAGGATACCTAAAGAAAACTAAAGGATACTACTTCTACTTTGCTGAAAAACAAAAGGTGTTCATAAGCAACAGGATAGTCTTTTTAGAAAAAGAGTTCTTTGGAGAAAGAACTAATGTCTATAAAATTGAACTTAGTGAAGTTCATAAGGTAGAAGAACTGACATACACAGAATCGAATTAGATTAGAAAATCAAATCTGAAGCCTGTAGAGGCATCATTAAAGAGATCTGATATAGTACCGTATCAATCAGATAGATACTATGATTTTTTTATCCGAAATGATGATCCTATCGAACTCGATGAGAATGATGAGGATCCGATCACCTATATAGAAGCCATGCAAAGGTCTGACTCTCAAAAGTGGTTTGAGGTCATAAAATTTGAGATGAAGTCCATAGAGATCAATGGTGTATGGACACTAGTTGATCCACCCGAAGGAATAAAACCCATAGAGTGCAAGTGGATTTTCAAAAGAAAGAGAGGAGTGGATAGGAAGGTGGAGACTTATAAAGTCCATCTTATTGCCAAGGGTCACCGTTGACATTATGATATTGTCTATGACGAGACATTCTCATCTGTGGCAAAGCTCAAATCTATTCGAATTATGCTTGCGATAATAGCATACTTAGATTATGAGATCTAGCAAATTGATATCAAAATCACTTTCCAAAATGGAGAGCTAGAAGAAGAGATGTATATGATACAACCTGAAGGATTCACATCTACAGACGAATCTAAGGTGTGCAAACCAAATAGGTCCATCTATAGACTGAAGCAAGCATCTAAGAGTTAGAACATATATTTTGATGAGGTGATCAAAATATATGGCTTCATTAGGAACAGAGAAGAGCCTTGCATCTATAAATGGGCTAATAATTCTGTAGTCATCTTTCTTGTACTGTATGTGGATGACATACTATTAATAGAAAATGATATGCCAGCTTTGTAGAGTGTGAAGCTGTGGCTCTCATCATAGTTCTTGATGAAGAATTTGGGAGAAGCATCATACATTCTAATGATGAAGATCTATAGAGATAGATCTAGGAGGTTGCTTAGATTGTCCCAATCTACGTACATCGATACTATGTTGAGATAGTTTAACATTGAAAATTTTAAGAAAGACTATCTTTCGATAGGTCCTGGGATTACTCTCTCCAAGAAGGATTGTCCGACAATCTCTCAGGAGAGAGAGCATATGAGTAGGATCCCATATTTTTCGACAGTGGGGTCTATCATGTACGTCATAATGTGTACGAGATCGGATGTAGCCTATTTACTAAGGATCGTGAGTAGATATCAGTCTGATCTGGATGAAAATCATTGGAAGGTTGTGAAGACAATCCTTAAGTATTTAAGAAATACTAAAGATCAATGGCTCATTTATGGAGACATTAATTTGAAACTTGTGAGATATATTGATTCCACTTTTCAATCAGATCATGATAACAGTAGAAGCATGTCGAGCTATATATTTATCTAAAATGAAGGAGTAATTTGCTAGAAGAGTTTCAAGCAATATACTGTGGCCGATTCTGTATGCGAAGCAGAATACATTGCTGCATCCAATACTGCAAAGGAAGCAGTATAGTTGTGAAAGTTCATCACCAAGCTTGGAGTTACACTCTCTGTTGATAACCCTATTCTACTGTATTGTGACAGTACTGGAGCCATAGCTCAAATGAAAAAACCAAAGTCACAGCAGCATACCAAGTACATTCTGTGTGCTATCACCTTATATGTGAGATCATAGATTGAGGTGATGTTGAGCTTCAGAAGATCGATAAAAAGGAGAACATAGCTGACCCCTTCACTAAAGCTCTCGAGATCAAAGAGTTTGATGATCATAAGTGGAAGATGGGTATAAGATACTACCCTGATTGACTTTAGTCCAAGTGAAAGTTGTTGAAAAATATATCTTAAAACTAATCATATTGATGATTGTGTTTCTTTTATAATATGTATATAAATTATTGATAAATGAATAAAAGTTATTCCAGCATCATTCACATAAATTTACATCTTCCTTATTAGAACTCTTATGTTGTGATGAAGTCTTTAGAACTATGAAGTAATCGATGAAGGAGGATTTATCATATAATTCTTAAATATATTCGTGATCAAATGATACATCATTAAAGGATGATAATGTTTATCGAGTGAAGGTCGTTGTGTGCTATATGGGTTGGTTGTCCTCTTAACCAAGAAGTGTGGAGATACTAATATGGCATACAGGTGAGATATAAGAGTATATCATCACTGAATAAATGACTCATCTGCTGAGCACTCTACTATCAAGAATAGCTCACGAAGTATATAGGCATAAGTATCCCTCAGACCTGAGATCACCATAGTGACTTACAAGTAACTCACTGTGCTTTGGTGCCTGACTATTTGTATTTCTAATGTAGTGATGGAAGGCTACTGGGTACAGTCAAGTACTTGCGAAGCCTGTGTGTGGATCAAGATGGAATTGACCTCTCTGAATTATTAGAGCTGATGCATCACTGTATTTTAATTTAGTAAAATTTTGACTAAGATAATCTATATGATAGATTTGAAAGGTTGGAATACAATGTGGATGATCATTCAGGATTGACAATTAAATCCTAGACCATTCTAGAGCATTCAGAGTCAAAGGGATGAATTATGCGGTAACCATATGTATAAGCTCTTGAATATTGCCTTGCAATAATTTGACCTATTTGGATGTCGAAAATTATTACTAGATGGTAACTTCGATTAGTACAAGAAATAGTTTCTGTACTACCGACTGAGTGTTCGAACCTATAGAGTCATGCACAAAGTCAAACAATATAGAAAAAAAATTGATCTAAGTCTATATGTTCAACTTGGAAGTATATGACTTGATTGAAAAAATAAATTAACTTGATTGAGAATTAAGTTATAGGTTATATGGAATTAAACAGTTGACTATGTCTAGCTAGCACTGGACATAAAATTCAGGTTCAATTCTGAGAATGAACGAGATTTGATCTTTGATCCAAGAAGTCTATGAAAGATTAGATTTAAATATTAATTAATTTTAGATTAGATCTGATTTAATTAGACTTAATTGAATTCATAAATTTAAGTTAGACTTGATCCTAAATTCTAAATAGTTTGAGATTGACAGCTTATTCGAAATTATTTCAATTCAAGTTTGAATTAGATTCGAATTGATCTATTTTTGGATTAGATCCTTAGAGTCCACTTTTATTGAGACTCTCTCTCCCTCATGGCTGACTAACACCAAGTGGGGTGTTGGTTATTACTATTGAAAAATATATCCTAAAATCAATCGTGTGACGATTGTGCTAACTATAATTGTATATGAATTGATAAATAATAAAAATTATTTGATATTTTTTATCATAAAGATACATCTTCTAATGAACTTCTATATTGTGATAAAGTCCTTAAGACTATTTTGATTGATAAAAGAAGATTTATCATAGTTCTTAAACTGATTCACGATCAAACGATATGCTATTACTAGGATGATAGCGATATCAAGTGTAGGTCGTTGTGTGCCATATGCGTTAGTTGTCCTTGTAATCAAATGGTATGGAGATACTAATATGATATACAGATGAGATATAGGAGCACATCGTCACTGAATGTGACCAACTGCGAAGCACTCTGCTATCAAGGATAGCTCGCGAAGGGTATGGGTATAAGTGTTCTTCTGATCTGATATCACCATGGTGACTTGCAAGCAACTCATTGTACTTTGATATCGGACTAATTGAGTTTTTAATTTAGTAATAAAAAATTTTTAGGTACAGTCAAGACTTATCAAGTCGGTGCGTGAGTCAATATGGAATTGACCCCTCCGAATTAGTAGGAGATATGCATCAGTGTATTTCAATTTAGCAAAATCTGAGCCCGAGTAATCCATATGATGGATTTGAAAAAGATTAAAATATAATATGGATAACTTATCTAGGATTGACAATTAAATTTTAGATCATCTTCGAGCATTAGGGTCAAAGGGATGAATTATACGATAACCATATGCCAATAGGTTCTTGAATGTTATTTCACCATCATTCGACCTATCTGGATGTCGGGTCATCATTGTTAGATGGTTACATCGATTGATTCAAAAAATTATTTTTATACTACCAACTTAAGTTCGAACCTATAAGGTCACACTCAAAAGAAGTTTCTGACTGATCATGTGGCTGATCAACAATTGAGAATCATTCAAGGGCTTAATTGTCAATTTGATTGATGATTAATCTTATGCAAAAGTTACAATAAATTAATTCACCAAGTGTTAGTGAATTAATAAAAAATTAATTAATAATTAGATTACTTATTAGCTTAATTTGATTGAGCAAAGAGGATTAAATAAAATCTAATTGAATTGAATTCAATTAGGTTTGACCCGATTAGGTTATGAGATGACTTAATTGCTAAGGAAGAATTATCCCTGATTTGATCAGGACTTTGGTTCAATCAATTCTTAATTTGATTAAAATTTGGTTAAAGATTTATAAACCTAATTAGATTGGCTTCATATATTTTATTTGGGCTAAACCAGATGTGATTTGATTTGGATTCAAATAAGGGAACTTAAAATCCTTATTGGAATAGGACTCTTCTCCCTATGCCAACCCAGTTTGCATATCATATATCTCTATGCATAAAATTATTTTGTGTGAGATATTTTTGCACCAAAGAGTCCTTTCTCTTATATATCTCATGTCCAAATTTAATTTGATTTTGATAAAAGCAAGGTTCTAAATTTGGATTTTAAAATATTCCTTATTAAGAGAATCTGTTCTCATCTAGATCAACCTCTCTATACCAATAAATTTCTTTCTCCTTATATGTGTAACATTTTGAGGAGAGTTTTCATAGGAGATCATTTGGGGTACTGATTTACCATAAAAAAATATGGAAAGGGGTGTCCCATATTTTTTTGGTATGTTTTGGGATGTGTAATTGTGAAGGAAAGCAGAATTTTGTAAGAGTCCAGGATCACTAGGACTCTTCACCCCACCTCCTTACATGCCTATAAAAGGGGCTTTTGTGATTTCTTTTATTTGTACAAGATACCAGAAGAGAGCTCTTCACATGGTAGAAGTTTGGGCATGCTTCATGGTGTGAAAAATAGAGAAGAGGGTCCTCTCTCTTAGGGTGTGAGCAAAAACCTGAATTTCAAATTTTTAATCTTTTGTGTTTGGGAAGAGGGAATAAATTAAAAAAAAAATTTTTTTCTTCATCTTTCTTTCACCTCTTCATGTCCTCCAGAAGTCCATCTTCAAACTCTAGAAATATTTTAGAGATTTAAAGAAAAGATCCAGATCAGTCAAGATGAAGGTCTTCGCGCGAGCTAACACTCTTGAGAAGATCGATCAGATTGGAGCTTCAAGTAGATTTCTCATAGAGGTCGGATGCATGTGCAGCTGCGAGCAACCAGCAATGACCTTCTTTACTATATTCTCAACAACGGTGATTATCAATCTATGCTCAGATATCGAGTTCTAAACTCAGATTAGAAGTAGATGTGATCTACTGCTCATATGCATGCATGCTAATTTTATCTTCAGTATTTTTTTTAGATTTTATATACAACATAACATATCATAGATCCTAGAGTAGGTTGATTTGATGATTAGATCATATATATGTTAGATTAATTTGATTAATGTGATTGTCTTTTACTGTAATTTTTTCAAAAAAATTTCAAAATACATACATGAAATCACCAACACGCATCTGAACAGTGGTATCAGAGCTTAGATTCTATATGACATGATTTATGTGCATATTAAATCTAAAATTTAATTTTATTTAGTTCTGATATATAATATTTAGATCTAAATTTAATTAATGATTGATCACACAAACTGACATAAGGTTGTCCTGCTGTAGGGTTTATCCCTTACAGTGAAAAGGTTATCCTAGTTTGTGCTGATCGTTGATAAAATTTGATTTTATATCATGCATGTGATGTTTATGATATGATTTAAATATGATCTAAGATTGTAAACAGATCTGATGTAATTTAGATTAGATCTAAATTCATGTATATATGATATGTGATTAGATTAGATAATTTGATTAGCAAGTACTTAGATTGAGTTGATCCCAGGCTGTCCGGTCATAAGAGCAAGAAGGGTTTAAAGGCCTTCTCTACCCATTCAATGGGGTGCTCTTATGATGTGTAGGGGTGCCATGTGATTAGATCCCATGAAGAAGAATGTAAACTAAAAAACTTATTTTTCTGTAAAATCTTAGATCTTGAAACCCTAGGTTTGTTGTATGTAATGCAAAGTTGTATAAATTTAAGACATCTAATCTATGTGATTAAAATTATTTTAATCATAATAAAATAAAATCTCAAATCATAAAAATTTTAGATATGATCTAAAAGTATTATGATTGATTTTATCTTAGTGTTATGTAAGAATTTTTATATCTGAAACTTCTTGAATCCTGATCGCATAATTACTGAGCCGACCCAGTTTTGAACAGAATCGATCCAGTCTTTTTGTGTAGCTGACTCAATGTTTATTAAGTCGACCCAGTTTCAGAAAAAAAAAATTTGCATAACATTTATTGTAAATTATTTATAAAATAAAAAGATTAAAATTATTTCAAACCATAATCTAAACCCATGTTGATGCTGAACTTAATTGAGAATTAAGGATAGAATCGATTAGATCTAAAATTGTGAATTAAAGATCTAATGTCATTCACATAAAATATGGAGGTATGGGTTAGCTCAAATCAGATCCTCTTAATTGGGTTAGACCTAAGGTTAGAATCAAAGAGTTAATGGACTAACTAGAAAAATTGATTAAATCTAACCAAATATTAAATTAGATTAAATCAAAATTTTTCTAGAACCAATACAATAGTTGTAAATGGTCAAATCTATGTCTTTGATTAAACCAAATAGACTTGATTGTAGCTCAGTGGTTGAATTCGAATCATTAGGTTGGTCAAATCAAAACTAATTAACCAATTGGTTCTAAGGTAAGTTTGATATTTCGATCGATGATTTTTAATTGGAAGCGACTTACCTGACCATTTCGATGGTGTCTAAGGCAAGCTTAGTAGACCTTCCTACAATCTCACTTATCTGGCTAATTTGATGAATTATGTCTTGATTAGATCGCTAAGTGATTCAAGTTGACCCATGTCGTTAAGGTTGATCAGTGTGACTGATCTAGGTGCCATTTCAACCAGCACGACCCTAATCCAATTCAATAACTTAGTAAAGTCAGTGGAAGGATTATGATTTATTGGTTGATCTCTTCTCATCTCTTCTCTAAACTGATTCTTAAATTCTCTAAATTATTAGGTCCATAAAATAAGCTAGTTATGGAGATAACTAGATCATAGCCTCTCATTAAGGTGAATGATAATGGATCCATTATTTCTAATTGATATTGTAGGTACCATCCGTCTGGTGTTCTCTCTGAATGATAGAATTATCATTCATCATGTGATGACTCTGTTGTACTATCTGATGATGGTTGGGTTGATCAAGCTATCCTCAGGCCAAATCATTCATTAGTTAGAAATATTGAGTAGGTTCATGTTAATGATTTGACCTAACTGAAACTTTCAGTGGAGGCCCATCGCCTACTGAAATAAAATCTGAGATAAAATTAATTTCTAAAAATTATTTAAAAAAATAATTGATTGAGAACCTACCCATAGATGCATATGGATTGACTGAACCATCCTCAGACTTATATGCAATCTGTGTGGATTCTAGTATCCACTAAGAATTAAGATAATTCTTCAGATTGAAGATAGAGGCTACCAATTCAACTAAAATAATGGAAAAACTTTTATACTAAAATTCAAGTCTTTAGGCTCAATCAATTCATAAACATAGAGATCTTGTGTTTTTCTTTCAATTATGGCTAGATGTACGTTGCTCCATTCACTATTTGATAGTGACTAATTTGTAGGATCCAACTTTGATAATTGGTATCAAAAGTTTTGAATAGTTCTAGAGCATGAATAGATCCTACATATGATTATGGATCCAGTACTTGAAGTTTTCACATCCAACCCATGTAATGCGATCAAAGATATTTATCAGAAGTGGCCAAATGATCATATCACCGTGTGGTATTATTGAAAGCAGAAAAGAATATGAATTTAGTTGTAAATTCGATGATGCTCAGTGGGAGAAAATTCTTTAAATATTGAAAGAGTTCTTTTGCATTGCTGAAAATGTATCTTCAATGGGGCAACAATCCTTTGAGAAAGGAAAAGAAGGTATAAGAGAGTCATGCTTGGGCTAATGAGTCTGAACTGATAAAAGAGTCTAAGATTAACCTAGTCTGGTAGAGTCTCTTGATCCGAACAGGTAAAGAAAGTGAAATCAGCAAAGGATTGCTAAAACAAGATATTTATATGATAATACCTTATGATTTTTCTATCTATAACACTATTACCTCGATATTGGATATCCAAAGTCTATGCAAATTGTTGCAATGACTTCATGTTAGTAAAAAATTTGAAAAATAGCAAGAGATTCTTGAACATTGGAGTTAGAAGTTATGTTCCAATCTTGATTTTTGGAATCATCAAGCCTATTTTCAATTCTAAGAATATTATTTTAGTAATTGTCACTATGGTCTAATAATTTTGTGATATCATTATGAATAATGTCAAAATCATGTGGACAACTGAGAAATAATATATATGAATAATCACAGTCTGTTAGTGTATTTTACATAATCAAACAAACTTTCTAAGGTAGATAATGTCATGGAAGCCTATCTTTGGCAATTTAGGCTTGGTCAATAAATAAGAATAGGATCAATAGGTGATAATTCTTGAGGTCAATGATTGTGAATCATTATCAACCTATCAATCCTATCTTCTTAGTAAGATGACCAGGTCATCTTTTACTAGAAAAGGTGAATGGGCCAATGATATTCTGAATTTGATACTTACTGATGTATTGGATCTATGAATATGTTTGTCATAAATTTAGATTATTTAAAATATTCAAATAAATCTATAATAAGATAGAGAAATAAACTTGAAAGAGCATTAAAATTCTTCGATCAGACTGAAGAGGAGAATGCATTTCAAGTAAATTTTGATATATCTAGAAGAGAATAAGATTCTCTCATGTTGGAATCGACTTTGTTAGACATAGTTTGATCTATGATAGGGTTTACAAGTCTATCAGTCTTCATTTAAGGTTATATTTTTAAGACTACTTGTTATGTTCTGAACTGAATTCTGAATTAATCAGTTGCAAAGATTTCATATGAGATATGAACTAGGCATAAGCCGATACTTTCTTATCTTAGGGTTTGAAAGTGTTTAGTTTATGTCGAGCATTTGCAGACTGATTAGCTTAGATCCTGATCCTATATGTATTATTTTGTAGGATATCTCAAAAAATCTAAGAGATATAACTTCTACCATGCTAAAGAATAAGAGTTGTTTGATATTTTTTTTAGAAAAAGAGTACCTTGATGATGGTACTGATGCCTCTAATGTAGAACTTATGAAGTTTGACAGATAGAAGAACTAACTCAATTTAATGAACCCATAGAACCAGATTTGATTAGATCAAATCTGAAATCTATTGTAGAGACATCATTAAGAAGATCCAGTAGAGTACTGCATCTGTCGGATAGATATTTCGATTTCTAGTTTCGGGATATGATCCTGTTGAACTTGATGAGAACAACAAGGATTTGATCACCTATATGGATGCCATACAAAAGTTCGACTCTGATTAATGGCTTGAAGCCATAGGTCTGAAATGGAGTCTATGAAGATCAACGATATATGGACACTCATTGATTCACTTAAAGGATAAAGCCTATAGAATATAAGTGGATCTTCAATAGGATTAGAGTAGCACAGACGAGAAGGTAGAAACCTAAAAAGTTCATCTGATTGCCTAAGGATATCGTCAATATTATGGTATTGACCATAATAAGATATTTTCTTTTGTGGCAATGCTAAATATTTTGGAGTTGAAACGTGCATTTTGATAAGTGATCAAAATACATTACTTCGTTGAGAACAAAGAAGAACCCTGTAAATACAAATGGGTTAATAGTTCTATGAGTATATTTCTTGTCCTATATGTGAATGAAATTTTTTTAATCGAGAATGACATTCCTTACATTACAGAAAATAAAAAATTTCGCTATTATTATTGTTCTCCATAAAGGACTTTGAGAAAAGCATCTCTCATCCTAGTGATGAAGAACTATAGAGATAGATCTAAGAGGCTGCTTGAGTTTTTTCAGTCCAACATACATAGAGTGTTTATAAGTAGAATTTATTCTATCATATATACCATGTATGAGAACTGGATATGGTATACTCACTAGGGTAGTGAGTGGATACTTGCAAGATCTGGATGAGAATCACTGGAACGTCATCCTTAAGTATTTGAGAAATACTAAGGACCGATGACTCAGTTATGGAGAATCTGACTTAAAACTTATGGAGTATGCTTCAGTTTTTAGTTAGACATAATAATAGCAAGAACGTGTCGAAATACATATTTACCTTAAATAATGAAGCAATCTACTGAAAAGGTTACAAGCAGAAAAATATAGCCAAATTCAAATTGCAAAGTAGAATGCATTGCAGCATTCGATGCTCGTAAGAAAGCTGTGTGATTGTACAGGTTCACTGGCAAGCTAGGAGTGGCACCCTCCGATAATGATCCTACTGTAATGTACAGCATCAGAGCCATAGCTCATGCCAAGGAGTCGAAGTCCCATTAGCTTACCAGGAATTTTGCATCGCTACCATCTTATCCGAAAAATCTGTTAAAGTGACGTCAATCTTTAAAAGATTGTCAGAAAGGAGAATGTGACCAACTCATTTACTAAAGCCTCAGTATCTAAAAGTTCTGAGATGATCAATCAAAGATGGATATATGATACTATACTGATTGGCTTTAGTCCAAATAGGAGTTGTTGAAAAATATATCCTAAAGCCAATTGTGTGATAATTGTGCTAACTATAATTGTATATGAATTGATAAATAATAAAAGTTTTTTGATATTTTTTATTATAAGGATACATCTTCTAACAAACTCCTATGTTGTGATAAATCTTTAAAACTATTTTGATCGATAAAGGAGGATTTCTCGCATAGTCCTTAAACTGTTTCATGACCAAACGATACACTATTACTAGGATGATAGTGATATCAAGTTTAAGTCATTGTGTGTCATATACATTGGTTGTCCTTGTAACCAAATAGTATGAAGATACTGGTATGGTATGCAGGTAAGATGTAGGAGTACATCGTCACTGAACGTGACTAACTGCAAAATACTCTACTGTCAAGGGTAGCTCGCAAAGGGTATGGGTATAAGTGTCCCTCTGACCTGAGATCACCATGATGACTTACAAGCAACTCACTATACTTTGATATCGGACTAACTTAATTTTTAATTCAGTATTAGAAGATTTTTGAGTGTAGTCAAGTACTTATCAAATCGGTGCGTGAGTCAAGATGGGATTGACCCTTCTAAATTAGTAGGAGATATGCATCAGTGTATTTCAATTTAGTAAAATTTGAGCCCGAATAATCTATGTGATAGATTTGAAAAAGATTAAAATATAATATAGATGACTTATCTAGGATTGACAGCTAAATTTTAGGTCATCCTCGAGCATTAGAATCAAAGGGATGAATTATACGGTAACCATATGCTAATAGGTTCTTGAATGTTGCTTCGTCATCATTCGATCTATCTGGATGTCGGGTCATTATTGCTAGATGGTTACATCGATTGGTTCAGAAAGTTATTTCTATACTACCGACTTAGGTTCGAATCTATGGGGTCACACTCAAAAAAATTTCTGATTGATCATGTGATCGATCAATGATTGAGAATCATTCAAGGGCTTAATCATCAATTTGATTGATGATTAACCTTATGTAAAAGTTATAATAAATTAATTCATCAAGTGTTAGTAAATTAATAAAAGATTAATTAGTAATTAGATTACTAATTAGCTCAATTTGATTGAGTAAAGAGGATTAATAAATCTAATTGAATTGGATTCAATTAGGTTTGATCCGATTAGGTTATGAGATGACTTAATTGCTAAGAGAGAATTATCCCTGATTTGATCAAGACTTTGGTTCAATTAATTCTTAATTTGATTAAAATTTGGTTAAAAATTTATGAACCTAATTAGATTTAGTTTTATATATTTTATTTGGGCTAAACCAGATGTGATTTGGTTATGACTCAAATAAAAAAACTTAGAGTCCTTATTGGAATAGGACTCTTCTTCCTGTGCCAACCTAGTTAGCATATCATATATATCTACGCACAAAATTATTTTGTATGAGTTTTTTTTCTACCAAAGAATCTTTTTCCTTATCTATCTCACATCCAAATCTGATTTAGTTTTAATAAAAGAAAGATTCTGAAATTAGATTTTAAAATATTTCTTATCAGGAGAATCTATTCTTATCCAAATCAACCTTTCTATACCAATAATTTTTTTTCATATATGTGTGACATTTTGAGGAGACTTTTCATGGGAGATTAGTTAGAGAACTAATTTACCATAAAAAAATATGAAAAGGGGCATCCCATATTTTTTGGACATGTTTTGGGATATGAAATTGTAAAGAGAAGCAGAATTCTGTAAGAGTCCAGGATCATTAGGACTCTTCACCCCACCTCCTTACATACCTATAAAAGGGGTTTTTATGGTTTTTTTTATGTATGCAAGATACTAGAAGAGAGTTCTTCACATGGTAGAAGTTTGTGCATGGTTCATAATGTAAAAAAAAAAAAGAGGGTCCTCTCTCTTGGGGTGTGTGCAAAAACTTGAATTTCAACTTTTTGATCCTTTGGGTTTGGGAAGAGGGAATAAACTAGAAAAAATTATTTTCTTCTTCATCTTTCTTTCACTTCTTCATCTTCTCCAGAAGTCCATCTTCAATCTTTGAAAAGATTTTAGAGATTTGAAGAAAGGATCCAGATCAGTCAAGACGAAGGTCTTCGTACGAGCTAGCACTCCTGAGAAGATCAATCAGATCGGAGCTTTAAGTAGATTTCTGTAGAGGCTGGACGCATGTGCGGCTATGAGCAACCAGCAAGAACCTTCTCTACTATGTTCTCAACAATGATGATCGTGGATCCATGCTCAAATATCGAGTTCTGAACTCAGATTAGAAGTAGATATGATCTACTGCTCACGTGCATGCATGCTGATTTTATCTTCAGTATTTTTTTAAATTTTATATGCAACATAACATATCATAGATCCTAGGGTAGGTTGATTTGATGATTAGGTCATATGCATGTTAGATTAATTTGATTAATGTAATTATCTTTCATTATATTTTTTTCAAAAAAATTTTAAAATACATGCATGAAATTGCCAACATGCATCCCAACAGTTGCCGCCCCACATAGGATGTGGGCGTGAGTGCATTTAGGTGCCAATCCTTTCTCCCTTAGGACTCTTTCTTTGATAAGATATGGATTAATTCAAAGCTTATTTGAATTAGAAATTCTAGTCTTATGAGTCATGAAAAATCATCTATAAATAAGGAAGACCTCTAACTATCATAAAATAATAATTGGATGTGTGCTAAAGAGAGAAAGAGAAAGAGAGGAGGCATGAAGGTGTAGTGGGCATCCCCTTCTCCTTGGTGTCACCCATCCTTGGGCATCCCATCCTCCTTGGCATGGAGCATCCTTCAGCATCCCCTCTTGCTGGTGTGAGGCATCACACTTGAGCCTCTCTCTCCTCCCTTTAGTGCCTTGCGAAGGTGCTTCAATCCGAGGCTTCATCTCGCTTTCCTGCGAAGTTTGACGTGTGCACGAAGTAAAGGGTTTGTAGATTTAGACCTACACGAAGCTTTGGATTCAGAATCTTTGAGATTTGATCCCTATTCCATTGCATATCAGGTAAAGATCTAATCTTTATTAAGCTTTTTAAAAAATAATTAAATGCACCCTAGCTATTCATGCATTTTTGATAGAAACAGGCTTTCTTTTTCCTTCATCTTCAACTTCCGATACCAGCAATCAAAGTTGGATCTAGTAAGCTTATCACTGTCTAACGATGAATAGAGCGATAGTGTGTTATCCATAGCTAAAAAGAAGAAATATAAATCTATTAGTATATGAATTATTTTAATCCTAAAGATATGGACTTTAGTCTAAAGGTACTCTCACTATTTTATACAAATAGCTAGTCTCTACCTCTAATTCAAAGAATTACATTAATTCCTTAGTAGATACTAGAATCTACACTGACTGCATTCGGGCTTGAGTACAGCTCGGCCAATCCTAGTACATCTATGGATAGGTTCCTAACTAATTATTTCTCCAAACAACTTCTAGCAATTAGGTTTTGCCCCAGATATCTCTTCAACAAACGTATGGCGTCTCCATTGAAAATCCTGATTAGATCCAACCATTAACATAACTATACCAAGTGCATCCAATAAATGAATATCCAGGTTTGAGCGTGGCTTGACCAACCTAAGCATTGATCTGAAGGGCACAACAAGATGGTCATATGATGAATGATAATTTCAATACGTAATAGACATCAAGCGTGTGGCACCTCCAATACCTATTTAGAATATTAGACTCATTATCACGTACCTTAATGGAAGGCTATGAATTAGTAATCTCCATAAATATATCATTTTAAGAATTTAATAATTTAAAAATTTTGATTTAATGATTTGAGAATAAGAGAAAAAATTGACCTATATGTAGTAAATCTTTCCACTGACTTCACCAAGTTATGAAGAAGACTTTATACAAACTGATCTAAAGATATATAAATCAGTCATACTCTTAATGGCATGGGTAAGTTTGAGTCGATTAGTGATCTAATCAAAATATAATCTACCATATCAGTTACGTAAATGAGATCGATGGGAGGGATATACTATTAACTCACCATAGATGCCATCTAGGTGAGTGCTCCTAATTAGTGACCACCGATCAAAACTGTCAAACTTACTTGAGACACCAACTGGTTAATTAATTTTGGTTTGGTTCATCAGAAGATTCAAACTCAACCACTGAGCCATAATCATGTCCATTTAGTAAAGTCAAAAATATGAACTTGATCAAGCTTCAACTATTGAGGTTGATCTAGAAAAATTTTGACCTAATCTAATTCAACTCTTGATTAGATTTAACCAATTTTTTTATTTAGTCAATTTATATTTTTAACCCTAGGTCTAATCCAATAGGAGGATCTGATTCATGCTAACCATTGCCCATCAATTTATATAGTATCTTAAAATCTTTAATTCTCAAATCTAAATCATTTTAAAATTTAATTCTAAATTAGGTGTGTGTGAAACGTATGTTTCAATTTGTAAAACTATTCTACTAGGATTTCAAATAAAGCATACCATACATTTCATATCATAAAAATTAATTTTTATATCTATATTTAATAATTAAATATACATAATTATAATCTAAACTCATATATACATCATATGTATCATAACTACTTTTAGATCACTACCAATTACATCTAATGTAACATGCCATTCAAATTTTAAAATAATTTTATATCTAAATTTATTTTATTATAATGAGTTATAAATTATTTTAGATCTAATTTAACTTATTTATGATCAAAATAATTTATAAAAATCTATTCGCTGTTCTTCTTCATGAAACAGGATTACAATGATATCCCCACATATCATAAGAGAATCTGTCGAATGGACAAGAGAGGGACATCAATCTTTACATCTTTTTATGACCGGATGGTCTAGTAATCTCATCAATTCGAGTACTGGACTACTAAGATCTAAAATTTAATTTTAAATAACAATCACATCTACATATAATTATCAAAATAAAGTAGGCATAAACATGACTTTGATCATATCAACCATGTTCTTCATCAAATCTAATCAGATTTAATGCATTATATGCATCATATCAGATCTAAAACTTAATTTATACAAGATCTAAAATATTAAATTTAGATCTAAAATCATATAGAACAATATTTAGATGCATATATGAATACATAAAAATTAAATTTTTAGTTAGATCTGTTTCGATATTGTGCAGAATTTTGATAGAAATCAGATCTGAAAATCTATCAAAATAGATTCAATTCAAATCTGAAATAAGTATAACTTTCAATCCAAAATAATAATAAAAAAATTTATTAAAATTGATTGAAAATAAATTTTAAAAAAAAATATTATTTCAATAAAAATCTGTAATAATAAATTCTATTAAATAGATTTATAACAAATTTAACCAAGCATTAATTAGGCTCATGAAATCTAATCAAAATCAGATCATAAATTTTATTTAAATAGATCTAAATCAGATTTAATATCTAACATAAAATTTTAATCATATACCATTTGTAAATCTATCAAAAAAATCAGTTATGCAATCATCTAAAATCTAGCTCTGATACTAGTCGAAGGAAAAAATTTGATTCAGGATCGGATCGTCAGGGAGCATCTAAAATTTTTTTTATAATAAGCTAATAAAGATTTTATCTTTTACCTAATATGCAATAAATAGAGATCAAATCCAAAAAGATTTCTTAAATCTGAAGCCTTGCAAAAGTTTGAACGTACAAATCCTCTACTTCATGCACATGTCAAGTTTCGCAGGAAAGTGGATGAAGCCTCAGATCCTTGTTCCTTCTCAAGACAGCAAGGAGGAGGATGAAGAGCTTTGGTGTGATACCTCACACCTAAAAATGGGATGCCAAGGCCTTTTCATGCCAAGAAGGTTGGACGCCCAAAACTCCATATGCCCAAGAGAGGGAGCGGTTCCTTCTCTTGGATGCCTTCTCTCTCTCTTTCTCACCTTAGCACACAATCTAGTTGTTATGCTTTGATGGTTAGAGATCTTCCCTATGTATAAATGATTATCCATGACTCGTTAGACTAGGAGTTCTAATTCAAATCAGCTTTGAATTAATCCTTCTCTTATCTAACAAGGAATCCTATTTGAGATAGGATAGGCACCTAATTAGGCACCTCCATGCACCCACGCCTGCACCCAAAAGGGAGGCGGCAAAACCAGCACCCCACCCTCCTTTGGTTGCCATGAGGAGAGAGAGTCTTAGCAAAAGTAGACTCTAAGGATCCAATCTAAATATGGATCAATTCGAATCTAATTTGAACCTAATTCGAACTAATTTCAAATAGATTATCAATCCCAAACTGTTTAAGATTTAAAACCAAATCTAACTTAGATTTTTAATTTAATTAAGTCTAACTAAATCATATCTAATCTAAAATTAATTAGTACTTAAATCTAATCTCTCATAGACTCCTTGGATCATAGATCAAATTTTGTTCATCTCCGAAATTGAATCTGAATCTCATGTCTAGTCTAGCTAGACATAGTCAATGATTTAATTTCATATGATCCATAACTTAATTCTCAATCAAGTCAATCTATTTATTCAATGAAATCGTATACTTCCAAATTGAATATATAGACTTAGGTCAATTCTTTCCTACGTCGTTTGATTTTGTACGTGACTCTATATGTTCGAACACTAAGCTGATAGCATAAAAATCATTTTCTATACTAATCGAGTTATTATCTAGTAATGATTTTTTACATTCGAATAGATCAAATATTTGCAAGATAATATTCAAGAATCTATGCATATGGTTACCACATAATTTATCCTTTAATCCTGAATGCTCTAGGACGATGGGTTAAACTATCAATCCTGAAAGAATCATCCACATTGTATTTTAAATTTTCAAATCCATTCACATGGATTACTCTGATCAAGATTTTATTAAATTAAAATATAGTGATACATTAGCTCCTATGATTCGAAAGAATCAATCTCATCTTGATCCATACACAGACTTTGTAAGTACTTGACTATAATCAAGTAGCCTTCCATCACTGCATTAAAAATATAGATAATCCAGCACCAAAGCACAGTGAGTTGCTTGCAAGTCACTATAGTGATCTCAGATCTGAGGGATACTTATGTCCATACGCTTCACGAGCTACTCTTGATAGTAGAGTGCTCATAAATGAGTCACTTATTTCGTGATGATATACTCCTATATCTCACCTGTATGCTATACCAGTGTCTTTACACTCCTTGGTTAAGAAGACAACCAACTTATATAGCACACAATGATCTTTACTTGATAAACATCATCATCCTTAATGATGTATCATTTGATCATGAATATATTTAAGAACTATACGATAAATTTTTTTTTATCGATTACTTTATAGTTTCTAAAGACTTCATCATAACATAAGAGTTCTAGCAAGAAAGATATAACTTTGTGATGAAAGATATCAAAAATAACTTTTATTCATTGATAAATAATTCATATACATATTAAAATAAGCACAATCATCCAAACGACTGACTTTAGGACACATTACCTAACATAATAACCATTGATAGTGTGGTAGCCAGCGAACACAAAAGTAAATGGTCAAAGACCATCACAAAGAGGTTGAGGAGGAGGTAGAAGGAGGTCAGGCAATGTGG
>NC_026000.2:117466845-117513774 GCF_000442705.2 Elaeis guineensis | reverse complement strand
GAGCATTAGGGTCAAAGGGATGAATTATACGATAACCATATGCCAATAGGTTCTTGAATGTTATTTCACCATCATTCGACCTATCCGGATGTCGGGTCATCATTGTTAGATGGTTACATCGATTGATTCAAAAAATTATTTTTATACTACCAACTTAAGTTCGAACCTATAAGGTCACACTCAAAAGAAGTTTCTGACTGATCATGTGGCTGATCAACAATTGAGAATCATTCAAGGGCTTAATTGTCAATTTGATTGATGATTAATCTTATGCAAAAGTTACAATAAATTAATTCACCAAGTGTTAGTGAATTAATAAAAAATTAATTAATAATTAGATTACTTATTAGTTTAATTTGATTGAGCAAAGAGGATTAAATAAAATCTAATTGAATTAATTCAATTAGGTTTGACCCGATTAGGTTATGAGATGACTTAATTGCTAAGGAAGAATTATCCCTGATTTGATCAGGACTTTGGTTCAATCAATTCTTAATTTGATTAAAATTTGGTTAAAGATTTATAAACCTAATTAGATTGGCTTCATATATTTTATTTGGGCTAAACCAGATGTGATTTGATTTGGATTCAAATAAGGGAACTTAAAATCCTTATTGGAATAGGACTCTTCTCCCTATGCCAACCAGTTTGCATATCATATATCTCTATGCATAAAATTATTTTGTGTGAGATATTTTTGCACCAAAGAGTCCTTTCTCTTATATATCTCATGTCCAAATTTAATTTGATTTTGATAAAACAAGGTTCTAAATTTGGATTTTAAAATATTCTTATTAAGAGAATCTGTTCTCATCTAGATCAACCTCTCTATACCAATAAATTTCTTTCTCCTTATATGTGTAACATTTTGAGGAGAGTTTTCATAGGAGATCATTTGGGGTACTGATTTACCATAAAAAAATATGGAAAGGGGTGTCCCATATTTTTTTGGTATGTTTTGGGATGTGTAATTGTGAAGGAAAGCAGAATTTTGTAAGAGTCCAGGATCACTAGGACTCTTCACCCCACCTCCTTACATGCCTATAAAAGGGGCTTTTGTGATTTCTTTTATTTGTACAAGATACCAGAAGAGAGCTCTTCACATGGTAGAAGTTTGGGCATGCTTCATGGTGTGAAAAATAGAGAAGAGGGTCCTCTCTCTTAGGGTGTGAGCAAAAACCTGAATTTCAAATTTTTAATCTTTTGTGTTTGGGAAGAGGGAATAAATTAAAAAAAAAATTTTTCTTCATCTTTCTTTCACCTCTTCATGTCCTCCAGAAGTCCATCTTCAAACTCTAGAAATATTTTAAGATTTAAAGAAAAGATCCAGATCAGTCAAGATGAAGGTCTTCGCGCGAGCTAACACTCTTGAGAAGATCGATCAGATTGGAGCTTCAAGTAGATTTCTCATAGAGGTCGGATGCATGTGCAGCTGCGAGCAACCAGCAATGACCTTCTTTACTATATTCTCAACAACGGTGATTATCAATCTATGCTCAGATATCGAGTTCTAAACTCAGATTAGAAGTAGATGTGATCTACTGCTCATATGCATGCATGCTAATTTTATCTTCAGTATTTTTTTTAGATTTTATATACAACATAACATATCATAGATCCTAGAGTAGGTTGATTTGATGATTAGATCATATATATGTTAGATTAATTTGATTAATGTGATTGTCTTTTACTGTAATTTTTTCAAAAAAATTTCAAAATACATACATGAAATCACCAACACGCATCTGAACAGTGGTATCAGAGCTTAGATTCTATATGACATGATTTATGTGCATATTAAATCTAAAATTTAATTTTATTTAGTTCTGATATATAATATTTAGATCTAAATTTAATTAATGATTGATCACACAAACTGACATAAGGTTGTCCTGCTGTAGGGTTTATCCCTTACAGTGAAAAGGTTATCCTAGTTTGTGCTGATCGTTGATAAAATTTGATTTTATATCATGCATGTGATGTTTATGATATGATTTAAATATGATCTAAGATTGTAAACAGATCTGATGTAATTTAGATTAGATCTAAATTCATGTATATATGATATGTGATTAGATTAGATAATTTGATTAGCAAGTACTTAGATTGAGTTGATCCCAGGCTGTCCGGTCATAAGAGCAAGAAGGGTTTAAAGGCCTTCTCTACCCATTCAATGGGGTGCTCTTATGATGTGTAGGGGTGCCATGTGATTAGATCCCATGAAGAAGAATGTAAACTAAAAAACTTATTTTTCTGTAAAATCTTAGATCTTGAAACCCTAGGTTTGTTGTATGTAATGCAAAGTTGTATAAATTTAAGACATCTAATCTATGTGATTAAAATTATTTTAATCATGATAAAATAAAATCTCAAATCATAAAAATTTTAGATATGATCTAAAAGTATTATGATTGATTTTATCTTAGTGTTATGTAAGAATTTTTATATCTGAAACTTCTTGAATCCTGATCGCATAATTACTGAGCCGACCCAGTTTTGAACAGAATCGATCCAGTCTTTTTGTGTAGCTGACTCAATGTTTATTAAGTCGACCCAGTTTCAGAAAAAAAAATTTGCATAACATTTATTGTAAATTATTTATAAAATAAAAAGATTAAAATTATTTCAAACCATAATCTAAACCCATGTTGATGCTGAACTTAATTGAGAATTAAGGATAGAATCGATTAGATCTAAAATTGTGAATTAAAGATCTAATGTCATTCACATAAAATATGGAGGTATGGGTTAGCTCAAATCAGATCCTCTTAATTGGGTTAGACCTAAGGTTAGAATCAAAGAGTTAATGGACTAACTAGAAAAATTGATTAAATCTAACCAAATATTAAATTAGATTAAATCAAAATTTTTCTAGAACCAATACAATAGTTGTAAATGGTCAAATCTATGTCTTTGATTAAACCAAATAGACTTGATTGTAGCTCAGTGGTTGAATTCGAATCATTAGGTTGGTCAAATCAAAACTAATTAACCAATTGGTTCTAAGGTAAGTTTGATATTTCGATCGATGATTTTTAATTGGAAGCGACTTACCTGACCATTTCGATGGTGTCTAAGGCAAGCTTAGTAGACCTTCCTACAATCTCACTTATCTGGCTAATTTGATGAATTATGTCTTGATTAGATCGCTAAGTGATTCAAGTTGACCCATGTCGTTAAGGTTGATCAGTGTGACTGATCTAGGTGCCATTTCAACCAGCACGACCCTAATCCAATTCAATAACTTAGTAAAGTCAGTGGAAGGATTATGATTTATTGGTTGATCTCTTCTCATCTCTTCTCTAAACTGATTCTTAAATTCTCTAAATTATTAGGTCCATAAAATAAGCTAGTTATGGAGATAACTAGATCATAGCCTCTCATTAAGGTGAATGATAATGGATCCATTATTTCTAATTGATATTGTAGGTACCATCCGTCTGGTGTTCTCTCTGAATGATAGAATTATCATTCATCATGTGATGACTCTGTTGTACTATCTGATGATGGTTGGGTTGATCAAGCTATCCTCAGGCCAAATCATTCATTAGTTAGAAATATTGAGTAGGTTCATGTTAATGATTTGACCTAACTGAAACTTTCAGTGGAGGCCCATCGCCTACTGAAATAAAATCTGAGATAAAATTAATTTCTAAAAATTATTTAAAAAAATAATTGATTGAGAACCTACCCATAGATGCATATGGATTGACTGAACCATCCTCAGACTTATATGCAATCTGTGTGGATTCTAGTATCCACTAAGAAATTAAGATAATTCTTCAGATTGAAGATAGAGGCTACCAATTCAACTAAAATAATGGAAAAACTTTTATACTAAAATTCAAGTCTTTAGGCTCAATCAATTCATAAACATAGAGATCTTGTGTTTTTCTTTCAATTATGGCTAGATGTACGTTGCTCCATTCACTATTTGATAGTGACTAATTTGTAGGATCCAACTTTGATAATTGGTATCAAAAGTTTTGAATAGTTCTAGAGCATGAATAGATCCTACATATGATTATGGATCCAGTACTTGAAGTTTTCACATCCAACCCATGTAATGCGATCAAAGATATTTATCAGAAGTGGCCAAATGATCATATCACCGTATGGTATTATTGAAAGCAGAAAAGAATATGAATTTAGTTGTAAATTCGATGATGCTCAGTGGGAGAAAATTCTTTAAATATTGAAAGAGTTCTTTTGCATTGCTGAAAATGTATCTTCAATGGGGCAACAATCCTTTGAGAAAGGAAAAGAAGGTATAAGAGAGTCATGCTTGGGCTAATGAGTCTGAACTGACAAAAGAGTCTAAGATTAACCTAGTCTGGTAGAGTCTCTTGATCTGAACAGGTAAAGAAAGTGAAATCAGCAAAGGATTGCTAAAACAAGATATTTATATGATAATACCTTATGATTTTTCTATCTATAACACTATTACCTCGATATTGGATATCCAAAGTCTGTGCAAATTGTTGCAATGACTTCATGTTAATAAAAAATTTAAAAAATAGCAAGAGATTCCTGAACATTGGAGTTGGAAGTTATGTTCCAATCTTGATTTTTGGAATCGTCAAGCCTATTTTCAATTCTAAGAATATTATTTTAGTAATTGTCACTATGGTCTAATAATTTTGTGATATCATTATGAATAATGTCAAAATCATGTGGACAACTGAGAAATAATATATATGAATAATCACAGTCTGTTAGTGTATTGTACATAATCAAACAAACTTTCTAAGGTAGATAATGTCATGGAAGCCTACCTTTGGCAATTTAGGCTTGGTCAATAAATAAGAATAGGATCAATAGGTGATAATTCTTGAGGTCAATGATTGTGAATCATTATCAACCTGTCAATCCTATCTTCTTAGTAAGATGACCAGGTCATCTTTTACTAGAAAAGGTGAATGGGCCAATGATATTCTGAATTTGATACTTACTGATGTATTGGATCTATGAATATGTTTGCCATAAATTTAGATTATTTAAAATATTCAAATAAATCTATAATAAGATAGAAAAATAAACTTGAAAGAGCATTAAAATTCTTCGATCAGACTGAAGAGGAGAATGCATTTCAAGTAAATTTTGATATATCTAGAAGAGAATAGGATTCTCTCATGTTGGAATCGACTTTGTTAGACATAGTTTGATCCATGATAGGGTTTACAAGTCTATCAGTCTTCATTTAAGGTTATATTTTTAAGACTACTTGTTATGTTCTGAACTGAATTCTGAATTAATTAGTTGCAAAGATTTCATATGAGATATGAACTAGGCATAAGTCGATACTTTCTTATCTTAGGGTTTGGAAGTGTTTAGTTTATGTCGAGCATTTGCAGACTGATTAGCTTAGATCCTGATCCTATATGTATTATTTTATAGGATATCTCAAAAAATCTAAGAGATATAACTTCTACCATGCTAAAGAATAAGAGTTGTTTGATATTTCTTTTAGAAAAAGAGTACCTTGATGATGGTACTGATGCCTCTAATGTAGAACTTATGAAGTTCGACAGATAGAAGAACTAACTCAATTTGATGAACCCATAGAACCAGATTTGATTAGATCAAATCTGAAATCTATTGTAGAGACATCATTAAGAAGATCCAGTAGAGTACCGCATCTGTCGGATAGATATTTCGATTTCTAGTTTCGGGATATGATCCTGTTGAACTTGATGAGAACAACAAGGATTTGATCACCTATATGGATGCCATACAAAAGTTCGACTCTGATTAATGGCTTGAAGCCATAGGTCTGAAATGGAGTCTATGAAGATCAATGATATATGGACACTCATTGATTCACTTAAAGGATAAAGCCTATAGAATATAAGTGGATCTTCAATAGGATTAGAGTAGCACAGACGAGAAGGTAGAAACCTAAAAAGTTCATCTGATTGCCTAAGGATATCGTCAATATTATGGTATTGACCATAATAAGATATTTTCTTTTGTGGCAATGCTAAATATTTTGGAGTTGAAACGTGCATTTTGATAAGTGATCAAAATACATGACTTCGTTGAGAACAAAGAAGAACCCTGTAAATACAAATGGGTTAATAGTTCTATGAGTATATTTCTTGTCTTATATGTGAATGAAATTTTTTTAATCGAGAATGACATTCCTTGCATTACAGAAAATAAAGATTTTGCTATTATTATTGTTCTCCATAAAGGACTTTGAGAAAAGCATCTCTCATCCTAGTGATGAAGATCTATAGAGATAGATCTAAGAGGTTGCTTGAATTTTTTCAGTCCAACATACATAGAGTGTTTATGAGTAAAATTTATTCTATCATATATACCATGTATGAGAACTGGATATGGTATACTCACTAGGGTAGTGAGTGGATACTTGCAAGATCTGGATGAGAATCACTGGAACGTCATCCTTAAGTATTTGAGAAATACTAAGGACCGATGACTCAGTTATGGAGAATCTGACTTAAAACTTATGGAGTATGCTTCAGTTTTTAGTTAGACATAATAATAGCAAGAACGTGTCGGAATACATATTTACCTTAAATAATGAAGCAATCTACTGAAAAGGTTACAAGCAGAAAAATATAGCCAAATTCAAATTGCAAAGTAGAATGCATTGCAGCATTCGATGCTTGTAAGAAAGCTGTGTGATTGTACAGATTCACTGGCAAGCTAGGAGTGGCACCCTCCGATAATGATCCTACTATAATGTACAGCATCAGAGCCATAGCTCATGCTAAGGAGTCGAAGTCCCATTAGCTTACCAGGAATTTTGCATCGCTACCATCTTATCCGAAAAATCTGTTAAAGTGACGTCAATCTTTAAAAGATTGTCAGAAAGGAGAATGTGACCAACTCATTTACTAAAACCTCGGTATCTAAAAGTTCTGAGATGATCAATCGAAGATGGATATATGATACTATACTGATTGGCTTTAGTCCAAATAGGAGTTGTTGAAAAATATATCCTAAAGCCAATCGTGTGATAATTGTGCTAACTATAATTGTATATGAATTGATAAATAATAAAAGTTATTTGATATTTTTTATTATAAGGATACATCTTCTAACAAACTCCTATGTTGTGATAAAATCTTTAAAACTATTTTGATCGATAAAGGAGGATTTCTCGCATAGTCCTTAAACTGTTTCATGACCAAATGATACACTATTACTAGGATGATAGCGATATCAAGTTTAAGTCATTGTGTGTCACATACATTGGTTGTCCTTGTAACCAAATAGTATGAAGATACTGGTATGGTATGCAGGTAAGATGTAGGAGTACATCATCACTGAACGTGATCAACTGCAAAATACTCTACTGTCAAAGGTAGCTCGCAAAGGGTATGGGTATAAGTATCCCTCTGACCTGAGATCACCATGATGACTTACAAGCAACTCACTATACTTTGATATCGGACTAACTTAATTTTTAATTCAGTATTAGAAGATTTTTGAGTGTAGTCAAGTACTTATCAAATCGGTGCATGAGTCAAGATGGGATTGACCCTTCTGAATTAGTAGGAGATATGCATCAGTGTATTTCAATTTAGTAAAATTTGAGCCCGAATAATCTATGTGATAGATTTAAAAAAGATTAAAATATAATATGGATGACTTATCTAGGATTGACAGCTAAATTTTAGGTCATCCTCGAGCATTAGAATCAAAGGGATGAATTATACGGTAACCATATGCTAATAGGTTCTTGAATGTTGCTTCGTCATCATTCGATCTATCTGAATATCGGGTCATTATTGCTAGATGGTTACATCGATTGGTTCAGAAAGTTATTTCTATACTACCGGCTTAGGTTCGAATCTATGGGGTCACACTCAAAAAAATTTTTGATTGATCATGTGATCGATCAATGATTGAGAATCATTCAAGGGCTTATCATCAATTTGATTGATGATTAACCTTATGTAAAAGTTATAATAAATTAATTCATCAAGTGTTAGTAAATTAATAAAAATTAATTAGTAATTAGATTACTAATTAGCTCAATTTGATTGAGCAAAGAGGATTAAATAAATCTAATTGAATTGGATTCAATTAGGTTTGATCCGATTAGGTTATGAGATGACTTAATTGCTAAGAGAGAATTATCCCTGATTTGATCAAGACTTTGGTTCAATTAATTCTTAATTTGATTAAAATTTGGTTAAAATTTATGAACCTAATTAGATTTAGTTTTATATTTTTTATTTGGGCTAAACCAGATGTGATTTGGTTATGACTCAAATAAAAACTTAGAGTCCTTATTGGAATAGGACTCTTCTTCCTGTGCCAACCCAGTTAGCATATCATATATATCTACGCACAAAATTATTTTGTATGAGTTTTTTTTCTACCAAAGAATCTTTTTCCTTATCTATCTCACATCCAAATTTGATTTAGTTTTAATAAAAGAAAGATTCTAAATTAGATTTTAAAATATTTCTTATCAGGAGAATCTATTCTCATCCAAATCAACCTTTCTATACCAATAATTTTTTTTTCATATATGTGTGACATTTTGAGGAGACTTTTCATGGGAGATTAGTTAGAGAACTAATTTACCATAAAAAAATATGAAAAGGGGCATCCCATATTTTTTTGACATGTTTTGGGATATGAAATTGTAAAGAGAAGCAGAATTCTGTAAGAGTCCAGGATCATTAGGACTCTTCACCCCACCTCCTTACATACCTATAAAAGGGGTTTTTATGGTTTTTTTATGTATGCAAGATACTAGAAGAGAGTTCTTCACATGGTAGAAGTTTGTGCATGGTTCATAATGTAAAAAAAAAAAAAGAGGGTCCTCTCTCTTGGGGTGTGTGCAAAAACTTGAATTTCAACTTTTTGATCCTTTGGGTTTGGGAAGAGGGAATAAACTAGAAAAAATTATTTTCTTCTTCATCTTTCTTTCACTTCTTCATCTTCTCCAGAAGTCCATCTTCAATCTTTGAAAAGATTTTAGAGATTTGAAGAAAGGATCCAGATCAGTCAAGACGAAGGTCTTCGTACGAGCTAGCACTCCTGAGAAGATCGATCAGATCGGAGCTTTAAGTAGATTTCTGTAGAGGCTAGACGCATGTGCGGCTATGAGCAACCAGCAAGAACCTTCTCTACTATGTTCTCAACAATGATGATCGTGGATCCATACTCAAATATCGAGTTCTGAACTCAGATTAGAAGTAGATATGATCTACTGCTCACGTGCATGCATGCTGATTTTATCTTCAGTATTTTTTTAAATTTTATATGCAACATAACATATCATAGATCCTAGGGTAGGTTGATTTGATGATTAGGTCATATGCATGTTAGATTAATTTGATTAATGTAATTATCTTTCATTGTAATTTTTTCAAAAAAAATTTAAAATACATGCATGAAATTGCCAACATGCATCCCAACAGTTGCCGCCCCACATAGGATGTGGGCGTGAGTGCATTTAGGCGCCAATCCTTTCTCCCTTAGGACTCTTTCTTTGATAAGATATGGATTAATTCAAAGCTTATTTGAATTAGAAATTCTAGTCTTATGAGTCATGAAAAATTATCTATAAATAAGGAAGACCTCTAACTATCATAAAATAATAATTGGATTGTGTGCTAAAGAGAGAAAGAGAAAGAGAGGAGGCATGAAGGTGTAGTGGGCATCCCCTTCTCCTTGGTGTCACCCATCCTTGGGCATCCCATCCTCCTTGGCATGGAGCATCCTTCAGCATCCCCTCTTGCTGGTGTGAGGCATCACACTTGAGCCTCTCTCTCCTCCCTTTGGTGCCTTACGAAGGTGCTTCAATCCGAGGCTTCATCTCGCTTTCCTGCGAAGTTTGACGTGTGCACGAAGTAAAGGGTTTGTAGATTTAGACCTACACAAAGCTTTGGATTCAGAATCTTTGAGATTTGATCCCTATTCCATTGCATATCAGGTAAAGATCTAATCTTTATTAAGCTTTTTAAAAAATAATTAGATGCACCCTAGCTATTCATGCATTTTTGATAGAAACAGGCTTTCTTTTTCCTTCATCTTCAACTTCCGATACCAGCAATCGAAGTTGGATCTAGTAAGCTTATCACTGTCTAACGACGAATAGAGCGATAGTGTGTTATCCATAGCTAAAAAGAAGAAATATAAATCTATTAGTATATGAATTATTTTAATCCTAAAGATATGGACTTTAGTCTAAAGGTACTCTCACTATTTTATACAAATAGATAGTCTCTACCTCTAATTCAAAGAATTACATTAATTCCTTAGTAGATACTAGAATCTACACTGACTGCATTCGGGCTTGAGTACAGCTCGGCCAATCCTAGTGCATCTATGGATAGGTTCCTAACTAATTATTTCTCCAAACAACTTCTAGCAATTAGGTTTTGCCCCAGATATCTCTTCAACAAACGTATGGCATCTCCATTGAAAATCCTGATTAGATCCAACCATTAACATGACTATACCAAGTGCATCCAACAAATGAATATCCAGGTTTGAGCGTGGCTTGACCAACCTAAGCATTGATCTGAAGGGCACAACAAGATGGTCATATGATGAATGATAATTTTAATACGTAATAGACATCAGGCGTGTGGCACCTCCAATACCTATTTAGAATATTAGACTCATTATCACGTACCTTAATGGAAGGCTATGAATTAGTAATCTCCATAAATATATCATTTTAAGAATTTAATAATTTAAAAATTTGATTTAATGATTTGAGAATAAGAGAAAAAATTGACCTACATGTAGTAAATCTTTCCACTGACTTCACCAAGTTGTGAAGAAGACTTTATACAAACTGATCTAAAGATATATAAATCAGTCATACTGATTTATCTTAATGGCATGGGTAAGTTTGAGTCGATTAGTGATCTAATCAAAATATAATCTATCATATCAGTTACGTAAATGAGATCGATGGGAGGGATATACTATTAACTCACCATAGATGCCATCTAGGTGAGTAGCTCCTAATTAGTGACCACCGATCAAAACTGTCAAACTTACTTGAGACACCAACTGGTTAATTAATTTTGGTTTGGTTCATCAGAAGATTCAAACTCAACCACTAAGCCATAATCATGTCCATTTAGTAAAGTCAAAAATATGAACTTGATCAAGCTTCAACTATTGAGGTTGATCTAGAAAAATTTTGACCTAATCTAATTCAACTCTTGATTAGATTTAACCAATTTTTTTATTTAGTCAATTTATATTTGTAACCCTAGGTCTAATCCAATAGGAGGATCTGATTCATGCTAACCCATTGCCCATCAATTTATATAGTATCTTAAAATCTTTAATTCTCAAATCTAAATCATTTTAAAATTTAATTCTAAATTAGGTGTGTGTGAAACGTATGTTTCAATTTGTAAAACTATTCTACTAGGATTTCAAATAAAGCATACCATACATTTCATATCATAAAAATTAATTTTCATATCTATATTTAATAATTAAATATACATAATTATAATCTAAACTCATATATACATCATATGTATCATAACTACTTTTAGATCACTACCAATTACATCTAATGTAACATGCCATTCAAATTTTAAAATAATTTTTATATCTAAATTTATTTTATTATAATGAGTTATAAATTATTTTAGATCTAATTTAACTTATTTATGATCAAAATAATTTATAAAAATCTATTCGCTGTTCTTCTTCATGAAACAGGATTACAATGATATCCCCACATATCATAAGAGAATCTGTCGAATGGACAAGAGAGGGACATCAATCTTTACATCTTTTTATGACCGGATGGTCTAGTAATCTCATCAATTCGAGTACTGGACTACTAAGATCTAAAATTTAATTTCAAATAACAATCACATCTACATATAATTATCAAAATAAAGTAGGCATAAACATGACTTTGATCATATCAACCATGTTCTTCATCAAATCTAATCAGATTTAATGCATTATATGCATCATATCAGATCTAAAACTTAATTTATACAAGATCTAAAATATTAAATTTAGATCTAAAATCATATAGAACAATATTTAGATGCATATATGAATACATAAAAATTAAATTTTTAGTTAGATCTGTTTCGATATTGTGCAGAATTTTGATAGAAATCAGATCTGAAAATCTATCAAAATAGATTCAATTCAAATCTGAAATAAGTATAACTTTCAATCCAAAATAATAAAAAAAATTTATTAAAATTGATTGAAAATAAATTTTAAAAAAAAATATTATTTCAACAAAAATCTGTAATAATAAAATTCTATTAAATAGATTTATAACAAATTTTAACCAAGCATTAATTAGGCTCATGAAATCTAATCAAAATCAGATCATAAATTTTATTTAAATAGATCTAAATCAGATTTAATATCTAACATAAAATTTTAATCATATACCATTTGTAAATCTATCAAAAAAAATCAGTTATGCAATCATCTAAAAATCTAGCTCTGATACTAGTCGAAGGAAAAAATTGATTCAGGATCGGATCGTCAGGGAGCATCTAAAATTTTTTTATAATAAGCTAATAAAGATTTTATCTTTTACCTAATATGCAATGAAATAGAGATCAAATCCAAAAAGATTTCTTAAATCTGAAACCTTGCAAAAGTTTGAACGTACAAATCCTCTACTTCATGCACATGTCAAGTTTCGCAGGAAAGTGGGATGAAGCCTCAGATCCTTGTTCCTTCTCAAGACAGCAAGGGAGGGAGGATGAAGAGCTTTGGTGTGATACCTCACACCTAAAAATGGGATGCCAAGGCCTTTTCATGCCAAGAAGGTTGGACGCCCAAAACTCCATATGCCCAAGAGAGGGAGCGGTTCCTTCTCTTGGATGCCTCCTCTCTCTCTCTTTCTCACCTTAGCACACAATCTAGTTGTTATGCTTTGATGGTTAGAGATCTTCCCTATGTTAAATGATTATCCATGACTCGTTAGACTAGGAGTTCTAATTCAAATCAGCTTTGAATTAATCCTTCTCTTATCTAACAAGGAATCCTATTTGAGATAGGATAGGCACCTAATTAGGCACCTCCATGCACCCACGCCTGCACCCAAAAGGGGGGCGGCAAAACCAGCACCCCCACCCTCCTTTGGTTGCCATGAGGAGAGAGAGTCTTAGCAAAAGTAGACTCTAAGGATCCAATCTAAATATGGATCAATTCGAATCTAATTTGAACCTAATTCGAACTAATTTCAAATAGATTATCAATCCCAAACTGTTTAAGATTTAAAACCAAATCTAACTTAGATTTTTAATTTAATTAAGTCTAACTAAATCATATCTAATCTAAAATTAATTAGTACTTAAATCTAATCTCTCATAGACTCTTGGATCATAGATCAAATTTTGTTCATCTCCGAAATTGAATCTGAATCTCATGTCTAGTCTAGCTAGACATAGTCAATGATTTAATTCCATATGATCCATAACTTAATTCTCAATTAAGTCAATCTATTTATTCAATGAAATCGTATACTTCCAAATTGAATATATAGACTTAGGTCAATTCTTTCCTACGTCGTTTGATTTTGTACGTGACTCTATATGTTCGAACACTAAGCTGATAGCATAAAAATATTTTCTATACTAATCGAAGTTATTATCTAGTAATGATTTTTTACATTCGAATAGATCAAATATTTGCAAGATAATATTCAAGAATCTATGCATATGGTTACCACATAATTTATTCCTTTAATCCTGAATGCTCTAGGACGATGGGTTAAACTATCAATCCTGAAAGAATCATCCACATTGTATTTTAAATTTTCAAATCCATCACATGGATTACTCTGATCAAGATTTTACTAAATTAAAATATAGTGATACATTAGCTCCTATGATTCGAAAGAATCAATCTCATCTTGATCCATACACAGACTTTGTAAGTACTTGACTATAATCAGTAGCCTTCCATCACTGCATTAAAAATATAGATAATCCAGCACCAAAGCACAGTGAGTTGCTTGCAAGTCACTATAGTGATCTCAGATCTGAGGGATACTTATGTCCATACGCTTCACGAGCTACTCTTGATAGTAGAGTGCTCAATAAATGAGTCACTTATTTCGTGATGATATACTCCTATATCTCACCTGTATGCTATACCAGTGTCTTTACACTCCTTGGTTAAGAAGACAACCAACTTATATAGCACACAATGATCTTTACTTGATAAACATCATCATCCTTAATGATGTATCATTTGATCATGAATATATTTAAGAACTATACGATAATTTTTTTTTATCGATTACTTTATAGTTCTAAAGACTTCATCATAACATAAGAGTTCTAGCAAGAAAGATATAACTTTGTGATGAAAGATATCAAAAATAACTTTTATTCATTGATAAATAATTCATATACATATTACAAAATAAGCACAATCATCCAAACGACTGACTTTAGGACACATTACCTAACATAATAACATTGATAGTTGTGGTAGCCAGCGAACACAAAAGTAAATGGTCAAAGACCATCACAAAGAGGTTGAGAGGAGGTAGAAGGAGGTCAGGCAATGTGGGTCATGGTGAGGTGGCCATAGCCCTTGCTATGCAGTGACACACTGGCCACATGTATGGAAAATAGAGCAAGGGGGAGCAGAGCAACACCCTTAGTTGCCCTGGGTGGTGACTATGTTAGCAATAGAGGCTGGAGATGGTGGGGGATCACAGGCAAATGGTGATAGCATTGACTCTCTACTGATGGTGGTGGATTCTGTGGGAAGACAAATGGCAATACTCGAAATAGAAAAAACATGGCAAAATGAGAGGCAAGAGAGAGAGAGATGAGATTTTAAGGTGGCGACACTCGGTTGCAGTAGCATGGCCAACCATCGGAGATGAGATGAAGGGAGAGGAGAGGCTCGACAATGATCATCCGATTAGGCTGAGGCGATTTAAAGAAAGAGATCCAGAAAAGATTTGATAGAGGATAAACTTGACAATCGTTCGTCAATTAGGAGTGGTTCGATGGCCAACAGTTGTTTCACACTGACCTCACAACTCCATGTCTACTACACTCCCCTGCATATCCCAGTGGTGAGAGCTCGGGCAAAGAATCATAATCACCATTCCTTTGTTTTGAGCCCCAAATCCTTTTTTTCTGAATATGGGTTAAAGTCAATTAAGCTTGCCGATTTTAGTATAAATTAAGTTCGATTTAAGTCAGTTCTCATGAGATAAGTGACAAATATCACTACATCAAAAATATTGAAGAGGCATACCATCTTCTTAAAATAATAGAGTGGAAAAGTAAAAAAAATAAGGTTCAATTTTATTATGATTAATATCTCAATACATAAGCATCACTCCATATTTATAAGAGCCCAACCTTAATTTATCAAAGACAGTGAAATAACTTGAAATAAAAAATCATACAAAATCATATCTACTGCTCAAACTATTCTTGTAGACTCAATTCGATTGAAATTGAACTCTCTAAGCCTATTAAAATAATTTTAAGATAATAAATAACAACTTTGATTGGCTAATAAGAGCAATTATTTGTACACTATGGACGGTAATTGGATCACACACGAGTGAAGGTGGGACAGAATAAAAAAAAAAAAAAAAAGGGCTCCATTCATGCCAATCACCACGCATGATATTCTGCACCTCACACGATGTAATAAGAATTTCGCTGTTAATAATAATAATAAAAAAATAAATATAATTTAACATTAAATGGGATAGGAGCCCTAACCCGTAATTTAATCATTTTATTTCATCTATCTTTAATCATAATATATATATATAATATATATATATATATATATATATATATATATATATATTAAAATAAATTAAAATAAAATAGATGAGCTATACAACATCTTTTATTTTTATAACTTAATAAATACTTTAATTTATCTTTCAAATTTATATTATTTAATCTAATTATTATGATTTTTTTTAATTTCACTATTCTGCGATCTTTTAACAGAAGTCTCAGGAACACTCTAGAAAAAGCTTGCCCAGCTTGCGCCCCACACACCACCCCCACCGCCCAATCCAATATAATTATGATTCTTTCCCATCCACGCGCAGCATCACCAGTGACCTTCCGAGGTTTCCCTTCAATCTCTCTACCAGTCTCCAGTCCCTCGAAAAAGGAAAGAAAGATGTCCCTCATTCCTCGTGACTCTGCATTCGGCTCGAGCATCTTCGATCCCTTCAATGGCTTCGATCCCTTCCCTCTCGATCGCTGGGATCCCTTCGATCGCTTTGGCTTCCTCTTCGCCAGCCTCCTCTCTTTCCCCGGCGAGACCTCCGGCTTCGCCACCGCCCGCATCGAGTGGAGGGAGACGCCGAAGGCCCACGTCTTCAAGGCCGACATCCCTGGTCTCAAGATGGAGGAGGTCAAGATTGAGGTGGGGGATGACAATGTCCTCCAGATCAGCGGCGAGCGCAGCCGGGAACAGGGAAAGAGGACCGATACATGGCATCGCGCGGAGAAGAGCCGCAAATTTCTGACGCGGTTCCGACTGCCGGAGAACGCGAAGATGGACGACATTACACCGCCATGGAGGATGGCGTTCTCACCGTCACGGTGCCCAAGGGGTCAAGAAATCGGCGGTGAGATCCATCGAGATCGCTGGTTGAATCAACGATCGTTAGCAGACAGGGTTTGTAGTATTAATACTTACCAAAGGGAAGGGGGTTTGTGCAATAAAGCATCGCCATAAGTCGGGTTTTGTGTAGTTAAAGCATCGCCATTAAGTCCATGTCTTAATGTGAGGTGGTGGTTGTGTGCTTGTGAATACGATCTTCCCGTGCTCTGAGCGTGCTCAGGTGTGTCATGACTTTTGGCACTAACGGGTAGTGGAGATGTTATATTTTCTTCTGCGTAATTTCTTCCCTTTCCTTCTCCTCAAGCATCATTGTTAGCTAATCTATCTTAATATATTAAATAAATTAGAAATTACATTTCAATCATCTCGATATGAGCCGAGACTTGAATATTTCGTTATTTTTAGCAAGAAATATGAATTAGATTTTCATCCATCCATACATTTATTTATTTCTAAATAAGTTAGAATGATATGATAACTCATGATTGTCCGAATCTAATTAAGATTTGGTGGAGGGAAAAAATTAAAAAAAAAAAGAAATTCAAGAACCATGGGTGAATATCTATGGCAACTCGTTGGGGATGTGGGAGACTGGTCAAGGTTGGTGCTTGCTTCATAATTAAATATTTTAAATGTGAAATATAAATTTTTTATTTACATAATTTTTTTATAGAAACATGCTAATGAATGCATAAACTTGTTTATCGGTCAACACAGCTTTCAAAGTATCCATTTGATCAAAATAAGTTTACAAACAATCAAGAATGAATCATTTATTTTATTTTTTAGTCTTCATAATTATGGCTATGATCTCCAAATGATTTTGATTATAATATATCATCTATTAATTAGATTTTGATTATAATATATCATCTATTAATTACGCACTAATGATTATCTCATTGAAGATTTAAAAGAACATTAGATCGGATATCATATCAAAGAATATGTTTTCATCAGCATATATCAGTGATGAATCATTTACTTTTGTTTTTCTAGTCTTCATAATTATGACTATGATTGTTCAAATAGATTTGATTATAATATTATCATCCATTAATTACGCACTAGTGATTATCTCATTGAAGATTTAAAAGGACATTAGATCAGATATCATATCGGAGAATATGTTTTCATCAGCATATATCAGTGATGAATCTCAATTGTTAGGTTCAAAAAAAAACTAACTTTTACTATAACATATTATCAGCTAGTATGCATCACCAACTATTGAGTATTGAAGGTTTGAAAAGAGATTAGATCTTGAGTCCACGTGATCATGATCAACACAGAATATGTAAAATTTTAACTTATTTATCAGCATAATAAAATATAATTTATACCTAAGTAAATATATTATAATTGATTCAATGTTTTATAAATTATTTTTATGTAGCACTTGATAAAAATGTAACATGATAGCAATAGATTAATTTTCAAATAATATAGATCAAATCATGTGTATGACTAAACACAATATGGGTAGAGGTAATTTATAATTTCACTTTAAAAATCTCCTGAAATTCACCAGTCCTGAAGATCATCCAAAATTTAAAATAATCAAGTATCTTATTAGACTTCTGTAATGCATCACATGAGATGTTCCATGATAAGATCCAAACACCAAATCTAGCCTAAAGTCTAGGGATCTCGATCACCTCTTGGATCTAATAATTATTTAATATAGGTGTTTTACAATGAGATGAAGTTCATGGTTACTTGAATGTGAAGGAGATCAGTCCCAATTATATCTCTAGCTATTCAAATCTTACTTTCCACCGGATCAATTTGAGATTATTAGCTTAGACTTAAGTTATCAATTAAACTAATTGAAAAAAATTAGGCTCAGCTACATCAACTAATAGAGGCAAAAAGGAGAGATTTGGTTTTATCAGGACCAAAGTTTGATCCATCAATGATATGGATAAACCACTGCATTCGATCCATGGGTTAGAGAGTGAAAACAACGAGGAGGGAGAGAAAATGTATGGATAAAATGAAAAGTAGGGAGAAAAAGAAGAATATTAGAAGAAGATGAAAATGGAGGGAAAAAAAGGAAGAGAGGGATGAGGAGAGGGGAAAAAAGATGATGGATGTCAAGCTGTGGTGTTGGCAAAGGAATTGGTGGTAGCTAGTCATGCTCAACGACCATCGATAGAAGTGGTAGCCAGTGAACATGAAAAGAAATACTCGAATAGGGCATCCGGATATATGGTGGCTTAGGATTGGATTTGCTGTCAAATACCATACAAAAAGGTTGAAAGGAGGGAGAAAGAGCCGAGCAATGTCGGTCATGGTGAGGTGGCTACAGCCTTTGCTATGTAGTGATGCTTTGATCATGTGCATGGAAAATAAAGCAAGAGGGATGAGACAAGCAGCACCCTTAGTTGCCTGGGTGATGGCTATCTCGATACTAAAGATTAAAGATAGTAGGGGGCTCACAGATAAGTAGCAATAGAGTTGACTCTCTGCCAATGGTGGTAATTCCAGCAGGGAAGACAAGCGGCAATACTTAAAATAGAGAAAATATGACAAAATGAGAGGCAAGAAAGAGAGATGGGAGTCGCAACATGATCAACCATCGGAGATGAGGATGAAAGGAGAGGAGAGGCTCAACAGTGATCATCCAATGAGGATGAGGGGTTTTAAAAAAAGGATCCGAAAAAGATTTGAAAGAGGATAAATTTGATAGTCGTTCATCAATTAGGAGTGGTCTCAATGGCTAGTAGTGATTCAGCACTAACCTCACACTCCACATCTACTACAACTCCCTGTATATCCCAACAGTGAAGCTCTGCAGAAGATCTTAATTGACATTCCTATATTTTAAGGCTCCATTTTTTTTTTCCCAAATATGGGTCAAGTCAACTATGCTTGCCAACTTTAGTATAAGTTGAGTCCGATTTGAATTGGAGATAAATGATAAATACGACCACATCAAAAATATTGAAAAAAGAATACCATCTTCTTAAAATAACAGTGAAAAAATAAAATGAAATAAGGTTCAATATTATTATGATTAATATCTCAATACATAAGAATCATTCCATATTTATAAGAGTTCAACCTTAATTTATCAAAAATATAAAATAACTTAAAATAAAAAAATAGCACAAAATCATATCTACAACTCAAACTATACTTCTAGATTCAATTTCGATTGAAATTGGACTCTCTAAGCCTACCAAAATAATTCTAAGATAATAAATAACAACTTTGATTGCCCAATAACAATAGGAAAATGATGTAGTTTAAGGTTGGATGAGATAATGTGTTCTAAAGCTTTCCAACGAGTTATAGATCGCCAAACTTGGACCTCCAATGTGAAACTTTCAATCGTTATATTCTGTTTTGTCCCAAACACGTTAATCGGAGAGTCCATTTATTTCATCTCTTTAGTCATAAAAAAATTATTTTAAAAAAATGAAAAATAAATAACTTAAACATGATGAACCATACATATTCTATTTTTGTCACTTATTTATTTAATTTAATTTAACATTCGAGATGAAAAAATAAAAATAATTAGCTATTTCTTTTCTTTTCTTTAAAAAATTATATTATTTAATCTAATTATTTTTTTGGGTAATTAATCTAATTATTCTCAATTTTTTAATTTCACTATTCCGCCATATTTTAACAGAAGTGTCAGGAACACTCCAGAAAATGGTTGCCCAGCTCCACCCCCAATCCCCTATAATTATACCCCCTCATTCTCCCTCATCCACTCGCAGCATCACCAGAAGTGAGAGTGACCTTCCGAGGTTTCCCTTCAGTCTCTCTACCAATTCCAATCCCTTGAAAAAGAAAAGAACGATGTCGCTCATTCCTCGCGACTCCGGATTCGGCTCGAGCATCTTCGATTCCTTCCCTCTCGATCGCTTGGATCCCTTCGATCGCTTCGGCTTCCTCTTCGACAGCCTCCTCTCTTTGCCCGGCGAGACCTCCGGCTTCGCCACCGCCCGCATCGACTGGAGGGAGACGGCGAAGGACCACGTCATCAAGGCCGACCTCCCGGGGCTCAAGATGGAGGAGGTCAAGATCGAGGTGGGGGATGACAATGTCCTCCAGATCAGCGGTGAGCGGAGCCGGGAGCAGGGAGAGAGGACCGATACATGGCATCGCGCGGAGAGGAGCGGCAAATTTCTGAGGCGGTTCCGACTGCCGAACGCGAAGATGGACCAGATTACCGCGGCCATGGAGGATGGCGTGCTCACCGTCACAGTGCCCAAGGAGGAGGTCAACAAACCGGCGGTGAGATCCATCGAAATCGCTGGTTGAATCAACGATCGTTAGCAGACAGGGTTTGTAATATTAATACGTACCAAAGGGAAGGGGGTTTGTGTAGTAAAGCATCGCCATATGTCGGGTTTTGTGTAGTTAAAGCATCGCCATGAGTGCATGTCTTAATGTGAGATGATGGATGCGTGCTTGTGAATACAGTCTTCCTGCGTTCTGCGTGTGGTCAGGTGTGTTATGACATTTGGCAGTGGAGATGTTATGCTTTCTTTTCCTAATTTCTTTCCATTTCTTCTCTCTCAAGCATTATTATTAGCTAATCTTTCTTAATATATTAAATAAATTAAAAATTGCATTCCAATCATCTCGATAATGAGCCAATGTTCCGAATTTTTTAGTAATAAATACGAATTAGATTTTCATCTATCCATATATTTGTTTATTTCTAAATGAGCTAGAAAAATATGACTATTATAGGATCGTATCATCGCAACCAATGTTCTTGAGACATCCTAAAAAATACTGAAGACATCCTAAAAAATACTGATCAGATAAACCACTGAGACGGATCCAGATGATAGGTACCATCGAGTCTATCACGGGAAATGCTAGGACAAAGCGGCTCTATCGGTTTTCATCTGACCCTCAACTTAGGCTCCCATCGATCTTTTGATTGGGATCATCATCAATTTTTGGATCGATATCTTATTAACATAAGAATAAAGTCATGCTATTCTCATCGACCTTTAGTTTGAGATCTCATCGACCACCAAGGATAAGATCGAAGAATCCAAGCTGATGCAGAGTTGATTGAGACGGCATTTCGGCTACGAGTCGACTCTGCTAACTCATCAGGTCACATGAACAATCTATTAGAATCTTCCAACAAATTTTCAGATTGTGGTCATGTGGGCGTAACAAATATCCACGATTAACAATCTATGGGCTTAAACATAATAAACTCCAATACCTCCTTATAAGAAAGTAAAAAAAAGGGACCTCCAAGGTAAGTTCTAGTGGGCCAATTTGAGTCACCACTAGCTCTCATACTCGTTTTTTCTATTTGTGCTCAAGCTTTGGTTGACTTAATCATCAGAGGATCATCTATCAGAGGCCCCCACCTTCAGTATGAGGAGATTTTTTTTATAAATCCGCTCCGATGTGTCATCACTTGGACCTTCCTTCGCCTTCAACTATATTAGCATCTCTGGAGTTTTGATGCAACAGATTGGTGCTAGAGGAAGAGTCATTCGCCCACAGCAACCTAAGTTAAGAAAGAGAGTATACTGTTAGGATTTGACGTCTTGAGATTCGATCCACATTAAGCCCACAGTTAAGAAAAAGAGTATACTATTAGAATTTGATGTCTTAAGATTTGATCCACATTAAGCCCACAGCGAGGTCCGTGATGAAAAACAGAGTCCAACGAGATTAAGATCACCTCAAACAGAGCTCGGATGGAGGAGATACGCGCGTTTGAAGTCGGTACAGAATTCGAGGTAGTGGAGGACCATTAGCGGGCCGGTGGAGTGGCAGTGCTGTGGCAGCGCGCAGCGGGGCGCGGCCCAGAGCATGGCAGCACGCGGGCTGGGCACGTGCAAGGTGCAGCCCAGCGGGCGGGCCTGACCCAGGCCCAGGCGCGTGGGTGCAGGCTGGCCCAAGCCCACGCACACCTGTGGCGAGCTCAGCAGCCGTGTACCTCGGTCCACTGTGGATCGGTGGTCCACGGTGGACCGGGTGGTCCACGATGGGGTGCATGGACCGCGTGGATGTTTCTCACGCGTTTTGTACAATCTATGATATTATTTTGTGGACCGATCGCGATCGGACGACTCTAGGACATTACAGTCTTGATCCAATGGCTTGGGAGGTTTTTGGGCTTTGTTTGGGCTTGATTAGGATTCTTAATCCTAATCAAAGTCCTGTTTAAGGCCTTTAAAAGGACCTGTACAATAGAACGAGAGGTTGTGTGGTGGCTGGTGATCTCGTGGATACGCACGAACTTCAGCGGAGACCGAACCCATGGAGAAAAAGAGAGAGACGTACGATGTTGAGAAGAAAAGGAGCAGAGCTCCTGGACAGCAGACAGCAGTCACTTCAGAGGTTCAAGGGGGTCTTCTTAAAGAAAGAGCTTTTGTGAGGAAAACTTTCTGTGAGGGAGAAATTGAGTGTACGAGAGTTGAGAGTGAAATCTTCTCTTGTAATATTTTTTTCTCATAGTGAAGTTTGCATGTCCTATGGAGGCAAGCTTTTTTTGACTGATCTACGTATTTGATTATTTTCTGTTTTATTTCTTCTTTCTTCTTGCTGCGTCATGCGGTATCGAAAAGATCTTAGGAGGTAGTGTCCTGACCAGACATCCATCCAACAAGTGGTATCATAACATGATGGTACAAGGATGCAGATTGCAGTGGTAGTGTGCAAGACTGAAGATGGAGAAGACAGGATCAATCAAGATGGAGATCAACAAGTTTGATGGAAAGAGCAATTTCTCTTTATAGCAGGTAAGGATAAAGGATGTGCTCATCCAGCAAGGGTTGATTAATGCTCTCTTGTGTGAAGAGAAGCCAATCATCATAGAGGTACGGGATTGAAAATGGCTACAGATGCAGACGATGAGTACCATCTGCATATATCTAGCGAATGAGGTGGTGATCCATGTGCCTAATGAGACTTCTCTGACAGTGCTGTGGTCGAAGCTCGAGGAGTTGTACATGGTGAAATCTCTCACCAATACTCTTTTTCTCTAGAGACAGTTTTAGCAGCTACAGATGACTGAGGGACAGTGCATGCAGGAGCATCTAAATTACTTCCAGAAGATCCTCACCAACCTCCTCAGCATTGGTGAGAATGTTGAGGAAAAGACAAGGGTGCTGGTTTTGCTAGCATCGCTTCCACCTTCGTACGGTCTTTGGTGACTGCTCTTCTAGTGGGGAAGAGCACCATCAAAATGGATGAGATCACCGCGGTAATAGTCCAGAATGATGTTCTCAGGAGGAAGAATTCGACTTCGAGCTCAAGTGGCGATAGCTCAGCTTTGGTAGCTTCTGGAAGAGCTGGAGGTGGTAGATGGAGCGACAGGAGATCGTGACGTGAGCGATCCAAGTCCAGAAGGGACTTAAGCAAAATCAGGTATTACTGACGTGATAAATTAGGGCATCTAGTCAGAGATTGCTCTCAACTCAAAGATCAGACGATGGCTATTGTGGCAACGACCAGTAGCGATTTAGAGAGAGATATTCTAGAGATATCTGACGAGATATCTACTTTTTTTCAATAATGGATATTAGATTCTGTATGCACCCATCATGTATATTACAGAGAGGAGCAGTTTGACTCTCTGGAGAATAGTGAAGGTACTATTTATTTGTCGGATGGATCGAACTATGCGATCAGAGGTATCGGGACGGTCAGCTGGAGGACACATGATGGTGCAGTAAAAAATTGAAGAAGATCCGATATATACTCGATTTCAGACGAAATCTTATCTCACTAAGCAGATTGGATTCGAGAGGCTACAGGATGGTAGCTGGTGGAGGAACCTGAAGGTGCTATGCGACGTTAGGATTATTCTGAAGGGGAAGAAGGAGAGAAGAGGATATTATTATCTGGTGGGGAGCCTATTACGAGGTGGAGCTTCCAGAGCCAAGAGGAGCCCAGAGCGAGGTGGAGCTCCAGGTAGAGGTGGATCAGGTACGAGACAAGAGACTCGGGAGGATGAGAAGTGACATCGCAAGGTGAGATTTCTATTGCCGCAGGATGATGCCCCGAGCAGATCTCAGGTCAGGAGGAGCACAGCATTCGATGGAGATGGGATCAAGAGACCTGGCTTGATTCTCATGTATGCCCATCTATGATCAGCAGGTGATTGCCCCAGGGTATGGAGGCAAGAAGATCCAGAAGTTCTCAGAGTTAGGAGAAGGCCGAATATCGAGTTGAGATAGAGATTGTTAGAATTTGATACCTCGAGATTCAATCTATATTGAGCCCACAACGAGGTTCATGATAAAAAATGGAGTCCAACAAGATCAAGATCACCTTAAACAGAGCTCGAACGAAGAAAATACGCACGTTTGAAGTCGGCACGAAATCTGAGGTGGTGGAGGACCACCAGTGGCCGGTGGTGGGTCGGCGGAGCGGTGATGATGCAGCTGGGTGCGACGGGGCACAGCCCAGCATGCAGGTTGGTGTGTGCAGGGCGCAGCTCAGCGGGCGGGCTCGGTCCAGGCCTGGGCACACGGGCCGGCCCAGGCCCGGGCGCATGGGGCATGCGCCCCAAGCCTAGGCGCACGGGTGTGGGCCGGCCCAGGCCCATGCGCATGTGCATGCGCAACGGGCTCAGCAGCCCATATACCTCTGTCCACGGTGGATCGGGTGGTCCACGGTCGGGCACGTGGACTACATGGGTGTTTCTCATGCATTTCATATGGTCCACGATACTATTCCATAGATCGATCGTGATCAGATGGCTCTGGGATGTTGCGGTCTTGATCCAACAGCTTGGGGAGGATTCTGGGCTTTGTTTGGGCTTGATTAGGATTCCTAATCCTAATCAAAGTCTTGTTTAAGGCCCTTAAAAGGGCCTGTATAGTGGAACGAGAGGTTGTGTGGTGGCTGGTGATCTCGTGGATGCGCACAGGCTTCAACGGAGACCGAACTCGTGGAGAAAAAGAGAGAGATGTGCGATGTTGAGGAAAGAAGGAGCAGGACTTCTGGACAGTGAACAACAGTCACTTCAGGGGTTCAGAGGGATCTTCCTAAAGAGAGAGCTTTTGTGAGGGAGAACTTCTTGTGAGGAAGAAATTGGATGTACGAGGGTTGAGGGTGAGATCTTTTCTTGTAATATTTTTTTTTATAGTGAAGTTTGCATGCCTCGTGGAGGCGAGCTCTTTTTTGGCTGATCTACGTATTTGATTATTTTCTATTTTATTTCTTCTTTTTTTCTGCTGCATCGTACGGTATCGAAAAGATCTTGAAAGATGGTGTCCTGGTCAGACATTCATCTAACATATACTATGCTGCTCCTCCACTTTTCTCCGACCATCGGGTTGGTGAGGATAGGGTGGAACCTCTTGGTCATCTGCTATGCGCAATTCGGTGGAGCCAAAGCAGCTATCCATGATGGTGGAATCTTAGTGATTCAACAACCTGGTCCGCCAGGTCGAAGTGCTGATGAATGCCGCCTAGAACCTCTAGCATGCCATAAAGAAATGATAGCCACCTCAGCTTGCTCCCCAGGCGATGCCATTGTTGGAGCACGATCTCGGTTCCTCCCACAGACCTTGGGTGCAGCGGAACCAGCAACGAATAGATCTGGAGTTGTCTGGACACGATCCAAGGCCTTTGACGAAATCAGCCTGATTGCTGTCTTCTTCGTCAGCCTTTCGTTCCAGATGAAGAACGCCTCTGAAACTACCGCTAAAAATTTAAGATCTGGTACCCAACCAGATCAGATCTGGACCGAGGTCCTCCAATTCATAGATCTCGAATCGGGACGTTCTAGATAGGAAAGAAGATAGATGGAGACAGACCTCGCAGATCTGTCCTGCTGCAGCCTTTCTTGTAGATCTGTTGATGGAGATCTCATCCGCACCTCAAACGACCTCAGATCAACTCCAGATCTGAGAGAGATTTGTACCAACCTCTTCTCAAGAGATTTCAGATCCTGGATCTGATGTTTGGGTGCCTGCAAGAGAGGGAGAGCAGATCTGATAGGCGGCTGCAAGAGGGAAGGGGCTAGCGCCTCCCTTCCTTTCTTTCCTTTTATGGACTGGCAGCAAGAAACCCTAGGGTTTCTTGCTCCTAGGGCGTGGAAGATGGCTGGAGAGAGAGGGAGAAGAGAGAGAGAGACTTGGGAGAAAGAGTTATCTATTTTTTTGGCTTAATCAACCCTATACAAGTACATGTATATATAAACACCGGATCAAGTGACCCAAACCCAAAACTCCCTTGACCAACTCTATGGGAGATTAGGTTAACCCAAGCCCATATACATCCATGACTCGACCTAATCTCACCTCTCCTGGGCCTAGACCTGGCCCATAAAGAGTTGGTCCCTTGAGGCCCACATAACCTAGACCTCAAGAACCCGAAAGGTCCACAGCCTTTCAACCTAGGGCCCAACTAGCCCTAGAGTCTCCATGAAGCCCTCATGAATGATGGACCTTGGCCTTAGCCTTGGTCCCCTGGGCCTTGGGCACACCACCTGGATCATAATAATCTCCATCTTGGTATCCCAAGGCCTCAACCAGCTCCACTCTGTCCTTGCGACTGTAGATCCATTTGCAGCCAATGGGCCTCTTCCCCTGTGGCAACTGCACCAATCGCCACGTCTGGTTCTGGTGGAGAGACTGCATCTCCTCGGACATTGTCTGGATCCACCGCTCTCTGTCCTGGCTCTCAATAGCCTTCTGATACGTATATGGGTCTCCATTCACTATCACCAGGGCATATGACAGCGTCTCCTCGAAGCCATATCGGTCCGGTTGCCAGATGGTCCTCTTGGACTTGTGTAGGGCAACATCGATATCAGTCCTCGGTCCAGCTCGCTCCTGCTGGACCTCTCCACCTCGATCATCCGTCCGAGTCCTCTCCACCTGTGGAGACACCTTAGGTAGGTTCTCCACCTGAATGTCATGTCCTCCCGTAGTACCTGCAAGAGGTAAAATAAAAGAGGTAAGCTGTCCAGCAGCGCCCTGCTGGACCTCCTCCTGCTCCTGCTGCTCCTCCATGCCTGCTCGCCTCCGTAGGACTGACTCCTCATCAAAAGTCATATCCCGACTAATGATGACCTTCTTTTCCAAGGGATCCCACAGCCTGTATCCCTTGACTCCTCGCGGATAGCCTAGAAACATCGCCTTGCGTGATCTGGCGTCTAGCTTGCTCCGCACACCAGCTCCAATGTACACATAGGCCGTGCACCCAAATACCCGTAGATGGCCCAGCCCAACTGTCCTCCCAGACCACACCTCCTCTGGAAGCCTGCTATCCAACCTAGTGTGAGGTGACCGATTGACCAAGTAACCCACTGCGTCAACTGTGTCAACCCAGAACTCCTTTGGAAGCCCTGCCTGCAGCCTCATGCATCGTGCCTTTTTCAAAAATGTTCTGTTCATCCTCTCGGCCACCCTATTCTGCTGTGGAGTCCTCTTAACTGAGAAGTGTCTCCTGATCCCACACTCCTCACAGTAGTCCTGAAACTCTCTGCTGGTGTACTCCCCACCATTGTCTGACCTCAGACACTTCACGCTCCTCCCCTGCTCCTTCTCCACCTCCGCTCTCTAGATCTTGAACTTGGTGAAGGCCTCTGACTTCTCTCTCATGAAGTAAATCCAGAATTTTCTTGAGAAATCATCAATCAGGGTCATGAAGTATCTGGCTCCATTCCTAGCTAAAACTGGAGCTGGTCCCCACACATCCGTGTGTACCAACTCCAAAGGGGCTGCACTCCGGACTGTACTGATGGTGAACTGAACTCTCCTCTGCTTTTCCATCTGGCAAGGCTCACAGATCTCCCTTGTAGCACCATCCTCCAGATTAGAGATGAGTCCTCTCCTGCTCAACTCCCTCAGCCCCCTGTCACCCATGTGGCCTAGGCAGTGGTGCCACATCCTGTAAGTCCCCTCCTGGTCCTGTGCTGCAGCTGCTGCATCAGACTCTCCGGTCACCACAGATCCCTCTATACGATAGAGGTTATTGTCCAACCTCCTGCCTCTCATCACCACCATAGCTCCATTAGAAATGTTCAGTACTCCACTTCTAGCCCTACTGCTGAAGCTGTATCCACTATGCTCCAAGTAGCATAGTGACACCAGATTCTTCTCCAGCTCTGGGATGTGCATAACATTTGTCAATGTCCTCACAATCCCATCAAACATCCTCACCCTGACTATCCCTATCCCAGCCACCTTGTAAGGATGATTGTCGTCTAGAGTCACTGATCCCTCATCTGTCTTGGTGTATGTAGCAAACCAAGACCTGTGTGGTGTGTAGTGATGTGAGCACGCAGAGTCTAGTGTCCACTCCTCTGTGTACTGCCTGTGACCATCTGATACCACAAGTAGATCATCCTCCACCTGCTGCCCAGCAACTACACTCACTGATTCTGAGCCACTTCTTTCTCCCTTCTTGCTCTTTCATAGTGGACATTCTCGCTTGAAGTGCCCGAACTCGTTGCACTTGAAGCATTTCATCTCTTTCTTTCCCTTCCTGGACTTGGACCGCCCCCTGGACTTGCTTCTGCCTCTGCCTCTACCTGTCCTCTCCCCTACTGCCAAACCCTCCTGGGGAGCCCGATCTCTGGTCAACTTTTTTCTCTGCTCATTCGACCTCAGTACCGAGACCATGTCCTCATACTCCAGAGTCTCCTTGCCGTAGAGCAGTGTAGTCACCAAAGAATCATATGATCCGGGCAGCGAATATAGAAGTAATAGAGACTTGTTCTCCTTATCCAGCTTCACCCCGATTATTCACCAACTTCGTGCACAACTGGTCGAACCTCTGAATGTGGCCAATCACATCAGATCCCTCTTGTATCCGAAGACTATACAACCTCTTCTTCAGCTTCAGCTTGTTGCACATATTCTTCCCCATGTACATGGTGTGCAACTTCGATCAAAGGCCCTTCGGGGTCTTTTCTTCCAGCATCGAATACAACACTGCATCCACCAAACATCTTCTGATCACCGAGCATGCTTTCTTCTCCAACGATGCCCACTGTCTATCCGTCATTCCCTCAGGCTTCTCATCCAAAGCCTGATCCAGATCTGCTTGCACCAAAAGATCCTCCACCCGAATTTTTCACATAGAAAAATTTTTTTTGCCATCAAACTTCTCAAAATCAACCTTCATATTGCTGCCCATGACTGGATCCAAGCCAAACAAGCAATATAAATTCAAGAAGTGTAGAATATACCTTGATGGTATCTTGCTGAAAATTTTCAGCACTTGGGATCTTCAACTTCTCACACTTGGAACTGCTTCCTCACCACCGTGGCTCTGATACCAACTATTGGAGCATGATCTCGGCTCCTCCCACAGACCTTGGGTGCAGCAGAACTAGCAACAAATAGATCTGGAGTCGTCTGGACACGATCCAAGGCCCTTGACGAAATCAGCCTGATTGCTGTCTTCTTCATCAGCCTTTCGGTCTAGATGAAGAACACCTCTGAAACTATCTCTAAAAAATTCAAGATCTGGTACCCAACCAGATCAAACCTGGACCGAGGTCTTCCAATTTATAGATCTCAAATTGGGATATTCTAGATGGGGAAGAAGATAGATGGAGACAGACCTCGCAGATCTGTCCTGCTGCAGTCTTTCTTGTAGATCTGTTGATAGAGATTTCATCCGCACCTCAAACGACCTCAGATCAACTCCAGATCTAAGAGAGACTTGTACCAACCTCTTCTTAAGAGATTTTAGATCCTGGACCTGATGTTTGGATGCCTGCAAGAGAGGGAGAGCAGATCTGGTAGGCGGCTGCAAGGGGGAAGGGGCTAGTGCCTCCCTTCCTTTCTTTCCTTTTATGGACTGGCGGCAAGAAACCCTAGGGTTTCTTGCTCCTGAGGCATGGAAGATGGCTGGAGAGAGAGGAAGAAGAGAGAGAGAAAGACTTGGGAGAAAGAGTTATCTATTTTCTTGACTTAATCAAACCTATACAAGTACATGTATATATAAACATCGGGTCAAGTGACCCAAACCCAAAACTCCCTTGACCAACTCTATGGGAGATTAGGTTAACCCAAACCCATATACACCCATGACTCGACCTAATCTCACCTCTCCTGGGCCCAGACCTGGCCCATAAAGAGTTGGTCCCTTGAGGCCCACATAACCTAGACCTCAAGAACCCAAAAGGCCCACATCCTTTCAACCTAGGGCCCAACTAGCCCTAGAGTCTCCATGAAGCCCTCATGAATGATGGACCTTGGCCTTAGCCTTGGTCTCCTGGGCCTTGGGCACACCACCTGGATCATAACAGCCATCTCGGCACAATCGCCAAGACCAATCTTTGATCCTGGAGAATCCTCTCCAAGATGCCACCCACAGATGGCGATGCTGATGATCTCCTACTTATTCTGGTGGAGACTCGACATTAGGCCATGCTCCTCGGTCGGGGCAGCCCCATCAAGATGAAGATCTTGAGTGAAAGATTTGCGAAATCGAATGCCCACTAGCTAAGATCCAGATGGGCGGCATAGGGAATGACGATGCCTTCAACTTTAGTTCCTGACCACCCTTCATTTGCTCCATCCTCTAAGAATCGATCTCGATTCGATTCAAGATGTCGGTAATGGAACAATACAATGGCTCCACCGACCTCCTAGATCACTTGGAGGACTACAAGGCCTTGATGATGCTTTAGGGTACCTCGGATGCCCTCCTCTTCTTTGCCTTCCCTACAACCTTGAAGAAGGCAGCACGCATCTAGTACTCCGAGTTTTAGTCAGAGTCCATTTCTTCTTTTGAGCAACTCAGATGTAGTTCATTGCTTACTTCAGCAATAGTCGAGTCCAACCAAGGACCTCAGACAGCCTCTCCTCCCTCCACTAGGAAGAGGGAGAGTCTTTGCATGACTACGTGGCACGTTTCAACATGGCCACATTGAAAATTGACAATCTGGATGAAACTGTCACCATGTTGGCTTTAAAGCGAGGCCTCCACAATGAGTGCCTTATTTACTCCCTCGATAAAGACATATCTAAGGGATTACACTGGTCGCTTAGCACCCAAGCCTGCAAGTACAAGTAGGGCCAATTTGTGCATCGACAGGATGAAGGTCGGACCTCCAACAAAAAAAGTATGCACAAGCGGACATACGCCCGAACTATTCTGAGGTCACATCCCCCTGACCTACAAAAGCCCTCAACTAAGGGCCCCACCTCACAGCTATAACAATTATGCTCCATTGACTGTCCCTCGAGTCTAGATCCTTATGAGGATTAAGGTCCAAGCTACCCCACCGATCTCCACTGATGAAGACCCCATCAACCTGATGAAACAAACGGAAGTATTATCGCTTTCATCATGACCACAATCATGATAGTGAGGAATACGTCCAACTGAAGGATTGTTGAAAATTATGTCTCAAAGTCAATCATCAGTTTATTAACGGTTGAGCTTATTATTGTAATTGTATATGAATTATTGAATTAATAAATATTATTTATTTTTTCATCACTGTGTACATCTTATTTTGAACTCCTATTATGTGATGAAGTCTTTAGGACTATTTGATTCGATATAGGAGGATATATTATTTAGTCCTTAAACCTTAAGTTTACGACCAAATGATATACTATTATTAGGACAATAGCTATATCAAGTATAGGTCATTGTGTTCCATGTACATTGGTTATCTTCTTAATCAAAGAGTATGGAGATACTGGCATGGCATACAATTGAGATATAGGAGTATATCTCACTAAACGTGACCAACTGCTATGTACTCTACTGTCAAGAGTAGCTCATGAAGGATATGGGTAATAAGTATCCCTCCGACTTGAGATCACTATGATGACTTGCAAGCAACTCACTGTGCTTTAGTGTCGGACTGTCTGAATTTTTAATTCAATGATGAAAGATTTCTGGGCACAGTTAAGTACTTAAAAAGTCAGTGTGTGAGTCAAGATAGAATTGATCCTTCTGAATAAGTAGGAGTTAATATATCAGTATGTTTCAATTCAGTAAAACCTCGATAGGGATAATTCATGTGATGAATTTTGAAAATTAAAATATAATTGGATGACCATATCAGGATTGACAGTTAAATCCTAGATCACTTTGAGCATTTGGGTCAAAGAGATGAATTATACGGTAATCATATGCTAATAGGTTCTTGAATGATGCTTCACAATCTTTCAACCTATTCGAACATCGGGTATCATTGCTAGATGATCACTTTAATTGATATAGAAAGATTATTCTATACTATTAGTTTAAGTTCAAATCTATGGGGTCACACTTAAAAAATTTTTTTGATTGATTATATAGCTGATCGATGATTAAGAATCGTTCTAGGATAAAATAGTCAATTCGATTGATGATTAACCCTGTACAAAAGTTATAATAAATTAATTCACTAATTATTGATAAATTATAAGAAGATTGATTAGTAATTAGATTATTAATTAATTTAATTTGATTGAGCATTGAGGTTTGATTCAAATCTAATTAAATTAGATTTAATTTGGTTTGATCCGATTAGGTTATAAGATGATCTAATCGCTAAGGGTGTTCGATTCCTGATTTGATCAGAACTTGAACTCGATTAATTTTTAATTTGATTAAAATTTAATTAAAACTATTTATTATCTAATTAAATAATATTTAATAATTTAATTGGGTCTAACCTAATTTGGTTGGGTTAAGAATTTAATTGGATGAGAAAATAATTCGAATTCAAATCCCTTGTACCTCCTTTCTCTGTGTCCTCTTATTCTTCAAGCAAAAAAAATTTTTACATAAATTTTTCTTATGCTCAGAAGCTTTTTTATATCAACATCTAATTTTTTTAGAATTAAAAATTGATTAGTTTAAATTTGAGTTTAAATAGGTTTGAATTTGAATGAAAATCTAGAGTTCAAATTGAGTTGGACTCTTCTCTTCACGCCATCACCTTTCTCCATGCATAAAGTATTTTTGCATGAGATTTTTTGCATCATCTAATGTTGGTCAACCTCTCTCTAAGTTTATAAGATGAGGATAAAGTTTAGTTCAAAATTTAATTCAAATTTGATTTGAATTGGTGATAAGGATCAACCAATATTTGAAATTGAACCGAAACTATCTTTTTCTTATCCTTATCTTCCATGGGACACCATCCTTAAGAAGGGATCAGTTGTGTATAAGACTAGAAGTGATTTTTGATGTGAGAAACTGAAGAGTTGGGGTGTGAAAAGTTGAGAGTGGGCTGGGCTTCCGTGTGTGAGAAATAGAGGAAGTGTTCTTCCTCTCGGGCGTGAGGTGTAGAGTCTAGGGTTTCAACTCTAGATTTATGAGAAGAAAAATATAAGAGTGAGTCTTATTCAATCTCTCACACCACCACCTCCTTGTAAAGCTTATCTTTTGATCAGGAGAAGTCTGGGAGATCTAAAGAAAGAAGCTTGGATCAGCCATCTAGAGTCTTCGATGCGAGCTAGCACTCTCATGAAGGAAGATCTGATCAGGGCTTCGAGTGGACGATTTATAGAGGCCGGACGATCTGTGTGGCTACTCAATATTTGTGAAAGCTTTATACCATGCCTATCAATAGTGAAGATCATCGACCTATGAAAAGATAATAAGTTTTGAACTCAATCGATGTGATCTAAAGGTTAGATCAGATTTAGGGCATCGATGTGATCGATGCAGTTTTCTGTTTTATATCAGATTTTATATGTAAATTTTTTATATCATAGATCCTTAATTGATAGTTTAGATCTGATCCAAAGCATGTTTAGAAGATTAAAGTATTTAATCTTTTATTTTTTGCTATAAATTTTAAAAATACATGCTTTGAACTATCTATTTTTCTTTCAAGGATGAGATCAAAGCTCCTATCTGAGAGGCTATCTTGAAAATATATCTCAGAGTGGCTGAACTGAGCACCTGAGGAACTATCTCGCACTAGCATGATGAGGAGAATAACAACAACTGATTAATAGCTGGTGTGATCAACATGACCTCAGGCCTTGAAGGCGATATAGGGGTAGGGAATCGAGTTGACAGCACTCCTGTTCCTTAGACTTGAAATACCAAGAACCACTAAATGAACTACCAGTAAGATTTGTAATTATTCCCTTGCATTAATGAAATTATCTTTCTTCAAATTTCATATAAATTTTGTACAAGCCAAAAGTCAAACAACTATTATCGATGATGAAGAGGTTAACCCTTCAGGGACCTCTCATAGCTATTTGGTGCCCCTCATCCATGAATGAGTCGAGTAGAGGTCGAGGATAAAGATGAAGGGGCTAATCCTTTGAGGACTTCTTATGGCCATTTGGCACTCCTCAAACAAGAATGAGTCGAGTGAAGGTTGAGGATGATAATGAAGGAGCTAATCTTCTGAAAATCCTTCATGGATAATTGACACTCCTCATCCACAGACAAGTTAAGCGGAGGCCATGATGACATTGGTCGAATGATGCTCCTCATCCTTGTAGGAGTCGAGTAGAGGCCATGATGACATCAACTAAATGACGTTCCTTATCCATAAACAATTCCAGCGGAGGCTGAGGATGATGACGATAGGCCAACCCTCTGGAGCCCCCATCCGACCATATGGTGCTTCTTGTTCACAAATGAGTTGAGGGAGGTTGAAAACTTCAATGAAGGAGATAACCCTTCAAGGACCCCATACGACCATCTAGTGCTCCTCGCCCATAAGTGAGTCGAGTAGAGGCTGAAGACAGCTAGTCAGGCCAATCCTTTGGGGATCCTACATGGTCATCTGGTGCTCCTAGCCCATGGGTGAGTCGAGCAAAGGTTGAAGTCGACAATGATTATGGGATATTCAGATGCCAAACTTGACCTTGATGACTGGATTGATGGATCTCCAAATACTAGTCGACAAGGCACCTACGACTGGGGATTCATGACAAGACCTCCACAAGCAAATCTCAGAGATATCTCGGCTTAGGATGAGACCTTCAAATATTAGTCAAAAATGATCTGATGATGTTGAGGAGATATTCTGACCCAAGTTAAGATCTCCACAGATAAGATCCTCAGAATGGATCTGAAGACATGATCGAAGTCCTCAACTAGGCAGATTTGCCTAATTATGTTGAAACAAACTCGCTTTGGAAAATCTACATCGACCCTGGACTTCGTGAAACAACGTGACGATTCACCTGAAGTTTAAATAGCTCAGATTCATCCACTCAGCCAAGCTTTGAGAACTCTTCATCTTGAAGAATTACTACTTGTTTATCCGAAGTGACTACTTCAGACTCAAAAGTGGGGGATAAGTATTATGGGCCATACTACCTTAATCGATATTCGTGGGACTCATCCTCAGAAATGCTGATCGGACAAACCACCAAGGGAACCCCAAAGATGGGCACCATCGAGTCTATCATGAGAAATGCCACGATGAAGTGGCCCCATCAGCTTCCATCCGACCCTCAACTGGGCTCTCACCGACCCTGGGTCAGGATCACCATCAACTTCTAAGTCGATATCTCATCAACAATAGGAATGAAGTCCTGTGATTGACGCCAATATGGACTCCGACTGACCTCCAGGTCGGGATCTCACCGACCATCAAGGAAAGATCCCACGATCCATGCTAATGCGGATTTGATCATGATGGCATCTTGGCCACAAGCCGACTTCAGTCTATTAACTCATCAGGCCATGTGGATAATCTATTGGAATCTCCTAACAAACTTTCAGAATGTGGCCATGTGGGTATAACAAACATCCACGACTAATAACATATGGGCTTAGACCTGACAACCTATGGGTCTGAGCATAAGAACTCTGGTACATCCATATAAGAAGATAAAAAAAGGAGACCCCCAAAATAAGCTCTGGTAAGTCAACTCGAGTCACCACTAGCTCCCATATACACTCTCTATATCTGTGCTCAAGCTCCGACTGACTTAATCATTAGAGGATCTTCCATCAAAGGTCCCCACTTTCGATGTGTGTGGGCTTTTTTTGTAGATCTGCTCTGATTTGTCATCTCTTGACCTCCCTCTGCCTTCAGCCACACCAGCACCCCCAAAAAGTTGACACAACAATGACAACTCATGAATGTGCCCATCTAATTAGAATGGGGTGGAGGGAAAAATTAAAAAAAAAAGAAATCAAAGAATCATAGTTAGTGTCCATGGATGGCAACTGATCAGGAATAATTGGGTCAGCCAATATTGATATCCATTTTGTAATTAAAAATTTTATATCTTTCCATACTCAAATTGAACTAGATCAAGTAAAGATATAGATAAGATATATATAAATATTATAAAATAATAATAATTTTGAAATGAAGGTATAGATTAAGATTAATATTGGGTCGGATTCAGGGTATATATTATCTATATTTGATATTTTCTTCAAAACTCGTATCCATTTTGGGTTTTAATTGGATTGGATAAAATTGTCCATTTGAATTGGATTGGATCAGATATCCAACGAGTGGGCTAAAATTATCATCTCTATTAATATCTAATCTTAGTTTTTATTTTTTTGGGCATATGTATCAACACAAATAATTTATTTAAAAAAATAAATAAATGATTGCTGGTAAATCTGTCCATCCTTCAAAACCTTATTTTAAGGTATGGAGGGAAGGCCCTTTCTATGCAATTGTACGATTTCTTCAATAATCATGTAGTCTCCAGGGCTTTTTGTCGAATAGTGGGTGGGTGTGCTGTCTGGCTGGTTAATGGCAGACAAAGGGAAGGGCTGAAGCAGGAGCAACTATTCCTTGCCGGAGTTGGGTGGGATGGAGAAGTCTTGGGCTCGTGCGGTGCAGGGGCCACCACAACAGCCTTGTTGGATGGAGCATCAGATTTTGCCAGAGGAGTTGGAGCAGCTCCAAAGGTATTTCACTAAGATCCTCAAATTCCTGGAGGAGGACATGGCGGTGGCTCAGAAATAGTGGCCAGTGTGTCCCCTTGGTGCGCAGCCTCGATCAGTTGGTGCCATTGGAGTGGATTGCGAAGGAGTTCAAGGATCGAGGGAAACTCGGGTATGATCCAGAGGCTTTCACTTTGGTGGAGGACCACCATCTAATCCGATTTCAAGTGGTTGTGGACTGTGAGGGGGGTTTCTATGGTGGGCCATGGTTTGTCGCTGGCCAGCTTCTGGCGGTCGAGTTGTGGGTTCCGGATTTCATCCCGAGAGCGAAGGTGGTGCTAAGAATGGTGGTTTGGGTTTAGTTGCCCGGACTGCTGATGGAGTTTTGGGGGTCTGACATGCTGAGGGGGATTATGACGGAGGCTGAAAATTCGATGGTGGATGTGTTTACAGACTGCTACCAAAAAATTAGTTTCATGAGATTTCATGTTGAGCTCGATATGGGAGGGAACCCCTGAAGCTGGGTTCCTAATCCAGGGCCATCAAAGAATTTTTTGACAAGCATTTGTCTATGAGAACATGCCGCATGTCGATGAGGAGCGCCACTACCCATTGGAGGGGGATGAGGGTGGTCGTCAGTCTCCCCCATGGTAGTGGAGGAGGGAGAAGTGGTGAGTGACGTGCCGATCATCGTGACTCGACCGTGGATGGCTACTTTGTGGATCTGGCATCCTCAGCCAGTTAGAGCTCTGAAGAAACCCATAGGGATGGACTCCAATCCCGATTCCTTGCCTTCAGCTCTTCTCCATCCCACCCTAGCTTCTTGATCTATGGAGAGCTTGCTGGGATCGCCACCGGACTCTGGTGGGTGGCAAAAGCTGACCAAAGTGGCTCGACGGTGCTCGTCGGAGAAAGCTAGGTCCAAGTCGGGCTTGGACTGAGTCAAGCCGGGAGAACTATATTAATATTTTAATAATTAAATATTTTTTCTATCATTATTTTGTAATAATTAAATTAATATTTTTTTTGATGAAGTTTAATCTCAAAAAATTAATAATTTGTGATAAAATTTGATGCATCATAAAATTATTATTATATTGAATGATAAAAAATTATTGTCACTATATGTTCCTCGTAACGTAGTATCTATGTGACGAAGTTTTTTCATCACTAAATTCAGCATTTAGTGATGTACTTCAATTCATCACAAATTATTATAATATTTTTTGATAAAAAAAATTTATCATCTTATAAATATAATACAATATTTTAGTGACAAATATTATTCGTCATTAAATTTAATAATTTATGATAAAATATCATACATCACAAAATTATAAAATCTTCAATAACAAAATAATTTTATCATGAAATCTAAGCTATTGTGTCATATAACTTCATAAGAGTATAGAATCCTTTAGTGAAGATGGTGTACTCTTTGATAATAAAATATTTAAATATTTTATAATGAATAATTTTATTATAGAAATATAATGTTTCTGATGATGAACATTTTTATGTTATTAGAGATTAACCTTCATTGATGAAAAATATATTATATAATGATAAAGTTTTCAATTTCTTATGATGGAACATATCATCATCAAATATTATATCATTTGGTGATAAATATAATTATATCATAATTAATATATATTTGATGATGAAATATTACTATCGTCATCTTCCACTTTTAGCGACACATTTTTGATGACGAGCATTATGATATTTTTTTCATTACCAAAATTATTTTATAATAAAATTAATTTTTTGGTGATGACTATATTTATGTCACTAGAAATTAATCTTTGGTGATGAAAAATATGTCATACTATAACAAAATTTTTAATTTATTATGATGGAACAAATTATCACCAAATATTGTATCATTTGGTGGTGAATATAATTTCATTGTAATTTATATATATATATATTGCTATCATCATCTTATACCTTTAGTGATGCATTTTTTTATGACGAGTGATGTGTTAATTTTTTTTTATCACCAAAATCTTTTTATGATAAAATTAATTTCTTGGATGATGATTATTTTTGTTAGAAATTTTATTTTTTATTGTAGATACCACTACTGAAATTAACTCAAGAATTTAATTTCTTAAATATATCATCCAATTTTTTCACTCTTCTTGATGCAAAGTCATACAATTATTTTTTAGTCTTATGACTCATAATAGTAAATAATGGTACAAAAGATCTTATAAAATTCAAAAAAAAGTATGCTCAATAATACAAAATGGAAGCTGAGCATATATGATAAATTTTTTTCAGAAATTTTTCTACCATCTTTTTAATTAAATTTAAAAGACTTTACCGATCTTTTGAACTTACAATTATAAACATTTAATTTATTAGATTCTTTTGATACTTCTTGCAAGTATTTTTAAGATAGAATTTTAGATGTATTATTCCCTATATAATACTACAACTTATTATTTTTTTAAAATATTTTCATATAGCTATTGATCCATCAAATTTTCTATCCTCAGTAAAGTGATTTCATACTTGATTATTTTTTACAACCTTTGTCACAAGTAGTTTCAATATTATCTTCATTTTTATTATCTACCCCTTAGATCTTCAATAGTCTCATTTTCACTTATTTAGGAATGAGTTATTAATAAAAAAAATCTGGCTAAATAACAACATAAATTACTAAAAAAATCAATATTTACAAAGTAATATACTATAGAGATTTAAAAAAAAAAGGAAGTATGTGTAAAAGCATGCATATTTTCTAAAGCTTTTCTTAGTTATTTCGGAAATCAATGGTATGGTATAGTAGAGAGGGCATGGTAAATCACCAATAAGATCTTTACATTCAATCTTCTATTTTAAGTCGAAGATAATTCCTTTTCATACACACACACACACACATACATATATGTATGTATGTATGTGCATGTATGTATATATATATATATATATAGAGAGAGAGAGAGAGAGATAGACTAGGCTCTGATTGATCAGAGCCCAGTTCAAATCTGGTCACATGGCCCCCCGTTGGATAGGCATGGATCCCAATGCAATGCAAAAAAAGTAACGGATGGAAATGGAAGACGTTAGACTGATGTGGCTTTGTTTAAAGAAAAAAAAGTTGCATATTGAATGGAAGATGAGACTCGCGCAGCTTTTGTTTGGATGAAGTGACTTTTGAAAAAAAATAAAATACTACCTTAATGGGGGATGGGATACGAAAGAAGAGCTCCCTACTTGTAATCTACGTGGGATGGTGTTTGAAAATAATAAAAATAAATTTTTTCCACTCTCTCACCGGCAAAATATTTTTATTCTCTCATTCTTTGTTTCTTACCAACAAAACACTTCTCATTCCCTTTCTCTCTCTCTTCGATGCAAACATCTGTCATAACCTCTCTCTCCAATGCAAACACCTCTCATTCCTACTCTTCTCTCTCTCTGGCAAAATAAATTTTATTCTCTCTCTCCCTCTATTTCTCATCGTAGAACACCTCTCTTTTCCTTCTCTCTCTCTCCAGTGCAAACATCTCTCATTACCTCTTTCTTCAGTGCAAACACCCCTCATTCCCTCTCTCTCTATCTCTGACACATGCCTCTCATCTCCTCTCTCTCTATCTTTCTCTCCAGTCGAAACATCTCTCATTCTTTCTCTCTGTCCTTTTGAAACTCTCTCTCCATCTCTCTCTAATTGGAATCATGGCCTATCCTCTCATTCTCTCTCACCCACTCTCCTACTTATCTCTCTATCTTAAAGATCCTCCGGTTTCTAATTATAAAGGTCACAAAAAGCTCAGTGGGTTCAAGCATCCAATAGAGATTACAGCAAAGAAATAGCGAATATACAAGAAATATCATCAAAAGGATCATAATATTCGAACATGCAAGGCAAATATTAGTAAAAGCTGCATCTTTATAATTAATTCATATTTATATAATTTTAACAAATCTTTTCTTATGACTTACTAAATAGTTATACTTTTTATAGGTAGATGATTTTGAAGCCTACATCAGGAGCAATTCATCTGAGAAAGAGGAATTCGATGATTGTATAGGCTCACCAATGTTTTAGATCACATGAAAATTAACTTTGTTATGATGGGCATTATTTTGAGTTGGATAATTGTTATATGTAAATGAGTGTACATAATTTGTTCCAATGGTAACATGTAAAGATATATAATTGTACATAGTTTTAAATGAATGTATGACTCCTACACAATAATATGATTTACTCTGTTAGATTTTTTATATCTAATGTTGCATTATGATTGTGAAGTTCAAATATTTACTCTATGGGTTGAGTTATTTTTTTTTTACTCAATGGTGCAGGATAAATACAAAGTCTTTTAGAATAAACACAAATGCCATATAATAAACATAAATTGCATATAATAAATAGAAACTCTATTGAAATAAACATAAATCCCACAGAATAGATATAAACTCGAGATCCATAAGTTGGATGATCCAAGGGTTCTTCTAAGATAAACATAAAAAGAGGAGGATAAATATTAACTCTTATTGAAATAAACACAAATCATCTTAAAATAAACACAAACATTAAAAAATAAACCCAAACTGGTGCAAGATAAATATAAACTATCCCAGGTTGTTCTCTGTCTTTAGGAACCCATGATCGGATAAACACAAAGTGGCCCAGAATAAACACAAATGCTATATAATAAATACAAACTATGTATAATAAATAGAAATTCTACTAAAATAAATATGAACTTGCCTAACACTTGCTGAAATAAACATAAACTATCCGAAGATAATCACAAACTCCAAATAATAAATATATACATATCCAGCGTAAACACAAACTATCTCAGGATAAACATAAATGTATAAAATAAACAGAAACTCGATATAATAAACACAATGTCTGAGGTGATGAACACAAATGGCTCAAAATAAATACAAACTCGGATCCCAACACTTAGGTCATCCTAGGATCCTCCTATGATAAGTAACAAGAGAGAGGATAAATACTAAGTCCTACAAAAATAAATATAAATTATTGAAGGATAAACATAAATTTTAAATAATAAATATAAATAGATCCAGGATAAATACAAACTATCCAAATTACTCTCTACCTTTCATGAACTCATGGCAAGATAAATATAAAGTATTCAAAATAAATACAAACTTCATATAATAAACAAAAATTATGAATAATAAATACAAACTTTAGGATGATAAATAAAAACTGTCCTAGATAAATACAAACTCGGGGTTCAAAAATTGAGTGATCTAAGGATTAACCCAGGATAAACAACAAGAGGAGAGGATAGACACTAAGTCCTATAGAAATAAATATAAATTATTGAAGAATAAATATAAACTCTAAATAATAAATATAAATAGATTTAGAATAAATACAAACTACTTAGATTACTTTATGCCTTTCATGAATTCATGACAGGATAAATATAAAGTACTTCAAAATAAGTACAAACTCTATATAATAAATAAAAATTATGAATAATAAATATAAATTTTGGGATGATAAACAAAACTGTCTAGGATAAATGCAAACTCAGGATTCAAAAGTTGAGTGAGCCAAGGGTCCATCTTGGATAAATAACAAGAGGAGAAGATAAACACTAAATCCTATGGAGATAAACATAAATTATTGGAGGATAAATACAAACTTCAAATAGTAAATACAAATAGACTTAGGATAAACACAAATTGCTCAGATTACTCTCTGCCTTTTATGAACCTATGACAGAATAAATATAAAGTACTCTAAAATAAATATAAACTTATATAATAAATAAAAATTATAAATAAAAAATATAAACTCTGGGATGATAAACAAAAACTGTTCAGAATAAACACAATCCATTGCTCAGCAAGGGTCGACCCCAAGTTTGTGTTTATCCTGGATAATTTCTATTTATCACTCTAAAATTTATGTTAATTATTCATAGTTTTTATTTATTATATAGAGTTTATGTTTATTCTAGAGTGTTTTGTATTTATCCTGCTATGGGGTCATGAAAGACAGAGAGCAATCTGGGCAATTTGTATTTAGCCTAGACCTGTTTGTATTTATTATTTGAAAGTTATATTTATTCTTTAATAGTTTATATTTATTTTTATAGGACTTAGTGTCTATCTATTGAAATGCGTAGGCAATTTATGCATGTATTTCAAAATTTTTTTGAAAAAATTACAGCGAAAGATAATTAGACTAATCAAATTAATCTAATATGCATATGATCTAATCATCAAATTAACCTACTCTAAGATCTATGATATGATATGTTGCATATAAAATCTAAAAAATATTAATGATAAAATCAGCATGCATGCATGTGAACAGTAGATCACATCTACTTCTAATCTGAGTCTAGAACTCGATACCTGAATGTGGATCGACGATCTTTGCTGTTGAGAGATATGGTAGAGAGAATTTTTTTTGGTTACTCACAGCCGCACATATATCCGATCTCTACGAAAAATTCATTCAAAATTTTGATCTGATCGATCTTCTTGGGAGTACTAACTCGCACGAAGATCTTTTTCTTATTGATTTGGATCTTTTCTTCAAATCTCTAAAATCTTTTCAATAGTTGAAGATAAACTTTTGGAGGAGATAAAGAGGTATAAGAAAGATGAAGAAAAAATAATTTTTTTCTAATTTATTCTCTCTTCCTAAACCTTTAGAATCAAAAATCTAAAATTCAGATTTTTACGCATATCCCAAGAGAGAGGACCCTCCTCTCTATTTTTCACATCATGAACCATGCCTAAACTTCCACCATGAGAAGAGCTCTCTTCTGGTATCTTACACACATAAAAGAAATTATAAAAGTCCTTTTTATAGGTGTGTAAGGAGGTGGGGTGAAGAGTCCCAATGATCCTAGACTCTTATAGGATTTCGCCTCCCATCACAATTCCACATGCTAAGACATACCAAAAAATATGGGATACCTCTTTCCATATTTTTTTATGGTAAATTAGTCCTCCAACTGATCTCCTACAAAAAATCTCCTCATAATGTCACACATATAAGGAGAAAAAAATTTATTGGCATGGAGAGGTTGATCTGGATGAGAACAGATTCTCCTGATAAGGAATATTTTGAAATCCAATTTTAGAACCTTCATTTTATCAAAACCAAATAAAATTTGGATGTGAGATAGAGAAGGAAAATAACTCTTTGGTATAAAAAAATATCAGACAAAATAATTTTTTACATGGAGATATATGACGTGCAAACTGGGTTAGTGCAAGGGAGAAGAGTCCTATTCCAATATGGACTCTTAATTTTCTTATTTTAATCCAAACCAAATCATATTTGGTTTAGTATAAATAAAATATATGAAACCTAATCTAATTAAATCTATAATTTTTTAATCAAATTTTAATTAAATTAAGAATTGATTGAACTAAAATCTTAATCAAATCAGAGATAATTATTCCTTAGTGATTAGGTCATCTCATAACCTAATCGGGTCAAACCTAATTGAATCTAATTCAATTAGATTTTATTTAATCCTCTTTGTTTAATCAAATTGAATTAATCAATAATCTAATTATTAATTAATATTTTATTAATTTACTAATACTTGATGAATTAATTTATTATAATTTTTGCATAAGATTAACCATCAATCAAATTGATGATTAAGTCCTTGAACGATTCTTAATCATTGATCAGCTACATAATCAGTCAGAAATTTCTTTTGAGTGTGACCCATAGGTTCAAACCTAAGTCGGTAGCATAGGAATATCTTCCTGAACTAATCAATATAACTGTTGGGTATAAAATAACCCCAGCCAAAGTTCGTAAGAGGACAACCCCTCCAGGACTCTTCCGGCTTCCGACCTTGTGCGACATCTTTCCGAACTCCCCCGATCGTCCGAGCTTCAATAGTACCCTTCGAACTTCTTCAATAATGAGCTCCTTCAGTCGTCTATCGGACTGCTCCAAATGCTCTCTGAGCTTCACTATCAGTCGATTTTCTACAGTGATCGACTACTCTCCGAATCTCTTCCGGACTTCCTCCTGTCACGATCAACTTTACTCCGAACTTCTTTCGGACTTCGTCAATGTCCGAGCTTCTCCAACAGCAGGATTTCTATAGTAACCAGACTTCATCTGAGTTTCTACAGCGGTCGACCACCTTTGAATTTCACTCGGGCTTCTATAATAAGTGAATTTCGTCCGAACTTCTATTGCAAGCGATCTCTGTCCGAGCTTCTACGATAAGCGGTCTCCATTCGGGCTTCCACGACAATCGATCTCCATCCGAACTTCCACGGCAACCGGTCTTCATCCGATCTTCTACAGCAAGCGGCCTCCTTCTAGACTCCTACAAGAATCGGACTCCATCTGAACTTCAACGACAGAATTGGATTTCAGACAAACTTCTACAACGGACGGGCTCCATCTCAGTTACAACTGAGTAGTGCTCAATGCCAAGGAAGGAGTTTGAATCTTCTAAGGTCTCCACTATTATGACCTCCTGTGATCGGCCCATGTGATGGTGGTCATGGACCATAAGACAGGAAAGAAGCCATTACATGGTCCTTGTTGGGATATACCGACTGACCCCCATACACCGACTTATCCTCGGACCGGTCCGACCGACGCCCCTCTATCCACCAGACAGACAGACAACTCCAACAATGACTACCGACAATATCCGACCAAAGGTACGTCGGCCAAACAGACCTATACTATTTCCAGTCGGCCGAACGGCCGAACCCATATCACCGACTCACTGTCGGGGTGGCTGCCGACGTCCGACTTTCACAAGGCACCAGATCAGCCGATGGTGTTTTTGAGTCATCACCCGACATCCCGACAGCTGAATACTGACATATAGTCGGTCAGCCCATCCAAACGCCGTACAACCGCTATGGGCTGTTGTCCTGTCAAGGACATGTTGTGCGGTCACCCTGGGGCATTGTCTTGCCAAGAACATGGGTTAATTCTGATGACCTGACAACCCACACCGATTTGACAGCCCCCGATGACCCACACCAATTTGACAGCCTCCGACGATTTGACAACTCTCCAGTTGTCTGCACCATTAATGGCGGACCATACCGCATTCTACTATAAAATGGGGTAAGGCAACAGCTTTTTCAAATTTTTTCAAGTTTTCTCAAGCTTTCTCAAGTTCTGGAAAAGCTCTTAAGCTCTAAGCATTATCTCTAAACTTTGCTAAAATCTTATTCTAGTGCTCCATTTCTGTTGAAGCAGAGTATTGACTTGAGTATCAGAGAGTCTTGTCGGAGTACCCCCAACTCCAGTTTAGACCTTCCTTGCAGGTCCCGGCGGCGGCCGTGATCCCCTCGACTCCAGCTTCTCCGGCATCGGCAGAATTCTGCACCAACAGAATTGGCGCTAGAGGAAGGGGTGTGTCTTCGCAGGACCCTTGTTCTTAAAGGAGTACTCAATGGGACTGTCTTCGGTCATCTTCTTCGACATCTTCTTCTTCTTCTATGGCCAGATCCCAACCTGATGCCTCCCCGAAAGGCATCCACCAGGCGATCTACGGCCTCCATGGCTAGATCTCAGTAAGACCCGCCGGCTTCGGTCTCATCTTCAGTTTTTCAGGCTCCTCCCCTCCGGCAACGCAG
>NC_026000.2:117444980-117466745 GCF_000442705.2 Elaeis guineensis | reverse complement strand
GGAGTACACGTTGCGCTTCGGATTTTCTGTGATAAATAATGAAGCAGAATATGAAGCTCTGATTGCAGGACTGAAGATCGCCAAAGAATTAGAAGTAGATAAGCTCCAAGTCTATAGTGACTCTCAATTGGTGGTGGACAAGTTAGTGAAAACTATGAATCTCGCGAGGACAGTATGGTCAAGTATTTGAAAAGGTAAAAGAGATCATCTCTGCCTTCGACAGCTTTGACATCAAGCAGATTCCAAAAGCAAAAATATCAGGGCCGATCTTCTCTCTAAATTGACTACACTGGCTCTGGCTGAACTACCCAAGAAGTCCTCTTCGAAGTTCTGAAATGTCCAAGTATGGAAGAACCGAACTTGTAATGGAGATCAGCATGAACCTAGCTGGATTGACCTGCTGGTTGCATACCTCAAGGATGGATTATTCCTCATGATGCAAAAGAAGCTCGAAAGCTTAGAAATTAGGCCTCCCGATACATCTTTACGAGAGACAAGCTGTACAAGAGGTCGTACTCTTTGTCCCTCTTAAAATATCTCCAACCTTTTGAAGCCAACTTTGCCTTGTGGGAGGTACATGAAGGAGTCTGCGGAAGTTACCTGAGGGCCAGATCTTTATCCCACAAACTACTCCAACAAGGTTATTACTGGCCTACAATGCACCACGACTCCATTGAATATATCAGAAAGTGTGATCGGTGTCAGAGATATGCGAATATCCAAAGACAGCCCGCCTCCAAACTTACACCTTTGAGTACCCCATGGCTGTTTGCACAATAGGAGATGGATATCCTTGGACCTTTTTCATGACGTCCGGGCAGCGAAAGTTCTCCTGGTGGCAATTGACTACTTCACCAAGTGAGTTGAAGCCGAACCTTTGGCAAAATCACAGAAGCTAAAGTGCAGGACTTCATCTGGAAGTCAATCATTTGTAGTTTTGACTTGCCCAGAACTCTCATTACTGATAATGGGTTACAATTTGCCGAAGCAAGTTTGCTGAATTTTGTGAGGACTTAAACATCTCCCATAACTTCACGTCAGTAGCCCATCCACGGGCAAACGATGAAGCCAAGGTGACCAACAGAACCTGTTGTAAAGAATCAAGGCGAGACTTGAAAAAAAAAGGAAACTTAGGCAGACGAGCTTTATCATTGTTGTGAGCATACCGAACTACCCAAAGACTGCCCACGGGGAGACCCCCTTTGCCTTGCCTTTGAAACAGAAGCCGTTATCCCGATTGAACTCAAGCTTCCTCGGCGCGAGTCGTGGCATTCGACGAGCAGCGTAACTCACAGAATCTCAAGGCCAACCTTAACTTGTTAAAGAAAAGTGGGAGACAGCTCAAGTTCGGATGGCAGCCTACAAGCAGAAAGTAGCCGCTACTACAACTCCCGAGTCAAGAGCAAAGCCTTCAGAGCGGGGACTTAGTACTTGACGAGCCACTGTTTCACAATCTCAGAACCAAGGGAAGCTTGCCCCAAACTGGGAAGGCCCGTATGAAGTCAAGGAGGTAGTCCGACCCGAAACATACTATCTAAAAGAGCTCGAGGAGCAGACCTTCTGCAATCATGGAATTCAAAAAATCTACGAATGTATTACCGATAACTTTGCCTTAAATAAAAATTTATATTCGCATATCTTTTCTTTTGGTATGAGCTTATAACGACAGGGAATAGCTCCTTCAGACAATCGAAACTAAGCATGTTAGGAACAGGAGAGGACCTCATCCTAACATGAGCAAAGTTGAAGATCCGATTATTAAGAGACCGGATGGAGGGAGAGTTCCTTGCAACGCCCTTATGCGCCCCCACAGCCATGTTAGGAATAGGAGGAGGACCTCATCCTAACATGAGCAAAGTCGAAGGCCCAATTATTAAGAGACGGATGGGGGGAGAGGTCCTCACAATGGCCCTTATGTGCCCCCACAGTCATATTGGAACAGGAGGAGAACCTCATCCTAACATGAGCAAAGTCAAAGATCCAGTTATTAGGAGACTAGATGGGGGGAGAGGCCCTCGCAACGGCCCGTATGTGCCCCACAGTCCTGTAAGGAACAGAGAGAAACCTCATCCTAACATGAGCTAAAATTGACTGTGTCAGAAACAGGAGGAGAATCTCATCCTGACACAAATAAGACTTGATCGTTTAAGATCGGATGAGGAGAAAAGCCTCCTCAATGGCTCCTCTACACCCCTACAATTCCATTAGGAGCAGAGAAAAACCCTCGCCAAACATAAAAAAAAGAGAAGAGAAAAAAGAAAAGTAACAGCTACGCAGAGATAAGAGAAAAATGGACTATATCTAAGACATAAGGAACCTCATCTCAACGAGGAAGAAAATTCTTATAAAAATCCTAGTCTCTAAGGGGGAACCCAACACTAACAGGAGAAAATAGACTTCCTCAAAGTAATGAGAAGTTCGGGCCCAAGCTCAAACATCGAAAGAAAGCATCAAATTTGAATGGCCTTGAAAAGATCTTCGATCATGAATAAGAAGGATGAATCAACACGGCGATGATCAGAAACCTTCAAACAACGTCGACATCGAATAAGATAAAAAATAAGAGAAGCTCGGTAAACGACAGCTCAGAGCAAGAATAGAAAGGTAATGAGAAATTTTTTTTCATTTCATTAGTAAAGAGTGCATTACAAAAGCCTTTGAAGGTAAAAAAAAAAATGACAACAAAAAAAGAAAAGAATACATGGAACAAAAGGTAAAAGAAGCTCTAAGGAAGCTCGGCTTCTTCTGACTTCGAACTCTTAGTTCCAGCCATTATCAGGGATTGCTTTAAAGTTTCAACTTCTTCTTTCAGTTTCTTCTTTCTTAACAGCATCTCTCGATACATTTGATGAAATCGTCGGCTTTGTCCTCTGATTCCGAAGCCACTTCCTCAGAACTTCGGACTCTGCTTCTGCATCCTTGACTGCCTACTGCTCATAGGCCAGCTGAATTTTCAGCCGCTATAGTTCAGCCTTCTCCTTCCCAAGGGCTACGGACAGTTCTTTCATGATCCCCCTCAAGGATCGGAGCTCGTCGGAGCCTTGAACTGAAATGGCCTGGGCTCTTTCGGACAACTACTTCTGAAGGCGAGCAACCTCGTCGGTCGTCGTCTTGAGTCTCCTTCTGTAGTTGTCTATTTGCCCCACCAGCCGACTCGGTAAGTGTTATAATTCATCTCGACATCCTGTAGCTGCTTCTGGAGGTCAAAGAATTTCTTCGATCAGTCAGCCTGAGTTGGAAGCCAGGACGAGCTCCCTTTCAATTGGCCGATCTTCTCCCTTGCGGCCGCCAATTCGACCTCGAGGGAGCTGATTTTGAAGGCCTGAGTCCAAGATCGGTCGCTGGCGCATTTCTAGAGTTTCTCAAGCTCCTTCACGAAGTTGGCCTTCTTCCGATTATAGTCCATAAAGTCCTTTTTGTGGAGGTTCCGAAGGCCAGTAACCTCCATGGTGGCTTCCGAATGGCTCTCCCTCAGTCTGTGAAGTTCGACGTCCATCTTCTTTGATTTCTTCGTTATGTGACGAACTTTCCTTCTCAGGTTCTGGATCATAGACTTCAAAGGAATCCCCTACGGTAGGGGAAGAGCTCCAGCAGGGCACTGTCGTCGAGAAACAAGAGCGTCACAAAGCAAGTCATTGCAAAGAAAAAAAAAGAAGAAAAAGAAAGTAGAAGAAGAAAAAGGAGCTCTCTATAAAGAGGAATCTGATTTCATTGATTGAATAATTTTTAAGTACAAAAAAAAGAGGTTGTAACAAAGAAAAAATATAAAATTAGAGGTTTCGACCTCTGGAGCAGAAGTGGAGGAGCTCGACGCCCCCGGAAGGTCGGTCACGACAGTTGCAGCAGTTGAAGAGGTCCCGGCTGGAGGGAGACCAGCAGCAGCTTTGGAAGGTCCGACTTTATCTCGGACACCTCAGCAGGAAGCTGAGGTCGAGTTCGAAAATTTTCCGACCACCTTCTCCTGCAAAGCTCGAAGCCTTTGATAAAGGCGGCCTGGCTGAACTTGATATTTAGATCCCTCATCTCGGAGGAGGTCTTAAACTCCTCCACTGCTTGCGCCCTTGCCTTCGAGACTAGGGTCGGGATTTGCTCTTTCAGCTTGGAGACCTCGACCTCTGCCTTCCTTCTTTCCTCCCATAAAGTAGCCTTCAGATCCGCCGAAGTTTGTTCCTCCTTCTGGAGCTCTCTTGGAGACTCATGACTTCGGCGACCTTCTCCTTAAGACGGGCAGCCTCGGCCTGGCAACCTTCCTCCGCCTGGGCTACTTCCTTCTTGGCATTGTTCATCACCTCGATGTTGCGATGAGTGGTGTCCAATCTGCAAGAGCGACCAAGAAGTCAACATGAAACTTAAGGAATGCACTAAGTGAAGAAGCGAAGGGAAGAAAAAAATAAACCGCCTACCTCAAGAAAGGACTCCACAGAGTCCCAAATCCATTGTTCAGGATCAGCATGGACGATTCTGTGGAGATCTGGGCAAAACCACCCATCGACCAACCTTTTTATTAAATCCCTATTGTTGAAGGGATTCTCCCCGGATCCTCTTCAGAGCCGTTGGACCTTTCGATGGCAGCCCTGCTGCTGCTTATTTTGTGGACCACTGTCTTCTTCCGTCTCTTCCTTTCGACCCCGTTGCCTCCTCAGATGAGACTCTAGAGCAGAAACCTCGGTCGGAGGGCTTCTTGAAGAAGCTTGGGGGACTGTGGGCTCAACGTCGGAGGGGGCATCAACGACAACGGCCGTTGGGCAAGCAGTCGAGCTTGTCTCCTCTACCCTCGCCTTCTTCGTCGATCCAGAAGTTGCGGCGCCTTTCCTCTTGTGGGCCTTGAGACCCTTGGCTAGTATCTGAGCTCATCTGCGTCCATGTCTGCAATGAAAAAAGATCGGCACAGCTTAGAAACAGAATAAGAGAAAGAGGAAGCAGCGAATGACTTGAGAAAGAAAAATACCGATGGGGTTGAAAGGGCTCAGGCCACATTGAATAAAAGTTGCTCCTTCAGAAGGTTGGAGAGGAGAGGAGCTGGATAAGTCTTAAGTTTATTGAGGCTTCTAAGTCATCCTTTCCCAGGCTAGAAGCCCGACGGACGGAGTCCCTCAGGAGCCCAGGGGGGCAACCCCAGCCTCAGGGTCGGGCATCAGACGTAGAAGTACCTCTCCTTCCAGTTGTGGATAGAAGAGGGGCACCTTTAGCAACCCCTTCCTACCGATCTGGGGGAAAATTACCATCAGTCCTTTGCCGAAGGGTGACGCTTAAAGATATAAAAATTTTGAACAAGGAAAGTTGGCCAGACTTCAGCTAAATGACAGAGGGAAAGAAATCCTATCAGAAACCTAAAGGAGTTCGGTGCTATAGAAACTAGAGAAATATTTAAAAAGCAAAAAAGAGCAACAACAAAAGGTGGGAGTGAAGTCGAAGCCCGTGCAGAAGGCTTCCTGGTATAAACAAAAGCGCCAGGGGGAGGGCGCTAGCCCGGTCAGTTGGCCTGAGAAGCTCAAGCTCATACTCCGAGGAACCCATACTGAATCCTAATCAGCGAGAGTTCGTCCGAGGTCAAAGAGCTGGGAATGGTGTCTGGCATAAAGACCAAATGAGGTCCGACCCTAAGTAGGGTTCATCTACAATACTAGGATTTCGGGGGCTGGAGTGATGAATTTTAAAACTGCTAGAGGAGGAAGTGTTGGAGGATATTTTGGATCAAATGAAAATCCCAAAAAAATCTCAAAAAAATTAAGAAAAATAGAAAACAAGGCGCTCACAGAGAAATGAACGGACAGAATGCAGAGGAGGAAAAATGAAAGAACAGCAAGAAAAAGAAGGGTTCCGAAACTAACCTAGGCTGGTCCGAGAGGTGTAGGAAGGTAGCGAAGGCGATGGAGGTCGACCTGAAGGGCGCCTAAGACCGAGAGGGATGCTGGAGGAGGATGAAGCTCTCGGAGAAGAAGAGGAGACGAAGAAAAATCTCAGCAAGGTGAAACCCCCGAAGGAAGAGGACGGGTTTAAATAGACCTCAGGGTTCGGCGCAATAATGATTGCAGATCTCCTTTAGCTGATCTACAACCGCAGCATGTCCCACTCATCATGGCAGACGGCTGACGACTGACAGAATCATAATCACACCGTATCTGGGCGATGCTCCAGTAAGAATTTGAAGAAATCTTTTCGGATCGCCTCGATTTGAAAAGACTCCAGCACCACGCGCCAAACGCCAAAATATCTGGAAATAATCGAGTACGAAAATCAAGGGGCAATTTCGGTTGTGAAAATTTTTCTGTACTTCCTTCATTCGAAATCCAAACTTGGAAGTAGGGAGGCTAGTGTTGGGTATAAAATAACTCCAGCGAAGTTCGTAAGAGGCCAACCCCCCCAGACTCTTCCGGCTTCCGACCTTGTGCGGCATCTTTCCAAACTCCCCCGACCATCCGAGCTTCAACAGTACCCTCCGGACTTCTCCAATAATGAGCTCCTTCAGTTGTCTATCAGACTGCTCCAAATACTCTCTGGGCTTCACTATCAGTCGATTTTCTACAGTGATCGACTACTCTCGAATCTCTTCTGGACTTCCTCCTATCACGATCAACTTTACTCCGAGTTTCTTTGGGCTTCGTCAATGTCCGAGCTTCTCTAGCAGCAGGACTTCTACAGTAACCAGACTCCATCCGAGTTTCTACAGTAGTCGATCGCCTTCCGAATTTCATCCGGACTTCTACAATAAGCGAATTCCATCCGAACTTCTATTGCAAGCAGTCTCCATCCGAGCTTCTATGATAAGCGGTCTTCATCCGGGCTTCCATGGCAATCGGTCTCCATCTGGCTTCCACGGCAACCGATCTCCATCCGAACTTCTACAGTAAGCGGCCTCCTTTCGGACTCTGTCTGAACTTCAACAATAGAATTGAATTTCAGACGAACTTCTACAACGGACGGGCTCCATCTCTGTTACAACTGAGTAGTGCTGGATGCCAAGGAAGGAGTTTGAATCTTCTAGGGTCTCCACTATTATGACCTCCCTGTGATCGGCCCATGCGATGGTGGTCATAGACCATAAGACAGGAAAGAAGCCATTGCATGGTCCTTGTTGGGATATACCGACTGACCCTCATACACCGACTTATCCTCGGATCGGTCCGATCGATGCCCGACTCTACCCATCAGATAGACAGACGACTCTGACAATGACTGCCGACAATATCCGACCGAAGGTATGTCGGCCAAACAGACTAATACTGTTTCCAACCGACCGAACGGCCGAACCCATATCACCGACTCACTGTCGGGGGTGGCTGCCGACGTCTGACTTCCACAAGGCACCAGATCAGTCGACGGTATTTTCAAGTCATCATCCGACATTCCGACAGTCAAATACCGATATATAGTCGGCCAGGCTGTCCAAACGCCATACAACCGCTATGGACTGTTGTCCTGTCAAGGACATGCTATGCGACTGTCCTGGGGCATTATCCTGTCAAGACATGGGTTAATTTTGATGATCTGACAACCCACATCGATTTGACAGCCCCGACGACCCACATCGATTTGACAGCCCCCAGCGATTTGATAACTCTCCAGTTATCTACACCATTAATGGCGGGACCATACCGCATTCTACTATAAAACGGGGTAAGGCAACAGCTTTTTCAGATTTTTTCAAGTTTTCTCAAGCTTTCTCAAGTTCTGGAAAAGCTCTTAAGCTCTAAGCATTATCTCTAAACTCTGCTAAAATCTCATTCGAGTATTCCATTTCTGTTGAAGCAGAGTACTGACTTGAGTATCGGAGGTCTTGCCAGAGCACCCCCAACTCCGGTTTAGACTTTTCTTGCAGGTCCCGACGGCGGTCGTGATCCCCTCAACTCCAGCTTCTCCGACATGATGGAATTCTGCACCAACAGTAACATTTAGCAATGATGACCTGACATCTGGATAGGTCGAATGATGGCGAAGCAACATTCAAGAACCTATTGGTGTATGGTTATCGTATAATTCATCATTTTGACCCTAATGCTCAAGAACGACCTAGGATTTAACTGTCAATCCTAGATAAGTCATCCACATTATATTTCAATCTTTTTCAAATCCATCACATGGATTATCCGGACTCAGATTTTGCTAAATTAAAATACACTGATGCATATCTCCTATTAATTCAGAAGGGTTAATCTCATCTTGATTCATGCACCTACTTGACAAGTACTTGACTGTACCCAAAACCTTTCATCATTGAATTAAAAGCTTAGTAAGTCTGACACCAAAGTATAGTGAGTTGCTTGTAAGTCACTGTGGTAATCTCAGATCGGAGGGACACTTATACCTATACACTTTATGAGCTATCCTTGATAGCAGAGTACTCTGTAGTTGGTCACGTTCAGTGATGATGTACTCTTACATCTCACCTGCATGCCATACCAGTATCTTCATACCATTTGGTTATAAGGACAACCAACATATACGGCACACAATAACCTACACTTGATATCGCTATCGTCCTAGTAATAGCGAATCGTTTGATTACGAACCAGTTTAAAGACTATACGATAAATCCTCCTTTATCGATCAAAGTAGTCCTAAAGACTTCATCACAACATAAAAATTCATTAGAAGATGTATCCTTGTGATAAAAAATATCAAATAATTTTTATTATTTATCAATTATATATATTTATAATTAGCACAATCATCAAACGATTGACTTTAGGACATAATTTCCAACAACTCCTACTTGGATTAAAGTCAATCAGTATAGTATCATATACCCATCTTCGATTTATCATCTCAGAACTCCTACATACCGAGGCTTTAGTAAATGGGTTGGTTACATTCTCTTTTCCATCGATCTTCTAAAGTTCGACATCACCTTAACAGATTTTTTAAATAAGATGATAGTAATGCAAAATGCCTGATAAGCTAATGAAACTTTGGCTCCTTGGCATGAACTATGGCTCCGATGCTGTACTATATAGTAGGACCATCATCGGAGGGTGCCACTCCTAGCTTGCCAATGAACCTGAACAATCGCATAGCTTCCTTGCAAGCATTGAATGCTGCAATGCATTCTGCTTCGTAATTTGAATTTGGCTATATTTTTCTGTTTGGAACCTTTCCAGCAGATTGCTCCATTATTTAAGATAAAGATGTATATCGACACACTCTTGCTATTATTATATCCAAGTAAAAATTGGAGTCATACTCCATAAGTTTTAATTCAGATTCTCCATAATCGAGTCATCGATCCTTAGTATTTCTCAAATACTTAAGGATGACCTTCCAGTGATTCTCATCTAGATCTTGCAAGTATCCACTCACTACCCTAGTGAGTATACCATATCCGATCTCATACATAGTGTACATGATAGAATAAATTCTACTCATAAACATCCTATATATGTTGGATTGGAAAAACTTAAGCAACCTCTTAAATCTATCTCATAGATCTTCATTACTAGGATGAGAGATGCTTTTCTCAAAGTCCTTTATGAAGAACAATTATAACAATAAAACCTTTATTCTCTATAATGTAAGGAATGTCATTTCTGATTAAGAGAATTTTATTCATATATAAAACAAGAAATACACTAATAGAACTATTAACCTATTTGTATTTGCAGGGTTCTTTTTCATTTTCAATAAAACCATACATTTTGATTACTTATTAAAATGCACATTGCAACTTTGAAATATTTAGTATTGCCACAGGAGAATATTATCTCATTATGGTCAATACCATAATATTGACACAATATCCTAAGACAACCAGATGAGCTTTGTAGGTCTTCATCTTCTTGTCTGCGCTACTCTTATCCTATTGAAGATCCATTTACGCTCTATGGGCATTACCCCTTTGAGTGGATCAATGAGTGTCCATACACCGTTGACCATTATGGACTCCATTTCAAACTTTATAGCTCCAAGCCACTAATCAGAGTCACACCTCTGTATGGCATCTATGTAGGTGATCAGATCTTTGTTGTTCTCATCGAGTTCAACAGGATTACGTCCTGAAATTAGATACCAAAGTATCTATCCGACGGATGTGGTACTCTACCAGATCTCCTTAATGGTGCATTTACAATGAGTTTTGAGTTTGATCTGATCAAATCCAATTCGATGGGTTTATTAGATTATGTTGGTTCTTCTGCCTGTCAAATTTTATAAGTTCTATATTTAAAGCATCAGTACCTTCATCAAGATACTCTTTTTCTAAAAAGAATATCGAACAACTTTTGTTCTTTAGCAAGGTAGAAGTTATAACTGAAGGGAAGCGTGGTGGGTGATGTGCATGTATTTTAAAAATTTTACAGTAGAATATACATAGATTAAGTAATTTAATCTATAATGTATGCATAGATCAAATCTAAATCACCATACAGGATCTATGACATAAACTAATATGCATGTATGTACATCTCAAATCTAAAATTCAACAAGTACAGGATATATGTAATCTAAATTTAGATCATATCTAAATATTGATTGAATATAAAACTTCATACCTGAGCACGGGTAGCAGATCACTGCATCCAAAATCCATGATAGATAATTCTTTATGATACTTGGCAGCCGCACACACGTCCGACCTTTACAGGTATCCACACAAAGTCCTGATGCTGATCGATCTCTCTGAGAGTGCTAGCTCGCGAAGATACTATTTTTTGGCTGATCTAAAAGGAATGTAATGAAGAAGAAAAATAAGAAGACCCTTTTCTTTTCTTCCTAGATTCATGCATTTAATATCTACAATAGAGATCAAGAGAAGAACCTTTTCTTCTCAATTTTCATGCATAAGAGAGAATCTTTTTCTTTTCCTTTCATGTCTTTGAGAAGAAATTTTCTTCTCTGATTTTTCATGATAAAAATTAGATCTAATCTGATTTTTCATACTAAAAATTATATAAAATCTTGAGGTCTAAAAAAATCCAAAAGAGGGATCCAAGAGAAGAATCGTTCTTCTCTCTTCTTCTTCCTTTTTCTTCTTGATCTAGAACTCTAGATATCCCCAAACATCCAATCAAATTTTTTTGATATTTTTTCTCTAAATTTTTATATTAAAAATTAGATTTAATCTAATTTTTATCTTAAAAAAATAAAAAAAAAATCTAAAAGAAGAACTCCTTCTTCAAGGCTGCGTATAAGAAAGAAGATCCATCTTCTTTCTTGATTTAGAACTTCAAGAAGCCCAAACCCAAATCAGATTTTTTTTGATATTTTTTCTTTAAATATATATATTAAAAATTAGATCTCATCTAATTTTTATCTTAAAAAAAAAAAAAAAAATAAAAAAAGAACTCCTTCTTCAAGACTGCATGCAAGAAAGAAGATCCTTCTTCCTTGATCTTTCTCTCCTTGGGAAGAACTTTTTTTCTCTAATTTTTTGCTGTATAACTAGTAGAGAAGCCTCTTTTTGATGCCCAAAAATCAGTAAGAAAAGATTTTAAAAACCTTTCAAGAAGGGAGGAGAAGAGGAGAGACCAGATGATTGAGATATCGAGTGACCAGATGATTGAGATATGAGGCGTCCAACTCTTGGATGCCCCCTTCTCTTTTCTTTTCCTTTTGGGTGACAAGAAAGAGGGGAGGGATGCACCTTGTTCTTCATGGAAGAGAGGAGAAGGTGCACAAAAAGAAAGGGCTGGGATCTCTTCACGGTAAAAATTTGGGGCATGGAGATTAAATAAATCACATGGGTTGGTTGGGTTTAGTCATATTCCAAATATGATTTAAGATCTTAATCAAATTCTAACTAATTCTTAGATCCAATCCTAACTAATTTAGAAATTAGTTATAACAAACTAACTAATTGGGTCCTAGTCCAATTATTAAGAATCACAATTAGTTAGATAAAAATCCCATTGATCCAGAGATTGATTCTTGATAGATTCACGAAAGCTATTTGATAATAGAGCTTGATCTAATTAAGCCTATTATCAAATAGATTTTGATCAAATCAAAGCCTATTATCCAATAGAGTTAGATCCAATCCAAGCCTATATAAAAATAATTTCATATTTATGCATCTATAAGATCAAATAGAATAAACCTTGTTATTCAATAGGGCTGCATCCAATTAATCCAAATCCAATCTAATTAAATCTAATTTAATTAGATCTAATCTAATCTCCATTACTCAATCAAATTGAGTTAATTAATAATTATATTATAATTAATTATTTTTTTAATTTATGAACCATTAGTAAATAATTTATTACAATCTTTGTATAAGATTAATCATCAATCAAATTGATAATTAAACTTTTCAATAATTCATAATTATCGATTAGCCATTTGATCAGACAGGTACTTCTATATGTGTGACCCCATAGGTTCGAACCTACATCGATAGTACAAGAATAATTCTTGTATTAATCGATGTAACCATCTAGCAATGAGACCTGATGTCCAGATAGGCCGAATGTATGCCTAGCAACACTTTAGAACTCATGTGGATATAGTTACTGTATAATTCATCCTTTTGATACTTGATGCTCAAGGATAACTTTGGGTTAAACTGTCAACCCAAAAGAGTGTCCTCATTGTGTCTCAATCTCAAAAATCTTGTGACTCCTCACTAGGACTACTTTGGTCAAAATTTTGCTGAATTGAAACACAATGATGCATCATCTTCAATTTTACTTAGAGCGATTAATTCCATCTTGACTTACACTCTGACTTTACAATACTTGATTGTACCCAGAAACCTTCTGTCATCGAATTAAAAATTCGGATTATCCGACATCAAAGCACAGTGAGTTGCTTGCAAGTCATCGAGATAGCCTCAGATCCAAGGAACACATATACTCATATCCCATCAGAGCAGCCCTTGATAGTAGAGTACTTCAGAAGTGGTCATGCTCAGTGAATTATACTCTTACATATCATACGTATGCCATACCCGTGTCACTACACATCTTAGTTAAGAGGACAACCAACTAACACTATAAGGGAAGAGATTTTTAGCGATGAAATTATTTATGACGCATAGAATTTCCATCGTAAATAACAATGTCAACAATGATAAAAATTTTTATTGATAATAAAAAAATATTTATGATGAATAAGTTTTTTCAATACAAATAAAAATAATTAGTGATGAAAACATTGCTTGCATCGTAATAAACAGAATATTTATGATGAAAATTTTTATCATAAATAAAAAAATATTTTTTAAATAAAAAATATAGAGATATTATCGATGAAATTATTTTGATCAAAAATACTAAAATTTTTTCTGACAAAATTAGATTTTGCATCATCAATAACATTATTTATGATAAATTTTTTTCATCACTAATAAGTCAAGAAAAATTAAAAATTAGATATTTTAATTATTTATGATGTAAATTTTAGTTACAAATAATTTAACTATTTATGATCAATAAATATTTTTTATCACAAATTAAAAATATTAATGATGGATAATTTTGTCGTTAATAGTTTAAAAAGTGAGATAAATTAAAAATTTAAAACAAAATAATTAGTTGCAATGAAAATATAACGTCATAGATAATAAAATATTTATGATAAAAAATAAAATTTTTATTGAAAAATATGGGATATTTATGATGAAATATTTTATCACTAATACTTAAGAAATTAAAAAAATATAAAATTTTAAAAACTAAGTTATTTGCGATGCTAATAAGCTTTTTTTTTTGATAAATTTTTATACAAAAATAATTTTTAAACAAAAAGCTAGTCATTTTCTTAATGATGAAAATATTTTCATCACTAATATGAATATTAATGATAGAAAAATATTTTCCATCATAAATATTTAAATTTTAAAAATTTAAAAATAAAAGATAATTTATGATAGAATATTTTTATCATAAATAATAAACTATTTATGATGATAAATTATATTATCATCATAAATTTTTAATTATTAATGATGAATTACTTTCATCATTAATATTAAAAAAAAAATTAAATTTAAAAAACTAAACTACTAACGATGCAATAAGCTTTTTTCGTCATTAGAATGAGTTTTAACGATAAAATATTTCATCACTAATGGTTAATTTAAAAAAAAAATTTTTATATTGAAGGATATATATTATAATAAATATTACTATATTTATAAAAAATTATAAGATAGTTTTAAAAAATAATATGTGAAAATAAAGTAATGTAGAATATCGAGATATGTGTATATAAAAGGCACATGAAAAGTCATGGCCTATGAAAATTACATTGTCACAAATGTTGGGGTATGCGAGGGTCGAAGTGGATGGAGTTGATGAAGGTATGCTCGAGGTGATTATTTTTATTTCTATTCCTACTTTTATCATGGTGTTTTTTTTTATGGTTTTTGTCATTCTAATATGCTTTTCTCGAGTCTTTAATAGTTTACATTCAAAAGTTATATTTTCAACCTTTAGTTTTGATCCAGAAATAAGATAGATAAATATCAATTTGCTTAGTGCAAAATATAAAATATTATTCTATTTATATTATATAAATTAACATATAATTTTGTATATATAAATCAATATATAATATTGGTTTGGAGTAAAATGAGTATGTCGATTAAAATCTTTTTCTATCTTTGTTTGATTATTCCATTTTGTATTTTGAGGTTGTCCTCTCCAAAATACCCCTAGACCCCCAAAAGCAGAGGTAAGATTTGATCCCATTTCAATGGATCCAACAACCAAAGACTTTACCAACTAAATATGTGTATACACACACACACACACACATATATATATATATAGACACATATATACATATACATATACATACATACATACATACATATATATATATATATGTATGTATGTATATATATATACATATATCACATATATCATTGCATTATCCAAATTAAAAAAAAAAATTTGAACGATTATTAGCGATGGAAAAAAATTTTCATCGCTAATTATATAAATAGCGATGAAACAACTTATTTTCATCATAAATAATATTTTCCCGGGGTGTGAATTTTTTCAGTGAAATTTTTTTTATGGCAAAAATTATTAACGATGAAAAATTTTTTCGTCACTAATAACGTTATTAGAGAAAAAATATATTTTTTATCATAAATATTTTTTTTGTTCAATTTATTTGTGATGAAAATTAATTATTGGAGATGAAAAATTATGTCGCTAATACCCTACATCCCATCACATCCCATCGAAAATCTATTTTTCTTCCTCTTCCTCCCCCATGGCATTCGGCCTCCCCTCCTCCCGCATCCCCTCCGGCTTCCTCTGCCGTCCGGAGCTCTTCTGCTGCCATCGAGGTGAGTCATGTTGAGCTTTTTTTTTTCTTTTTTGAGTTGTATTCGGGCTAGGATGGAGATGGGGAATGGCAGGGGCCAGCGTGCTGGGCACGGTGCCGGCATGTCGGGGACGGCCGCCTGGGTCAGGACGGTGGTTCGCGGCCACGTGGGGCCTGTGGGCATGCGGGCCGCGGCCACACGACAGCCGACGTGCCACGATCGGTGTGCGTTATGGCCGCTGGGCTGGACGGTGGGCTGTGTGCCTGCATGCCGGGACCGACGTGTCGGGCATAGTGCCGGCATGCCGGGGATGGCTACCTGGGTTGGGATGGCGGCCCACGGCCATATGGGGCCTGTAGGCTGTGGCCACACGATGGCGGCGTTCCTCGACCGGCATGCTAGGGACGGCCGCTTGGGTCGGGACGGCGGGCCTGTGTGCTTGCATGCTGGGGCCTGCATGCCAAGATCGACATGTCAGGCACGGTGCCGGCATGCTGTGGTCGGCATGCCACAGTCGGCATGCGTGCCGGGGCCTGGGGTTAGTATTTTTTACGATAAAAATTAAGGTTATTTGCGATAAAAATAGACTTTTCATCGTAAAATATTATCAATGATAGTATTTTTTACGATAAAATTTTAGTGATAAAATTTTCGTCGCTAATTATTATTAGCGATAAATTTGGCTTATTAGCGATAAAATTTTTTATAGCTAATAACTTATTTTCTTGTAGTGTAATATGGCATGCAACGATCTATACTCGATACAATTATCATCCTTATGATAATTGTATCATTTGGCCGCAAGCAGATTTAAGAACCATATGATAAATCTTCCTTTATCATTTTGGTAGTAATTCTAAGAATTTCATCATAACATATGAGTTCTATTTTGAAAGATGTATTCCTTATGATGAATCTGCCAGATAACATTTATCATTTTATAATTCATATACTTGTATGGAATACAATCATATACAACCTAGATGATTGATTTTAGGATATATTTTCCAACAACTCCTACTTGGACTAAAGTTAATCAGATTGGTATCAAATACCCATCTTCCATTTTAGATCATTGAACTTATTAGATCCGATTGCTCTAATCAATGGGTTGGTTAAGTTCTCCTTTCAATCGATCTTCCTAAAGTCACTTTATTTCGATCTTATCGAACAAGGTGATTGCAATGTAGAAAGTATTTGGTTCACAGATGGAACATCAATTCTTCAGCTTGAGCTATGGCTCCAGTACTACGGTCAATATAGAAAGACTGGACCATTAATGGAGGGTGCCACTCCATGCTCATTGATGAATTTTTATAACCAAACAACTTCTTTATTAGCATCAAATGCTGCAAAGAACTCTGTATCGCAAATAAAATTGGCTACTAACTATTACATGGAGCCTTTCCAGCATGTCGCTCATCCTTTTAGGATAAAAAATAATCTAACACAACTTTTCATTTCCATCCGACTAAAAATTAGAATCAGTATTTCACAGATTTTAAGTCAGATTCTTCATAAATGAGCCATTAATCCTTAGTATTTCATAAATATTTAAGAATGGTTCTCATAACCTTCTAAATCTTTATAGAGAACAAAGATGACAATCAAGCTTTTATTCTCTGTAATGTAGGGATGTCATTCCCGATTAAGAGAATTTCATCCAAATAGCACAAAGAATGGTTTTACAGAACTATTAGCCCATTTGTACATACAAGATTTTACTTCATTCTTAACGAAGCCATATATTCAAAATATATATTTTAACTCTGAGAAGCTTGATTCAATCTGAATGGACTTGAGGATTGCCATAAGAAAATCATCTCATCATAGTCAATACTATAACTTTAATGAAATCCTTTGGCAATCAGATAGAATTAATAGATCTCCATCTTTCCATCTGTGCCTCTTATCCATCTAAAATCCAATAACACCTTATGGGTCTTACCCCTTCAGATGAACCAATGAATGTCCATATATCATTGATTTTTATGGACTTCATTTCAAATTTAATGGCTCCAAGACACTTCTCAATGTTAGATCCCTGTATTGCATCCGTATAGGAGATCAAATCTCCATCTTGAATCTAGAAATGAAGTATCTATTCGACTGATACGATACTCTACTATATCTATTCAAGGATGCCTTTACATCGGATTTGAATTTGATCTAATCAACTCTGGTTCTATTGGTTTGTGTCAGTGTTGGTTCTTCTACCTATCAAGCTTCATCAAGCTTGCTCTTAACAGCATCAGTTCTTCACCAAGAAACTTCTTTTCCAAAAGAAATACCTTAAGATTCATGAACATCTCATGTCCATCAGGAAGGTAGAAGAAATATCCTTAAATAATATTTATCAGATCAAGATCCAAGCTAATCGATTTGTAAATATTTCATACAAATTCGATACCCTAAACCCTAAGGTAAGAGAGTATCGAATTACCCAAGTCCATATCTCATATGGAGTTTTGATAATCAATTTGCTCGGAATGTTCTTAAGCACATATCAATAGTCTCTAAAATATAACGTCTGGCAGACCAGCAAACCCTATGGTGGATCAAACCATGTCTAACAAGATTCAATTCTCCTTTTCAGATATCTTTTTAAATAGTGATGTCTTAGGATAGGTCCATTAAGAGAGAATCTAATTTTCTTCAAGACATGTCAAAATTTACTGTAAAGGTATTTACTTCATCAGTCAAACTGATGAATTCTAATACTCTTTGCAGTTCATTTTTCTACCTCATTACAGAATCATTTGAGCATTTCAATTGATTAGATTTATGCTTCATAAGCAAGACACACCCATACCAAGATAGGTCGTCAGAGATTTAATAAGTAGTAAAGCCCTCTTTTGGCACTAATATTCATGAGTATAAATGCATCATTATGTACTAAACTCAGAACATCGCTGGCTCATTCATCCTTTCAATAAAAAGTGACTAAGTTAACTATGCCAAAAGCAGGCTTTAGTGATATTATCTAATCTAGGGTGCTAGTCAGATGTGTACACTATACTTACAGGCTATGGTACTGAGTTTATGTCATTTTTAATTATCTATTCATTATTGTAGTATCATTCATAATGATATTACAATAATCATACTTATTGATATGATCAATAAGATTGGACAAAAGTGACAATCACTTGAAAATGACATCTATAGGGTTGAAAACAAGTTTGATGATTCCTAATGTTAAGACTGGAACAGACTTCCATGTCTTGCATTCAGGAGTCTCTTGTCATTTTCAAACTTTCTACTATCCTAAAGTTTGTTACAACTATTTGCAAACATGACTTATACTATCAATATTCTATACCCCGATAGTAGGATTATCAATAGAGAAACTTCAAAAAATTATCATATAACTATCTTGACCAGCAACTATTTGCTGATTTCTCTTTTAATCCTGTTTGGATTAGCCTGAGATTTCTTGATTAATTTGATCAAAAATTATATTTAATTTCTGATACTGGCTATTGAAGTTAGGTCTAATAATATTTTCACTGTCTAGCAGTAAAGAGAGTGATTATTTTTCAATCATTTCTAAAAAGAAAATAATTGATCTATTAGTATCCGAATTATTTTAAGCCTAAAGACTTAGACTTAAGTCTAAAGATTCTCTCACTATTTTATACGAACTTGTAGTCTCTACCTCCAATTCGAGGAATTACTTTAATTCCTTAGTGGGTGCTAGAATTGATTTATGTCACAAATTGACATAAAAAGTATCAATTAATATCTAAATTATCTAACTTTATTAAGAAATTGATACTTGTTATTATATTTTGCAGAAGAAGAGATCATCAATAGAAAGAACAAGGAAAGAGGATTCCAATGGCGCAAATTTTATGCAAAATGGAGTTAAATTGACCCAAGAATTGAAGAATAAAGAAAGAAGACTCAATTGGGTCAAACCCGAGTCAAATCAGATCAAAATTGATCAAAAATCAACTGATTTGGTGATCTGATTAGCCGCCTGGTCCACAGCAACAGGCGCGTGGACCATGGACCCATCGGCGTACCATAAACCCCCTAACAACTCTCTAAAACCTCTTAGTCCCACATCGAAAGTTTTGAAAACCTTATAACCCCCAAATGCCTATAAAAAGCCCCCAAAGGCCCTTGTTTTATGTATTCTTCCTTCCGATCAAGCTTGTAACCCTAGATAGTGGGGTTTTTAGCTCTCTTTTCAAGCCTCGAGCTTTGAGATTTTTGTAATAATTTTTTTTTATATATAAAATCTTATTTTTATGCAATTTCATCTCTTTACACTATGCAATTTATTTTTCTTGCAATTAGGATAGTTTAATTTATGCAATTTAATTTTATGCAATTAGGTTAGTTTAAATTATGCAGTTTAAATTTATGCAATTAGGATAGTTTAATTTATGAAATTAGGATAGTTTATTTTTCTGTATTTAAATTTTGCAAGTAGATTTAGATCATGTCTAGCTAAGCATCCCTTCTAGGGTTTGCGATGAAGCTAGATCATGAGTAGGGATTTTACATAGGGTTCTTTCTTTTTCTTAGGGTTTCTTTTTCTTCCTCTTTTGCCAAGAATTTTTGATGAACTACAGTTGGGTCAGAGTCCCTTCATAGTTCATGCTTGATTCAGTGCATAGGAGGAGAAAACCCTAAGGGATCCTAGTTACTACTCCCCTGTAAAGAATCTTGATGGGTTATCGTTGGGCCTTAGTCCCTTCATAATCTATGCTTGGGAAAGACAAGAGGAGTAGTCGTTAGGATCAATAAGAAAAATTCTAGGTAGAATTCCCTAATCTAGATCTAGTGGATTCAAAAACCCTAGATCCTTAGTCTTATTGTCTTTAGCAAACAACTTTCGACTTTCGATTTTTGTTAAAGCTCGCTTGAGCATAGATTTGAAAATTATTTTTAAAACCAAGTCTCTGTGGGATCGACCCGTACTCGCTGGTCGTGCTACTCTGCACACCGTGCGCTTGCGGTTTTATTTATAAATTTTAAGATTTGCACATCAAGTTTTTGGCACCGTTGCGGGGATTTGGCATTTTAAATTATTTTCAAATATTTGTTCTTCATGCGTTATAACTCTCTTTCTTTTTTTTCTTTAGGTTTCTATATTTAGTTGGTGATTGCTGGAAAACTCAGGTACGCTTCTAATTTCTCTTTTATTATTTTTAGTTAATTACTTTTGCTTTTAGACCTAATCATTTGAATTTACTTAATCACAAAAAAATATAAAACAAAACAAAAGACATTTCATAATCGTGAAGTAAAATATTAAAATAAAAAAAAATTTTAAATTAAAATCTTTTACATTCTTGGTCATCTTGTTTATTTGTATTTGCATTTTCATAATTAATCTAAGGGCATCAACCCATTAACAAGATAAGGTGGGGATTTCATTACCCTTCCTTAGCCCAAAAACCATCTCCATCATATTGCATTACCTAGACTTTTAATCTTAAAATCAATTAGACGTCAACCTTAAGGAATTCGAGCTCAATAGGACAAGGAACCCTAAGAGTTCTACCAAGTTTGAGTTGTTTGATTAGTTGGTGTCTAGGTAAGTCCCTGAGGGTGGTTTGTTAAATTGGTTCAGTTGCTGGCCTGGCCAACTCGTTTGGTGTCTAGAAAGGCAACGATGAGTGAACCTCCCACCTCTTATACTTACCTGGCTAACTAGTTGATCAATCTCCACTTGGAAGGTTTGAAGGGTCATCTTGGAACAGTTAGGAGCTGTCTAGATTTAGGTTAACCCTAGGATAGATTGAGTTTAATTTATTGATTCACTTGTTTGAAAAAAAAAAAATTTAAAATTTAAATTAATTTGGTTACTTTTCTTTAGATTTAGGACTCCTTAGGATCTTCTCTTTAGAACTTTTTCTCTTTTCTTCTTTTCCTTATACATAAAAATTTTATTAAAAAAAAAAAAAAATTATATAAACATCGAGAACCGTACACCTCGTGTGTGGAGAAGAGTGTCGGGTCGTCTAGTTAGAATTGAGTCAATTCCTGTTGTTCCAATGGCTGAACCAATCCAACCCATGACCCTTAAGGATTTGTGTTATCCAGTTGGCTCCATCCAACCATCTTGTATCAGGTTGCCACAACCCACAGCTAACAATTTTGAAATCAAACCTCAAATCATAAATATGCTTCCAAAATTCACAGGATTAGAGGATGCTTATATATTTATTAGAGAATTTGAGGAGGTATGTGCAACCATGAAACTGCAATTAACAGAGGATGAGGTCAAACTTAGATTAATCAACTTTGCCCTTAAGGACAATGCTAAGAAGTGGCTTTATAGTCTGCCAAACTATTCTATCACTACCTGGGAGGGCTTTGTGAGAATATTTTAAAAAAGTATTTCCCCCATCATAAAACAGCTAGGATTAGGAATGAAATAAATCAATTTTACCAACTAGCTGGTGAATCATTTTGGAAGTACTTTGATCGTTTCAAGAATCTTTTGACCCAATGCCCACACCATGGAATAGAAACTTGGAGACTATGCCAGATCATCTATGAGGGGTTAGATTCAAACTCAAGAACCATGCTAGAGT
>NC_026000.2:117362006-117439506 GCF_000442705.2 Elaeis guineensis | reverse complement strand
CACAATCAGTTGATGACTGATGAATGGAAATGGTGATGACCAATGAGGGATGAGCTTCAAGGAAGATCGATGCTGGTGATCGGTGAATGGCGAGTAGGGACTGTCAAGATAGACTTTGGAGTAGTGGATGGTCATAGAGAGGAGAGCAAAAATTGAGAAGTGAAAAATTGAGAACCCTAGGCCTTGATAGATAGACATTTTGATTTGGGAATTGGGATTTGGTTGGGACTTTTTGAGAGAAGAAGAGCCTAGTGAACTATTTTGATTTTAGAATTTGTACGATCCATTTTAGACTAGCCTAAATGATAGAGACTAAATGCCTAGATTTTAGACTAGCCTAAATGAAGAGGGACCCATTTTGAAACTAAATCGAGATTGGGTTCAGATCTAAATTTAGGTTCTAAGTTTGGCTTAAATTTAGTCCCGAATATGGTCCACACCTGGCTAGGCTAGGGGTGGCAATCGGGTCAGGTCGGGTCAAATACGGCCGGGTCAGATACGGATCGGATCAAAAAATATCAAATTTAAACCCAACTTGTTTATTAAACAGGTCAGATTTTCAAACCTGAACCTGATCCATTTAATAAATAGATCACCTGACTCGACCCATTTAACCTGTTTATCGACCCGACCCAACCCGTTTAACCCATTTATCATTTAACCTATTTATTAAACAGTTAACCTATTTATCCGACCCAACCCGTTTAACCTGTTTATTAAATAGTTAACCTGTTTAACCGACCCGACCCAACCCATCTAATCTGTTTATCATTTAACCTATTTAATAGATAAACAACTTATTTAACCAATCTGACCAAATCCATTTAATCTATTTTTAAATAAGATAAATATCATAATTCACAAAAGCCAGTATATTGAATTCAAAATAAAATATACCATTTCAAACTGAATACATTATCCTTAAAGGAGAATAAATGCTGCCACTATTTAACATATGATCATTTTAATAACATAAAGCATGAGGAGAAAATCTGCTCAAGAATTAAAAAAAAAAACTTACCAACCAAATAAGTAATCACAAACTCGTAGTGTTTTTAAGTCCAATCACATATCATGCATGAAAGTATGAAACCTACAATATCCTATTATAGAACATAAAATACATATATCAAAATATTAAGTTAACATATTACTGTAAATAATATCAGAATTTAGAACATATTTCCAAATTACAACCCAGTGATGACAAAGAAGATAGCAACGCTACAACAATAACATGTATAGAAGATTCAAATAGGATACAACATCAACTCTAAACCAAATCCCATCACCAACTCTAAATCTAGCTTTTATGAGTTTCAGTAATTAGCCGGAGAGGCTCGGGGCTCATATGTTGCCTATCATCATAGTTCATAGAAGCTCGGAGATGATTTCTTAGAAGGAACTCATCCTGATTCCTACATGAAAAATTTATATTTTAGCAATGTTCAACTAAATATAAAATATTGATAGATAAAAAATGAAGGATAAAACATGTGGTACAACTTCAAACATACGAATCTTCTAATCCACATTCTCATCCATCTCAAGAATGATAATAAGGTTGCTGCATCTAAAAAATATCAAAATAGCAAAGAATGGAAAAGAAAGATCCATGTGTTGTGATCCAGGTGGTGTGCCCAAGGCCCAGGAACCAAGGCTAAGGCCAAGGTCCATCATTCATGAGGGCTTCATGGAGGCTCTAGGGCTAGTTGGCCCTAGGTTGAAAGGCTGTGGCCTTTGGGTTCTTGAGGTCTAGTTATGTGGGCCTCAAGGGACCAACTCTTTATGGGCCAGGTCTGGGCCCAGGATAGGTGAGATTAGGTTGAGTCATGGGTGTACATAGGCTTGGGTTAACCTAATCTCCCATAGAGTTGGTCAAGGGAGTTTTGGGTTTGGGTCACTTGACCCTGTGTTTATATATACATTCACTGTATAGGTTTGATTAAGCCAAGGAATACGAAAACTCTTCTCCCAAGTCTCTCTCTCTCTTCTCCCTCTCTCTCCAGCTATTCTCATGCCCAGGAGTAAGAAACCCTAGGGTTTCTTGCCGCCAGGTCCATAGAAGGCAGGAAAAGCAGGGAGGCCTAGGTTTGAGCCCCTCCCCTTTGTGCCACCAACCATATTGCCTCTCCCTCTCTTGCAGCTACCCAAACATTAGGTCAAGACTTGAAATCTCTTACTACAAGGTTGGTACAAGTTTTTTTAGATCTGGAGTTGATCTGAGGTCGTTTGAGGTATGGGTGAGATCTCCATCAACAGATCTACAGAAAGGCTGCAGCAGGACAGATCTGCAAGGTCTGGTTCTATCTATCTTCTTCCTCTATCGATCCAGGCCTGATCTGATTGGGTACCAGATCTTGGATTTTTTAGAGGTGATCTTAGAGGCGTCTTCATCTGGAACAAAAGGCTGACGAAAAAGATACAACCAGGCTGATTTCGTCAAGGGCCTTCGATCGAGTCCAGAAGTCTCCAGATTTGTTCGTTGCTGGTTCTGCTCACCAAGGTCCGTGGGAGGAGCCAAGATCATGCTCCAATAGTTGGTATCAGAGCTACGATGGTGAGGAAGCGTTCCAAGCATGAGAAGTTGAAGATCCCAAGTGCTGAAAATTTTCAGCAAGGTACCATCAAGGTATATTCTACACTTCTTGATTTTATATTGCTTGTTTGGCTTGGATCCAGTCATGGGCAGCAATATGAAGGTCGATTTCGAGAAGTTTGATGCAAGGAAACTTTTTCATGTAGAAAATTGGGTGGAGGATCTTCTGTGCAAGCAGATTTGGATCAGGCTTTGGATGAGAAGCCTGAGGGAATGACAGATAGACAGTGGGCATCGTTGGAGAAGAAAGCATGCTCGGTGATCAGAGGATGTTTGCGGATGCGACGTTGTATTCAGTCTGGAAGAAAAGACCCTGAAGGGCCTTTGGTCGAAGTTGCACACCATATATATGGGGAAGAATATGTGCAACAAGCTAATGCTGAAGAAGAGGTTGTACAGTCTTCGGATGCAGGAGGGATCTGATGTGATTGGCCACATTCAAAGGTTCGACCAGTTGTGCACAGAGTTAATGAATATCGGGGTGAAGCTGGATGAGGACAAGTTCTGTTGCTTTTGTGTTCGCTGCCAGGATCATATGACTCTTTGGTGACTACACTGCTCTACGGCAAGGAGACTCTGAAATATGAGGACATGGTCTCGGTGCTGAGGTCTAATGAGCAAAGGAAAAGTTGACCAGAGATCGGGCTCTCAGGAGGGTTTGGCAGTAGGGGAGAGGACAGGTAGAGGCAGAGGCAGAAGCAAGTCCAGGGGGTGGTCCAAGTCCAGGAAGGGAAAGAAAGAGATGAAATGCTTCAAGTGCAACGAGTTCGGGCACTTCAAGCGAGAATGTCCACTATGGAAAGCAAGAAGGGAGAAAGAAGTGGCTCAGAATCAGTGAGTGCAGTTGCTGGGCAGCAGGTGGAGGATGATCTACTTTGGTATCAGATGGTCACAGGCATTACACAAAGGAGTGGACACTAGACTCTGCGTGCTCACATCATTACACACCACATAGGTCTTGGTTTGCGACATACACCAAGACAGATGAGGGATCAGTGACTCTAGGCGACAATCATCCTTGCAAGGTGGCTGGGATAGGGACAGTCAGGGTGAGGATGTTTGATGGGATTGTGAGGACATTGACAAATGTAAAGCATGTCTCGGAGCTGGAAAAGAATCTGGTGTCACTAGGCTACTTGGAGCGCAGTGGATACAGCTTCAGCAGTAGGGCTAGAAGCGGAGTATTAAACATCTCCAATGGAGCTATGGTGGTGATGAGAGGCAGGAGGTTGGACAATAATCTCTATCGCATGGAGGGATCTGTGGTACCGAGAGTCTGATGCAGCAGTTGCAGCACAGGACCAGCAGGGGGCTTACAGGATGTGGCACTACCGCCTAGGCCACATGGGTGACAAGGGGCTGAGGGAGTTGAGTAGGAGAGGACTCATCTCTGATCTGGAGGATGGTGCTATAGGGGAGATCTGTGAGCCTTGCCAGATGGGAAAGTAGAGGAGAGTTCAGTTCAACATCAGTACAACCCACAGTGCAGCCCCTTTGGAGTTAGTACACACGGATGTGTGGGGACCAGCCCCAGTTTCAGCTAGGAATGGGGCCAGATACTTCATGACCTGATTGATGATTTCTCAAAAAAACTCTGGATTTACTTCATGAGAGAGAAGTCAGAGGTCTTCACCAAGTTCAAGATCTGGAGAGCTGAGGTGGAGAAGGAGCAGGGGAGGAGCATGAAGTGTCTGAGGTCAGACAATGGCGGGAGTACACCAGCAGAGAGTTTCAGGACTACTATGAGGAGTGTGGGATCAGGAGACACTTCTCAGTTAAGGAGACTCCACAACAGAATGGGTGGCCGAGAGGATGAACAGAACACTTCTGGAAAAGCACGATGCATGAGGCTGCAGGCAGGGCTTCCAAAGGCATTTTGGGTTGACACAATTGACGCAGCGGGTTACTTGGTCAATCGGTCACCTCACACCAGGTTGGATGGCAGCTTCCAGAGGAGGTGTGGTCTGGGAGGATAGTTGGGCTGGGCCATCTACGGATATTTGGGTGCACACCTATGGGCACATTGGAGCTGGTGAGCGGAGCAAGCTAGACGCCAGATCACCAAGACGGTGTTTCTAGGCTATCCAGAGGAGTTAAGGGATACAGGCTGTGAGATCCCTTGGAAAAGAAGGTCATCATTAGTCGGGATGTGACTTTTGATGAGGAGTCAGTCCTACGGAGGCGAGCAGGCATGGAGGAGCAGCAGGAGCAGGAGGAGGTCCAGCAGGGGCTGCTGGACAGCTTACCTCTTTGATTTTGCCTCTTGCAGGTACTACGGGAGGACATGACATTCAGATGGAGAACCTACCTAAGGTGTCTCCACAGGTGGAGAAACTCGAATGGATGATCGAGGTGAAGAGATCCAGCAGGAGCGAGCTGGATCGAGGACTGATATCGGTGTTGCCCTACACAAGCCCAAGAGGACCATCAGGCAACCGGATCGATATGGCTTCGAGGAGACACTGTCATATGCCCTGGTGACAGTGAATGGAGACCCATATACGTATCAGGAGGCTATTGAGAGCCAGGACAGAGAGCGGTGGGTCCAGGCGATGTCCGAGGAGATGCAGTCTCTCCACCAGAACCAGACGTGGCGATTGGTGCAGTTGCCACAGGGGAAGAGGCCCATTGGCTGCAAATGGGTCTACAGTCGCAAGGAAGGGCCTTCAGAGCAGGGAGGTATCAGATTCAAGGTGAGGTTAGTGGCCAAGGGATACTCCCAGAAGGAAGGCATCGACTTCAGCGAGGTCTTCTCTCCCGTCGTCAGACATACTTCCATCAGAGTGTTGCTGAGCATTGTAGCAGCTCAGGATTTAGAGCTGGAGCAGATGGATGTCAAGACGGCGTTCCTCCATGGGCATTTGGAGGAGAGGATTTACATGGAGCAGCCACCCGATTTCAGGGATCCAGGATCAGAGGGAAAGGTTTGTTTGTTGCAGAAGTCGCTGTACGGGCTGAAGCAGTCGCCGAGGCAATGGTACAAGTGGTTCGACTCCTATGTGCGCAGATTGGACTTTTCAGGTGCGAGTTTGATCCCTGTATTTATGTTCAGTCTCTTGAGGATGGTTCTAGGGTGTTCCTACTCTTGTATGTGGATGACATGCTTATAGCATGCAAGAGTAGGAAGGTTGTGCAGGATCTGAAGGCATCCTTATCTGGGAGTTTGAGATGAAGGATTTGGGCCCTGCAAGAAGATCCTAAGCATGGAGATTTTTAGAGATCGAGCCAGGAGGGTGCTGCATCTATCTCAGGGGGCTACATACAGAAGGTCTTAGAGAGGTTCGGGATGAAGGAGCAAAGCCGGCGGAGCTGCCACTTGCCGGTCACTTCAGACTCTCGAAGACCATGGCACCACAGACTGAGGTGGAGGCTCAGGAGATAGAGATGGTTCCTTATGCTTCAGGAGTTGGGAGCTTGATGTATGCAATGGTCTGTTGTAGGCAGACATTGCTCATGCAGTGAGTCAGATTAGCAGGTTCATGGCGCAGCCTGACAGGGAGCACTGAAGAGCTCGAAGTGATATTCAGATACCTGGCAGGTTCAGTTGGAGTTGTCATCTGCTACGAACAGCGAGGAGGTGCAGTGGGATACTCTGACATGTCCAGGGAGGCTCAGGGGCTGATTGGCGATTATGTAGATGCAGACTTTGGTGGAGATGTGGATACCCGGAGGTCTATGACAGGCTTCATCTTTAGCCTGTATGGAGGTCCTATTTCTTGGAGATCGAGTCTGCAGCCTATCACGGCCCTATCCACTATAGAGGCAGAGTACATCGGCTGACAGAAGCAGCTAAGGAGGCAATTTGGCTGAAGGATTTGTTGACGGAGATGGGCCTTACTCAGGAGGCCATTAGAGTGCACTGTGACAGCCAGAGTGCACTTCTATTAGCACAGAACTCAGTCTATCATGCAAGGAAAAGCACATCGATATTCGGTATCATCGAATTAGGGAGCTTGTGGAGGATGGCGAGGTGGAGCTGGTAAAGGTACACACCAAGGAGAACCAGCTGATACACTTACGAAGGTACTTCCACGGGATAGCTTTCAGAGATGTGTTGAGCTGATTCGGCTGATGGATAGAGTGGAGCTGGTTGAGGCCTTGGGACACCAAGGTGGAGATTGTTGTGATCCAGGTGGTGTGCCCAAGGCCCAGGGGACCAAGGCTAAGGCAAAGGTCCATCATTCATGAGGGCTTCATGGAGGCTCTAGGGCTAGTTCGGCCCTAGGTTGAAAGGCTGTGGGCCTTTCGGGTTCTTGAGGTCTAGGTTATGTGGGCCTCAAGGGACCAACTCTTTATGGGCCAGGTCTGGGCCCAAGATAGGTGAGATTAGGTTGAGTCATGGGTGTACATGGGCTTGGGTTAACCTAATCTCCCATAGAGTTGGTCAAGGGAGTTTTGGTTTGGGTCACTTGACCCTGTGTTTATATATACATTCACTGTATAGGTTTGATTAAGCCAAGGAATACGAAAACTCTTTCTCCCAAGTCTCTCTCTCTCTTCTCCCTCTCTCTCCAGCTATTCTCCATGCCTCAGGAGCAAGAAACCCTAGGGTTTCTTGCCGCCAGGTCCATAGAAGGCAGGAAAAGCAGGGGAGGTGCTAGGGTTTTGAGCCCCTCCCCCTTTGTGCCGCCAACCATATTGCCTCTCCCTCTCTTGCAGCTACCCAAACATCAGGTCTAGGACTTGAAATCTCTTGCTATGAGGTTGGTACAAGTTTTTCTCAGATCTGGAGTTGATCTGAGGTCGTTTGAGGTGCGAGTAGATCTCCATCAACAGATCTACAGAAAGGCAGATAGATCTACATTTTTTTTTTTTTATCTAGATGCCAAGATCTACAGAAAGGCTGCAGCAGGACAGATCGTAAGGTCTGTTCTATCTATCTTCTTCCTATCTAGAATGCCCCATTCAAGATTATAAATTGGAAGAACTCGATCCAGGCCTGATCAGGTTGGGTACCAGATCTTGGATTTTTTAGAGGTAATCTTAGAGGTGTTCTTCATCTGGAACGAAAGGTGACGAAGAAGACAACAACCAGGCTGATTTCATCAAGGGCCTTCATCGAGTCCAGAAGTCTCCAGATTTGTTCATTGCTGGTTCTGCTGCACCCAAGGTCTATGGGAGGAGCCGGATCATGCTCCAACACCATGCATATCTAGAAAAAGAAGACAAGGCTCAGATCTGATAAAGTGATAATTAATCCACAACTAAATCAAAATGACGATATCGGTTGCCTATAGAAGAAGGCCACCAAGATTATTGCTGTTAGAAATAGTTAAGTCATCAAACATATATTCATAAATCATCATAGCCTCCACAATACATATATATGTCCAAAAATATGAACAAGACACATATCATAATTCACAAATAGCAGCATGTTCAATTCAAGACAAAATATATCATTTCAAACTGAAAGTCTAGAAACACATTATCTTTAAAGGAGAACAAATGCTGCCACTATTTAACATATGATCACTTTAAATAACATAAAGCATGAGAAGAAAAAGCTTGCCAACCAAGCAAGTAATCATAGTATTTTTAAATCCAATCTCATATCATGCATGAAAGTATAAAACCTGCAATATTATATTATAGAACATAAAATACATATATCAAAATATTAAGTTAATATGTTACTATAAATAACATCAAAATTCAGAATATATTCTCAAATTACAACCCAATGATGACAAAGAAGATAGCAACACTGTAACAGTAACACACATAGAAGATTCAAATAAGATACAACTTAACTCTAAGTCAAATCTCATCACCAACAATATATTCAAATTAAATAGATAGTAGCAACTTAAAAGTTAAGATTTTATGAATTTCAGTAATTAATTGGAGAGGCTCAGATATGATAATTAATCCATAGCTAAATCAAAATGACAATAATCGGTTGCCTATATAAGAAGACCATCCAAGATTGTTGCCACTAGAATTAGTTGAGTCATCAAATATATATAATATATTAAAAAATAATCATAGCCTCCACATACAAACTTTAAAATAATCTCAAAATTGCTTAAAATCTAAATAAGTACCTAAATTTCAAATAAAGACAGTATAACAACATCCATTGTTCTTACTCAAATAAAAATCAAAAAGAAGTTCCAAACAAAATACAACATAACAAGATAATATGTCGAAATATATGACAACACAATCTAAAAAAGAATGCATGACCATGATTTATCTCATTATGGATTGCGATCAATATTGGTCGAGCCTTGAGTTGATTAGTCTTCATTGATGGAATTGAAGTTCATGACATCTTTTACAATCTCATCTAACTCGGGTTCCAAAATATCTACATTGAAAGATTACAATAGTTAATAATAAACTCATTCAAAAAATATAATAGCAATACAATGATTAAATTATATACCTTTCTTTCAAATATCCAATCTCGAGTGCAAATCATAGCCTCACTGACATCTGGTTTAAGTAAACTAAATATTTATCAAGTACCCACCCACCAATACTAAAAGTAGATTTAGAGGCAACTGTAGATATTGAAATAGTTAAAATATCACGTGCCATGAGAGAAAATGAGGATATCGAAAATGATGGCTTTCTAAAATTCAAAGATATCTAAATTGGACTTTCTATCAACTCTTGGCTCATCTAAGTATAATTCCAATTCAGACTTCTATAAGTAGTCACAAATTCAAAGCTTTCAAATGTATCAAAATCCTACAATATTATAAAAATAAAATAAGTTATTTATTAGAACTAGTATTATGTACAAGATAATAAATTTATTTTGATAAATAAAAATTTATATTACCTGAAAAATATCTGATTTTTACATGGCTCAGAAGTCTCACAAGAAGTACCACTATAATTTCCAGATATGAGCCCAAGTGGGGGGGTAAATTATATCTTTTTAAAATTTTTGTGATTAGTACACTCAAGTAATGTGCTACACTTGTTAAGTGGAGTGAATTGATTAGCTATGAAAATGAAATCAATCACAAATGATAGGCAAGCAAGTATAAAGCACAAAAAATAAGTAAAGAGATGCAAGATAACAAACACAAGAGATTTATAGTGATTCGGTGCCAACCTTACACCTATATCCACTCTTCAATCCTACTTAGAAATTCAATCCACTAAAAAGATTTCAAGATATAAAAATCGAACAACTTGACCCTTGCTATCCAAGCAAGAACACTTATTTCTTGGATATAAGCCAACCTACAACACTCTGATTTCATGTTCGAATCAACCTATCGGAGTTTTAAAATCCTCCAAAACTCAAAACTCAAAATACAATAGCAAGAAAATAGTGTATAGGAATTTCAACACAACAACTCCTTAAATGAGCACAATAAATGTAATAAAAATATAATACTTAAGGGAAAAAAATTTTTGCTGAACATCCTCAATGGATTGGCACACTTGAATGTAGCTGGAGAGTGGTTGGTAAGCTGATTGAATGCTTCTTTCCTCTATTTTAGAAATTTTTTTAAACTTTCATGGATGTGAGCTTTGAATGCTTGAAAATTTTTTGATTTTTCACCTAAGAGAGTATTTATAACCTCCATTTGAACTTAAAGTATCTTAGTGTGGATTAAGAGCTATTGGAGAGTGTTTAATGCGCATTAAATACACCAAAAATGGATTGAAAACTAGCCATTACGAAGCTCGTCCAGAATGAGATGTCCCATGGGATGCCTCACTGGCAATGGGACATCCCATGGGATGCCTCATTTGGCCAGACAAAAAATTGATTCTCTATTTTGGTCTCAGGATCTCAGAGGTCATCCCACATAGTTAGTCTCACTGCATGCCACAAGCCAAAACAGTGCTGCCTGCTATCCAATGAAAGGGGATGACCTAGATGGGTCGCTTCATTTTGTTCCAACCTAATTTTTATACATTTAAGGTCCAAAACTTACTAAATACTTTCAAATACTCTTAAATGAATTTAAATCAATTCAACACTTTCAAAAGACTTTAAAAATTTTTTCAACTTATAGAAACTTTAACTTTGGTACATTTGATGGAGCTTTTCAAACTCAATATTTTGGACTACCTGAAACATCACTAAAATATTTTTTAAAATAAAAAATTCATTAGTAGTCCCTTAAATAGTTTGTGATCATCAAAATTAATTTTTGGAGCATCAATCTTCCCTTTTTGATGATGATAAAATATTTGAGTGTTCATAAAAAAAGATCCATAAAGCTCAAGGGATTGAGTTTGTGAAGCACTTGTAGGAACATGTCAAAAATTAAGTATAGAATATCATGAGATACATATTTTAGTAAGTTATAATATTTTAAATATTTTGTTGATAATTATTTGTGAAGGTATCAGAGTTTTTCAAAAATTATTTCTAATCAGCAAAATCCTCCCCTTTCTTGTATGAGACAGATGAAAGTGATTATTTTGACCATTTTGAAAAAGATCTTCCCCTTTTTATATAAAAAGTGTCAAGTTGTAAAATTTTTCTTATTGGAGCAAAAAAATTTCTTCTTCTCTTCCTTGTTTTTAGTATTAGAGCAATATATATAAAAAGAATCTCTCTTTTTCTTTTTCTTATTTTGATATCAAGGCAAAGTTAAAAATATCAGAGTAAGAATCAAAAGAGAAGGTATTAGAGCATTTTGCAAAATCAAAAATAGATGTATCAGGGCATTTTGGTATCAAGATAAAAATAAAATATCAGAGCAAGAATCAAAAGAGAAGGTATTAGAGTATTTTGCAAAATCAAAAATAGATATATCAAGATATTTTGGTATCAAGGTAAAAATAAAAATATCAGAGTACTCAAAAAAATAAATATATCAGAGTATTTTTCAAAAAATATCAAAATGAAAGTAAGGATAGACATATCAAAGTAATAGATGGGTGTATCAGAGTAAAATACTATACTGTATTAGAACAAAATTTAAGAAAATTGGCAAAAAAAAATCCAAGATAGACTACTTTCTCAACAAAAATTCAGATAGATGGACTACACTACTTTCTCCCCCATTTTGACATCATCAAAAATTGATTAGAGAGAGTAAGTTTTTTAATAGTTGTACACCAGGTATCAGAGTTATAGTGCATTCATTCAAATGTAATAGTCATTCATTCAGTTACATATAAATAGAAAGTGATACCAAGTGATACTAAGATAATGGATAACCTCATATATTAATTACAATAAAAAAAGAGATTACAAGAGTCATAATATATATCCATGAGCATAAAGCTCTCATACATTCAACTACTAAAATAAAAATACAACAACTAAGCAACTTAAAAGTCTAATACAAAATGATCAGATCAGTGAGAATAGGCATCAAGCTCAAAATCATCATAATCAGTCTCGACCTCGATTGAAAGTCTTGTCCGAGTGGATTATGTTGGGAGACAGAATGCAATAGGCTCGACTAAAGCAGGCTCACTAGATGCGGAGGGCCTGGACTGGAGCAGAGTCCTAATGGCTAGCTGGGACAAGACCCCCTTCACTGAAACTCGAAGCCCATCAAGATCAGAAGAGACGAAGTCCCTCGAGTCTTTAATATCTACTCGGATCACTCAAGTGAAGAAACAAAGCTGGCTGTAGAGTCTCTCTATCTTTTGAATCAAGTCAGCCAACTGAGGTGAAGAGGTGGTCGATGTGCTCACTCCTGTCGATAGAGAATCTAAAATCAGTCTGATCTTTCTCTCAATGTCAAAAAATCCTACCATTGAACCTGAGTAGGAAACTCTCCACACTCTCCAGTCTAGAACTTAGATTAGATAAAAGCTCCATCAATGAGGATATGTGTGGCATGACTGAAAAGTTTGAAGAAGGGTCAGAAAAAGAATTTGACGAAGGCTGACAATACTGCTGTTGCACCTACTAGAGGATCTACTCCTGATACTGCTGAAATTGGTGAAGCTATGAAAGAATTTGATCTTGAAACTACTGCTACTGAACAGATAGAATGCCTGCCACTCTCTCAGCCAACAGTCCCATCTCATCCTCTCCCAAACTAAAAGATGGCACTGTATGGCTCGACGATGGGGTACACTAACTGAGGGTCCTGCCTCAGACTCTGATACAGAATGATTATCAAGGCTCTGCCTAGGCATAGGTGGTGAAGAGGGACCCTCCTCCTCAGCACACTCCTCATCATCATCAAAAATGGCAGATTTAGGGGAGACTTGGAGACCACATGGTGCATCAAGTACATATCTCGACTGATCATCAAATCATATCTTTTCTCTCTGGAGAAAAAACTCTTAAACACCATGTGGTGGAGCAATCTCATCTCCATGCTCAACTCCTTGGCCTCAATTTTCATAGACCCCTCCACATCCTCTCTTCTTAAGATGGTCCTAAGCCCGATTTTTTTTCTTAGAAGCTCATTTAGGCAACTCCCTTCATAGGGTATCTGAAAAAGTCTACCCAGCTTAGGAGCATTAAGTATAATTTGGACACCCTTGATAATTGACTTTAGAACTCCATTAGTGAAAACTAAATTGAAAAAAACTCCTTGACAAGATCATGTAAATGGGCTCGGACAAATTACAAAAAAATCTCCATCTTTGCTTAATCAGTTTTTTATCAAGAGAAAATCCATCATTTCTCAAGAAACGAAAGTCAACATTCCTTCCCAAGCTACTTTCCTTACAGATAAGGGGATCTTACTTGGGGTGATTGGTGGAGAGGCTTGAGCTAGTGCTTGAGTAGTCTTCTTCCTTCGTTCCTCAGCCTCCAAGGATCTCACTGACTTCCTTCTCTACGATAATCTCATTTTGGAGGCCATTATCCCAAAGAGAGTAGTAGAATCAGTCAAGGAGACAGAGAAGGATGAAGGATGGATGGAAATGAAGAGAAGAAGAGGATTTTGGGGTGATTGTCTCAGATTTTGAAAATTAGGACTTGAGATTTTGATGGAGATCAAAAGTGAGACGATTTTGATCAAGGATATGTCGAGAGAATATGTTTACCCTAGAATTTGAGGTAGAAAATCAAGGTTTTTGAGCGGTTAAGGGAATGGATTTGTGGGATTGTGGCCGGTGGAGAGCTTGGAGAAGGGTTTCGGTATGGGATAGAAGAGGAGGAAGAAGCACAATAATTGAGTCACCCACTTAGGTTTTAAGAGAAAAATTTAAACGGGTCAGTTTACACATAATCCATTCACCCGATTAATTGGGACGCCCCATGGGACGCCCCATCCAGGGAAACATTAGCTGATGTGAAAATAATTTAGAAAAAAAGATCAAGAGAAAAAATTTGAAAAGGCTTATATCGACTTGAGATGATCATGAAGAGTCTAGATAAATTTTGGCATTATTTTTGATGGAGTATTTCAATGAAAAAAATTTGAGATTATATCTAAATGACACTGATGATTTTTTTTAATTGATTTGAAATAATCTCCAAAAAAAGGTAGATGCCTCCCAAAATTAAGATGATGATGTCAAGAGATTTTAGGTAGATTTTGAGAGTGAAATTATAATTGAAGATCAAGTAGAAGGATCTAAGATATTCAATTTCCTTCTAATTTTATAAAATTTATTTTTATTTAATATTTTGATAAAAATATAGCTAATTGCTTTTCAGTATTTATGTATTCATGTGCTACATCATTATTTTGAATATTTTTCTTATAAAATGATGTCTAATTTCAATGTATTTTAACCTAGAGTATTGAATTGAATTTTTGGTCAAATTAATGACACTAGTGTTATCATATCTTATAAAAATATTTTTAAGTTCAATTTCAAAATCTATGAGCTATTGTTTAATTCATAAAATTTGAGTACAGCAACTTCCGACTGTAATGTACTCGACCTCAACCGTAGACAATGCTACTGAATTTTGCTTCTTGCTAAACCAAGAGATTAAATTCACTCTTAGAAATTGATAAGTTTACTAATACTCTTTCTATCTAATCTACATCCAGTAAAGTCTGCATCTGAGTAGCCTATTAAGTCTATAGAAGATTGCTTTGAGAATCAAAGTCTTAGGTTTTGTATTCTTTTTAAGTATTTGAAATTTTTTTGATAGCATTTAAGTGAGATTCTTTAGAATTTGACTGATATCTAGTACACATACATACACTAACATTATATCCAGTCTACTAGCAGTAACAAAAAGCCTATCATGTCTCTATAAAGCTTTGAATCAATATTTTTGTCATGTTCATCTTTATCTAATTTACAGAAAGGGGTCATAGGTGTATTTATATTTTTGAAGCTCTCTATTTTAAATTTTTTTAATAGTTCTTTTATGTACTTACTTTGGATGATAGAGATCTCTTCTTTATTTGCTTGATCTGAAGTTTGAAAAAGAAAGTGAGTTCTCCCATCATGCTCATCTCGAACTCTCCCTGTATGAGCTTGGCAAATTTTTGGCATAAAGCTTTATTAGTAAACCAAATATAATATCATCAACATATATTTATATAACTAAATTTTTTATTTTTTTTTTTATAAAAAGAGTGTATCTACTTTTCCTCTTGTAAAACTATTTTCTAGCAAGAACTTACTTAATCTTTCATATCAAATCTTAGGAGCTTATTTAAACCATACAATCTTTTTTAACTTAAATGTATGATCTGAAAATTTATGATTTTCAAAACCTGAGAGTTGCTCTACATAAATTTCTTCAGTAATATAACTATTTAGAAAAATACTTTTAACATCTATTTGAAATAATTTAAAATTCAAAAAATAAGCAAAAGCAAGCAGCATTCTTATGGTTCTAGTCTAGCAACAGATGAAAATATTTTATTAAAATTAATTCCTTCTTGTTGATTATATCTCTTAATAAATAATCTTGCTTTATTTTTATTATATTTTTATCTTCACCTAATTTATTCCTATATACCCATTTTTTTCTATTATTGAATGATTTTTAGGTCTAGCAATAAGAGTTCATATATATATATATTTTAAATTGATTTAGCTCTTCTTGCATGGCAATTATCCAGTTATGATCTTTTTCAGCTTCATCCATTATTTTAGATTCTAGGTGTGAAACAAAAGCTACATAATTACATACATCTCTAAGAGAGGATCTAATTCTTACTTCTTATACCAGATCATCAATAATTAATTTTTTTGGGGTGATTGTGAATATACCTTATTTTCTTGAAAGATTACCTGTATCTTGAGGTTGTTCTTGAGTGTTCTAATCATTGATGCTTTCATCCTTAAGTTTTTCTTTCAATTGTTTCTTGTTTTGCTCATTTGAGTCACTGATGGTGAGATTTTTCATTCCATCTTCTATGTTACCTGCATCATCAATACCCTCTCTCTTCTTTGATAGAAGATCATTAGCTTCATCAAAACTACATGAATTGACTCTTCCACTACTAGTGTTCTTTTATTAAATACTCTAAAAGCTTTACTAGAAGTGAAATAGCCAAAAAGATAGCTTCATTAGATTTAGCATCAAATTTACCTAAGCTAACTTTGCCATTATTTAAAACAAAACAATGATAACCAAAAACATAAAAATATCCTATGTTAGGTTTTCTACCTTTTCAAAATTCATAGGGTATTTTCTTTAAAATTGATCTTATTAAAGCACAATTTAAGATGTAACATGCTGTGTTAATTGCTTCTACCCAAAAGTACTTTGGCAGCTTCCTTTCACATAGTATGGTATGGGTCATTTCTTCAAGGATCCTATTTTTTCTTTCTACTATTCTATTTTGTTGTGTTCTAGGTGTTGAAAAATGATGATCTATATCTTTTTCATCATAAATTTTTTAAAAATTTTATTTTTAAATTCAGTACCATGATCACTACGAATTGAAATAATTGATAAATTTTTTTCATGTGAAATCTTTCGACAAAACTTAAAAAATATTGAAAATACTCATCTTTAGATGCTAAAAATAAAATCCAAATAAAATAAAAAATTATCAATAATTACAAAATCATATCTCTTACCTCCTAGACTAGTTCTTCTTGTAGGATCAAATAAATCTATATGTAAGAGTTCTAAAAGTTTAGAAGTTAAAACAACGTTCTTAGATTTAAAGGAAACTCTTGTTTGTTTATCTAATTGATATGCATCACAAATTTTATCTTTGTCAAAATTAATTTTTGACAAATCAAAAATCATTTTTTTTAATAATTTTAGAAAATATATGCATACTAATATGTGCAATCCTACGATGCCAAACCAACTTGTCTCATTGATTTTAGCATTCATGGCCACAAGAATTGCATGTTTTGCATGGAAAGATTATCCAAATCAACTATATACACATTACCATGCCTATGCCCAATAAATCTAGTGCTATCATCAAAAAGATAAGTTACAATGTACATAGATTATTCAAAAATTACTTTATAATCTTTATCACATAATTGACTATACTTAAAAGATTATGCTTGAGATCATCTATAAGTAACATATTTTCAATATAAGCGGAGGGAGTGATACCAATGTTACCAATACCGATGATCTTTTCTTTGTCATTATCTCCAAAGGTGACCATCCCTCCATTTTTAGCTTCCAATGTGATGAATTGAGATTCATCATTGGTCGTGTTTTTGAGCATCCACTATCAAGATACCACTTTATTTTATTGCTTGAGATGCAAGACACACCTGCACACATAAAGTCAAGTTTTAACCTTAGGTACCCAAACTAATTGGGTCCTTTGGGTTAGTGATAAACACTTAATTTAAGTCATTTAAAAAAAAAATTATATTTAATTTATTTTATTTATTAAGAATTTGATGCTTCTTTTTATGTTTTACAGGAAAGGTGATCGTCGAAACAAAGAGTCCGATTCACAGATCAAAAAGACTCAAATTTGAAAAAATTAGACTTAAAATAAAATTAAAATAAAAAAGGATGCATATGGTATTATAGAAAATGAAGATACTATGCAAGGAACCCAAAAAGGATATAGGCATCATTTTAAAGAAACAAAAGTTTCTTTTTGTAAATCAAAAAGGAGCGTTTCTAACAGTTAGCACGGCGGTGTGCGAGCACGGTGGTGTGCGAGCGCAGCAGTGCGGGAGCACGACGGTGCGGGCGCACGGCAGTGCGGGTGCGGGTGCACGACGTGGCGGGTTCGCGGGAGTTGGCTGGCGGACACAGTGGGAACAGACGCTCATTAAAGGAAAAAAATATAATACTTGGAAATACTTCAAGAGAAAGAATTTGTATTTTCTTTATCTGTTGTGATCTTTCTATCTCATCCATCCATCTTTAGTCCTTAGTATTTTTTTAGTCTCACATCTGAAAATCATGTAAAACTCATCCCTCCTAACACCTATAAAAAGACTCTTGTACTCTCATTTGAGGATCATCCCAGAAATTCTTCTAGAGCCTTGCATAGAGGAAGAGAAAGGGACTATTCCATGAGCAGCTAGGCTAGCAGTCTCGGGAGTGGAGAAGAAATTTTGTAACGACATAGAGTGGATTTATTATTCTAAACTTTCTTGTATTTCTTTATATGCAATAAATATTATACTTTTTATTTAAATCGTCATGAGTTCTTTATTTGCTCTCTGTCATATGCTTTTATTTATGCTTTCCTGTTAGATTAATATTAAAACAACTTTTACTTTCTGGAGATGCGTCGTGATCTACGGGTACGGGGCATGCCGAGGAAAGAAGAGTTGTTTACCTAATACTTTTCGGAGACACGCCATGATCTATGGGTACGGGGTGTGCCAAGGAAAGATAAGTATTTTTTTTAAGATTAATCGCATCTATTTAATTAAAAAAAAAGAGATACAACTCTACTAGTGCAAAATTAATTCAAAACTCTCGAGCTCTTTATTTTCTAATTACATCAATTTTGAGATAATTTATTTTTAAATCAAAACAATGCTTCTTTCTTTTATTTTATAATCTTAACTTAGCCCAAGGTCTCTGAGGATACGATCTCGACTCATCCTACCTACGTATGAGTAGAGTTATTTTTGGTGCTATCAATGACTATGCATCAAATTTTGGCACCGTTGTCGGGATCTTGGCATGGTTGAATTAAAAAAAAAACCACTGACATTTCATAACATTAATTAAATAGCGTATCTCAAATATAAAAATTTTAACTTGATTGGACACCTTGTTTCTTTGCCTTGCATCTCCATAATTAACTTTAAGGGCACAACCCAGTAACTAAGATAAGGTGGAGATTTGATCACCCTTCCTTGGCCCACAAATCACTTCTTGCATTTGCATAACCTAGATCTTAATCTAAAATTAATTAGATGTTGACCCCTAAGAATTTCGAGCTCATTAGGATAAGTGACCCTGAGAGTTGAACCAGGTTAGACTTGGTCAGCTAGCTGGTGTCTAGGCAAGTGGTTTGCGGGACGACTGGGCCCGAAGAAAGGTGGTTTTTAATTGATTTTGTTCGCTGACTGGCCAATTTAATTGGTGTCTAAGGAAAGCAACGGGGGACTCCCACCAACTTTACACTTATTTGGCCAGTTGGTTGGTCAAGCTTCGACTTGGAGGGCTTGAAGGCTAACTACAGTTAGGAGCTGTCTAGAACTAGGGTAACTTTAGGATAGAGAGTCCACTGCATGCTAACTTGATTGTAATTAAAATCTAACCACAACTAATTCTTCTATTAGTTTTAGGACTTCTTAGGATCTCTTCTTTAGAACTCTTTTCTCTCTTCTCTGCTCCTCTTAAAAAATATATATATAATCCTTAACAGACTAGGATAGTCCTACATAGACCTTTTAGTTGCATGTTAGGTGACGATCATTAAAACCCGACTTGCAACCATTAGACGAAGAATTAGAAAAGACTCTTTGGACTATCTGAGTTAGAAACATGACTGCACCTGGTGAGGCTAATCCTCCATGCTCATTGAGAGAATATTTCACTCCATCCTCGTATACCTACTCTCCATGCATTCAAGCACCTCCAGTAGAAGCTACCCAATATGAGATTAAGTCTAGCATTATTCAAATGTTGCCATCATTCTATGGACTTAGTAACGAGGACCCATACAAACACTTGGATGAATTTCTTGAAATTTGTTCCACAGTAAAAATCCAAAACTTCTCCAATGATGCCTTAGGTTGAAACTGTTCCCTTTCTCACTTAAGGACAAAGCCAAGCATTGGTTAAACTCCTTAGACTCTATAACCATTTCAACTTGGGATCATCTCAGAGAGAATTTCTCAAGAAATATTTTCAATTGGAAAAATAAATCAAATTAGAAAAGCTATCACTAGTTTTTCCCAATTGGAGGGTGAACTTTTTCATAAGACATGGAAAAGGTTAAGGGACCTCATTCGTAAATGTCCACACCATGCTGTCCCTAAATGGCAACTTTGTCAGTATTTTTATGATGGTCTATCAGAGAAACACCAATAAATGGTTGATGCATCATGTGGTGGGATGTTCATGCTAAAGAGTGAGATAAAGCCTGGCAGCTCTTTGAAACACTTAGTGAGAATTTCCTACATCATATGTCTGCCACCTCTAGAGAACACCCCATGCTTCAACAAAAAAAAAGTAAAATTTATTAGATTGGAAACATCATAGATATCCACAGTAAGGTAGATGAACTGTCTCAAAAATTAGATCGTCTTCTAAATACTGGACAATCCCCGATTCCACCTAACCCAATCCAAGAAGTTTGTGCATTATGTGCAAGTCCGAACTATTTTATTAGTGAATGCCCGGCCGCACCTTAATTTTCTAAGTTTGTGCACGAGCAGGTTCAGCAAGCTCAAGTCAACAAGCTCGCAGATCAGAAAATGATCCATATTCGAATATTTATAACCCCGGCTGGAGAAACTATCCAAATTTTTCTTGGAGACCACAACCAGTGATTGGCCCTGCCACACCTCAACCTCAATATCAGGATCCAACATATAGGCATGGACCATACCATCAATTTCAAAATGCTCCTCAACCATCTACTACTGGTCACAGCTCAGTTTTGAGAAAAAGTTCTGAAAGTACTAGAATGATTAGAAGTCAACACTCAGATCTTAACTCCCACACACAATTCATTGCTAAGCTAGAGACCCAAATAGGTCAACTAGTGACTGCATTCAGTAGGAGAGAAGGAGAAAATTACCTAGCCAACTCGAGAGCAACCTAAGAGGGCAATTTGTGATTGAGAGCTCTAATACCCTAGAAGCTTTTTCTGAACACGCCAAATCAATCATGACTCTGAGAAGTGGGAAGGTCATTGAACACACTAGTAAAACTAATGAGACCAACCCTAAACCTCTAACTGAAGCCAAATCACCAAGAACAAGGAGGACCTTAAAATAGAGAATGAACCAACTGCACCGGAATCATCTTACTTGCCTAAAGCTCCATTTTCGGATGCCCTGAAAGCCCCTATTCCTGCAGATAAGAAGGGAGGAAGACTCGACGAGATGTTGGAATTGTTTAAGCAAGTCCAAATTAATCTTCTCCTTCTAGATGCAATCAAACAGGTCCCTGCTTATGTCAAATTTTTAAGGATTTGTGCACCCATAAACATAAATCTAGATCACAAATCCCAAAGAAAGTATGTCTCACTGAACAGGTTAGTTCTATCTTCCAGCATGCCACTCCTCCAAAGCTTAAGGACCCAGGAGCCCCCATCATTTTCTGTGTTATAGGAGATTATCACATTGAAAAAGCTCTTCTGGACTTAGAGACAAGTGTGAATCTTTTATCTAGTTCGATGTATGAACTTTTTAGATTCGGAGAACTAAAACCCACATCAGTCACACTGCAATTAGCTGACAGATTAATTAAGGAACCACATGGAATGCTTGAGGATGTCTTGGTCAAGGTAGATGAGTTTTACTTTTCAGTTGATTTTTTGTTCTCGATATGAACTAAGTGACAATCCAAGATAAATTCCCATTATCTTAGGACGACCCTTCCTAGCTACGGCAAATGCATGCATTAATTGTAGGACAGGATCATGGATGTATCGTTTGGGAATAAGAAACTGAGACTGAATGTGTTTGGTGCTTCCCAAGGACATCAATGGATAGTTGCTTCGAAGTAGATATACTAGAAGACATTATAGAAGATGCAACACTCATAATTCTAGCACAGACCCCTTAGATACTTACTTGGCTCACTTTGGAGTGTATGACTTTGAGGGATATATGAAAGAAGTTAACATCTTGTTGGATATACCACATGATAAAATACTCCTCCATGGACAATCAAGTATGAGCCATTGTCCACATTAGCCAGTACACCAATAGTCCCATCTTTAGAATCACCACCTACGTTAGAATTGAAACCCCTTCCTGCTACGCTCAAGTATGTATTTCTAGGACCCAATGACACCCTCTCGATAATCATTGCATCAGACTTGACCCCTAATTAGGAAGCACAATTGGTTGGTATTCTGAAGGAACACAAAGAGGCTATCGATTGGTCCATTGCTGATTTAAAAGGAATTGACCCCTCCATTTGCATGCACCATATTCATTTTGAGGCAAATGCCAAACCCCATTGAGATATGTAGAGGAGATTGAACCCAAACATGCGTGAAGTAGTAAAGAAAGAGGTGGTAAAGTGGTTAGATGCTAGAATCATTTACCCCATATCCGATAGTAAATGGGTTAGTCCCACTCAAGTAGTACCTAAGAAATCAGGTATTACTATGGTTGAGAATGAAGAAGGTGAACTGCTTCCCACTCGCATATCATCTGGATGGCGAGTATGCATAGATTATAGAAAACTAAATGTCGTTACTAGGAAGGACCATTTTTCATTGCCCTTCATCGACCAAATCTTAGAACGGTTAACAGGACAAAGTTTCTTCTATTTTTTGATGGTTATTTAGGGTACAATAAAGTACCTGTATTTTTGAATGATCAAGAAAAGACTACCTTCACCTGCCCCTATGGCACCTTCGCTTTTCGGTGTATGCCATTCGAGCTCTGCAATGCACCAGCTACATTTCAACAGTGCATACTGGCCATTTTTTTGGATATGGTGGATAAATATCTTGAATTTTTATGGATGATTTTTTGTGTTTGGAACCACTTTGAGGATTGTCTCCATAATCTTTTCAAAGTTTTTAAATGGTGTATGGAAACAAATCTCATCCTAAGTTGGGAAAAGAGCTATTTCATAGTGCGGAAAGGAATTGTATTAGAACATATTATTTCTAAAAGAGGGATCGAGGTGATAAAGCCAAAGTTGAGGTCATTTCAAAACTACCACCCCTACTTCAGTCCGACAAATACGATCCTTCTTAGGTCATGTCGGATTTTATAGATACTTCATCAAAGACTTTAGCAAGATTTCAAGACCCTTGTGCAATCTGTTGGCCAAGGACACACCATTTTCTTTGACGAAGACTGTTTGAAAGCATTCAACACATTACGAATAGCCCTGACAACAGCACCATAATAAAACCCCCTGACTGTCCATTCCATTTGAGATTATATGTGATGCCTCTGACTTTGCAATAGGTGCCGTCTTAGGCCAAAAAATCAATAAGGAGCCACATGTGATCTATTATGCTAGCAAGACTCTTTTCGATGCCCAATTAAACTACACCACAAAGAAAAAGAGCTACTGGCAGTAGTGTTCACCCTTAAAAAATTTTGCTCATATCTGTTAGGGTCTAAGGTTCTAGTTTACTCTGATCATGCAGCTCTGAAATATCTTCTCTCAAAGAAAGATACTAAACCACGTTTGATCAGATGGATCCTTCTTTTACAAGCATTTGATCTGAAAATTCGAGATAAGAAGGGTTCCGAGAATGTGGTAGCTGATCACATCTCCAGGATCTTAGTTGAACACACGATAGGCATAGATGAGGTCAAAAAAAATTTTCTGACGAATAACTTTTTGCAATCTCCTCTAGCCGTCCTCCATGGTTTGCCCATTTTGTCAATTACTTGTCAACAAGACAAGTACCTTCTCACTAGACAAAACAAGAAAAGGATCGATTTTTTCCCAAATTAAACATTATTTCTGGAGGAACCTGAACTATTCAAATACTGTCCTGACCAAGTTATTCCCGTTGTGTCCCGAGAGTGAATTCCAAAGCATTCTCACTTTTTGCCATTCTTCGGCATGTGGGGGATATTTTAGTGGAAAAAAACTGCAGTAAAAGTGCTGCAAAGTGGGTTTTATTGGCCAACACTTTTCAAGGATGCACATAAATTTAGCCGAAGTTGTCTGCAATGTCAGCAAACAGAAAATTTATCCAAGAAGGATATGATGCCACTGACCCCCATTTTAGTAGTAGAAATCTTTGATGTTTGGGGGATTGATTTCATGGGACCTTTTCAGCCTCATTTGGATTCAATATATTATGGTGGTAGTTGATTACGTGTCAAAATGGGTGGAGGCAATAGCTACAAGGACTAATGATAATAAAGTTGTAACTAGTTTTATCCAACGAAACATCATTAGTCGATTTGGCTTCCCAAGGGTGATCATTAGTGATAGGGGACTCATTTTATGAATAAATATTTTGAAGTACTTATGAAAAAATATAATATTACACACAAAGTGGCCACACCATATCACCCCCAAACTAATGGTCAGGTAAAGGTGTCAAATAGAGAGATTAAACATATCCTAGAAAAGACGGTTAGGCCCGATAGAAAGGATTGGTCTCTTCGCTTAGATGATGCATTATGGGCTTACCGTACAGCTTTTAAAACCTCTATCGATATGTTACCCTACCGACTAGTTTATGGCAAAGCTTGCCATCTGTCGGTTGAATTAGAATATCGTGCACTCTGGGCCATACGAATGTTTAATTTTAACATGAAGAATGCAGGTTCTAATCGAAGGTTGCAAATCAATGAACTGGAAGAACTTCGCAACGATGCATACGAGAGTTCATAAATTTACAAGGCTCGAACCAAAATATTTCATGACAAATATATCTCTAGAAAATTATTTGAGCTAAATCAAAAGGTATGGCTTTTCAATTTCAGGTTATGCCTTTTTCTCGATAAACTTCGATCCTAATGGGATGGACCTTTCATTGTCACACAAATATTTCCACATGGAGCAATTAAAATTTATGACCCCCGAAATGGCAATACATTTAAGATAAACGGTCAACGTCTGAAGCCATATGTAGATGAAATTGCACATAAAGAATGAATCGACACCATCTACCTGTGTGATCCACTTTATAATGAATAATAAACTGGATGTCTGGCTGAAGACGTAAAATTTAGCACTTGTTAGGAGGCAACCCAATGATTTCATATTTTTTTTACTTTACTGCAGCTGTAAGAATTTAGAACAAGAGCCTATTAATCAATGAAGCTATCTTCAACTTCTAAAGCAAAATTATCCCAGGTGCACTCTCTTCTTTTATTTTCTTTGCTTTCCTATTCTATTGAGGACAATGTAGATTAAGTTGGGGGGGGAGGAAATTAATCAAATCCTCGAGTATGGTCAGAAATAATTAGTTTTGTGTATCCAAATTTTATTTTGATTAAGAGTCAATTAGGCATCCTAATCAATGAATGATTAATGATCAAGATAATTTTAGAGATACTGAGGAATAAATTATTAAGAAAATTCAATGAATGGTAAGGTTTAGACTAGACCAAATTTTAGGAGTGATTCTACAATCCTCTTCTTACTGATCTCAATAAAGAATCTGCTTCATGAGAGATTGGGTGGAAAGGTCGAGGTATGCAAAAATTCTCCTTAAAATTTATTTTAAAAAAAATATATTAGTTTCCTACTGAGTAACCGGGCTCCTTCGCCTAAGTAAGCATTGTAGTTCGCGTAAAAAGGTGGACAATGTTAAAATAATAATAATAATAATAATAATAATAATAATAATAATAATAATAATAATAAGAGGACTAAATTGCAAGAAGATAATAAACCTCTCTCACATTAAGTTAGAAGATTTAAAGAGTAAAGTGGGGAGTTGATGAAAGAAAAGCTCTTAAAATTTTTTAGTTAATACTCAGCTACTAATTGGATCAAATTGATAATCCAATGAAGTATCTCTTTAATGGTCTTACCAGGTATCATCTACCTTTTGGGATGCCTAACCTAACTTTTTATTCAAGATCGAGTCTGTACATAATGCTGATATATCTATTTTACTCGAGGACGAGTAAAATTCAAGTTGGAGGATGTGATAAATACTTAATTTAAGTCATTTAAAGCAAAAAATTATATTTAATTTATTTTATTTATTAAATATTTGATACTTCTTTTTATGTTTTACAGGAAAGGTGATCGTCGATACAAAGAGTCCGATTCGCAGATCAAAAAGACTCAAGTTTGAAGAAAATTAGACTTAAAATAAAATTAAAAAAAAGAAGGATGCATACGGTATTATAGAAAATGAAGATACTATGTAAGGAACCCAAAAAAGATATAGGCATCATTTTAAATAAATAAAAGTTTCTTTTTGTAAATCAAAAAGGAACGTTTCCTAACAATTAGCGCGGCAGTGTGAGCGTGGCGGTGTGCGAGCGTGGTGGTGTGGGAGCGCGGCGGTGCGGGCGCGGGTGCATGGTAGTACGGGCATGGGCGCGCGGCATGGCGGGTTCGCGGGAGTTGGGCTGGCGAACACAGTGGCGAACAGACGCTCATTAAAGGAAAAAAATATACTACTTGGAAATACTTCAAGAGAAAGAATTTGTATTTTCTTTATCTTCTTGTGATCTTTCCATCTCATCCATCCATCTTTTAGTCCTTAGTATTTTCTTTAATCCCACATCTGAAAACCATGTAAAACTCATCCCTCCTAACACCTATAAAAAGGCTCTTATACTCCCATTTGAGAATCATCCCAAAAATTCTTCTAAAGCCTTGCATAAAGGAAGAGAAAGGGACTATTCCATGAGCAGCTAGGCTAGCAGTCTCGGGAGTGGAGAAGAAATTTTGTAACGACACAGAGTGGGTTTATTATTCTAAACTTTCTTGTATTTCTTTATATGTAATAAAGATTATACTTTTATTTAAATCGTCATGAGTTCTTTATTTGCTCTCTTTCATATGCTTTTTGTTGCCCAGCTATGCAACCCAAGAGGGGGGGTGAATTGGGTTTTAAAAATTTTAGGCTTAACTAATTACTTGTAAAAAATTATATATCAAAAGCTTGATGAATGAGGAGAGAGACTTTAGTTTGAGATTAATTACTTAAAACAAGAATGCAAGGATATAATGGAGAATTAAAGAGAAACAATAAAGCATGCCACAAACACAATGATTTATAGTGGTTCGGTGCCAACCTTGCACCTACATCCACTCCCCAAGCTCCTACTTGGGAATTCCAATCCACTATACTTTGTATTCAACCCGAATACAACCGTCGGAAACTCCGACACTAGCTATCCCAAGCTAGTCCACTTGTTTCTCAGGTACAAGTCGACCCAATACACTCCGATTTCAGGTTCGGATCAACCTTTCCTTGTTTTGGAAACCCTCCAAAACAAAAATAATTACTCACAAGATAAAATCAGTTTAGAGCACAAATAAGTACAAGAATAGCTCCTTAAGTGAGCGAATATAACAATAAATACGCTTTACTCAAATGAAGAAGCCCCTCTTGGATTTCCTCAAAGTGGATGAGAGATGAAGTAAATGCTTGAGGAGTTGGTGAGCTTGATTGATGGCTTCTTGAAGGCTTTTAAATGAGCTCTTGTATGATGTTGAGTAGTTGGCTTGAAAAACCTTCTCTTGAATGCACTTGAATGCCCTCTTGAATGCTCTTGATTTTCTCTTTTCAAATCACTTGAATGCCTCTTGGATATTTGGATCTCTCTATTTTGTTTTCCACCTTTTGAAACCTTTTATAGCCTTAAGAGACAAAGGAAAACAAACTAGGCAGAAAAAGAGCCGTTAGAGCACAAAAAGCAGCATTAAAAAGCAACCAAATCTGGCAAAAAACTAGCCGTTACAGGCAAATCCTGTCATATGAGTCGACTCATGAGTCGACTCATGCCTCAGGGGTCGACTCATGAGTCGACCTCTGTTGCAAAGTCCAGAGATTTGGTTTCTGGATTTTCTTGGCCCAAAACAGCAGAAGTCGACTCATGAGTCGACTCATGCCTTGTGGGTCGACTCATGAGTCGACTCACATGTCGTGCCAAGCCAGAAAACCAGCGTGCCATGGCTAATCTTTGCGTGCCAATCAGCTCATAGTTTCATGAGTTGACTCATGAGTCGACTCATGAACTTCAAACCTTCATAACTCCAAAAATATAAGTCCAAAAATCATGAAACTTTCACCAATAGATTACATATCATTTGTTCTACACGATGATGCTATCAAATCAGAGTTTTGATGAAATTACGATTTTGCCCCTGTAGAGCATAAGGTCTTTTTCAAATAAAAAATATTTGTATCCCTTCAAACTGTTTTGTAGTCATCAAAATCAATCTAGGAGCAACAATCTTCCTCTTTTTGATGATGACAAAATATTTGAACAAAAGCATTTTTCTGAATCATGAATTTCAACAGATTGTATTTTAGGTGCATATGCTTGAAAAGAGTATGATTCTTTTGGCATGTGATACAAATGGTTGTATGCATAAATGGTTTGTCCATTTGCTTAAAGATTGGAAGATATGCTCATTGGATTATTGTTTTGGTGTTAGAGCAAAAAATTTGATTTTATTATCAGAGCAAGAAAAAAAAATTTTCTCAATTCTCAAAACTAGTCATGTGTGCCAAAGCATATTTAATAGTTGATTTGGAAAGAGTATTAGATCATTTAAGTTTAAGATGTATCAGAGCAAGAGAAATGAAAATCCTGCAATGTATCAGTGTAGGGAAAACAATTTTACAAAGTATCAGAGAAAAATTTTGCAAAGTATCAGAGTAATAAAAACAGTTTTTCAATGTATCAGAGTAAAATTGAGTAATGTATCGGAGTAGTAAAAAAAATTGTCAAAGTATTAGAGCAATGTATTCAATATATCAGAGTGGGTTTAGAATTTGAAAGCCTATCAAAGCATATTCAATGGTTTACAGCAAATCAGAGTATGAGTAATTTTAAAAGGTACTTATTTGCAGTATATTTAGCATTTGTACTTAAAATTGTCAAGTATTAATTTCTCATAATTTGTAGTGTTTGCTTTTGATGGATTTCTTTGTGTTTAATTTCTCCCCCTTTTTGACATCATCAAACAAGGTTAAGTCCTTTTTCTGAAGCATTCTTTAATTTCTCCTCTTGTAGGGTTTGCTCCCCCTTAATGAAGCAACTATTAACAGCAATCATAAAATGATAATACCATAAAGAGAAGACAATATTTCACAAAAGAGAATATATAACCAAAGTAAGATAATCATCATTCCAAAGGTAAAGCCATAATTGTTTCAGTACATAGATTGTAACATAAAAAGTATCATACAAAGTCAACTAGCTCATGTCAATACATGGCCCCAAAAATACAGATCCTAGAGAGGACTAAACACTAAGACCTAGGATCTAGAAATGATCAATGATCAGAATCATCAAAATGTGATAAGGAGCAGATGGATCTGGATCTGAGATGCATCCTCGACCCCGTCTGCCTCTGGCACGAGAGGAAGAACTGGCACGAGCAGGCGAACGGGAGGAACTGGGTGGCTGAGAACGCTGAGAAGCTAGGGACTGAACTGAAAGGGTAAGTCTGATGGAGTCAAGTACAGTCAGTGCCCTGGAGACAGCCTGGAGAAGTGCAGTGAACTGAGTAGTAGCTTGCTCACTTGATCCTCTGATCTCCTTCCTCAGTAACTCATAACCGCCCTCAAGAGCTCCTCTGAGTCTGCCGGCCTCTGCAGTGAGATCAGTGACCTCAATCGTAGACTCCTGAGGCTGAGGGTGTGCCAAATCGAAGACCTGCCCCTGTAACTCGAGAACTCTGCCAGTCAGTCTCAGTACAGTGTCCTCAAGCTGTTGAATCCTCATGGACTGATCTGCCATCATCTGATATACTGTGGAGATGTGGGGAGTCAAAGTCTGATCAGTAGAAGTAGCCCCTGGTACAAATGAAGTACTGCTCATCTGACTCGACATCAAAGAGACCATACGCTGTGCAATCTGCTCAATCTGATAATTGGACAGTGTGAACTCTGGCGGAGGTGCTCTGCTCTCTGGCTGATGCACAGGTGTGGGTATCCTGGTAAACTCAGAAGGGCCAGCCTCTGGATCCGGAAAGAACTGTATATCTGGTGAAGCTGCTCTGAAGTCATGAACAGGAGATGATGGACCTTCTTCTTCTTCAGCTCTGACTCCTGCTGTATCCTCAGCTCTTTCTTCTGCTCTCTCTTCAGCTCTTTCTTCTGTTCTTTCCTCAGCTCCCTGATCCAACCACCACCACTTTTTGTGAACCCCATTCGATGCAAGGTGTGTAGGTTGAAGGTATCAACATGAGACAGTTTGGTGGGAGCCTCCCCCTCACAACTAACTCCAAACCTCTTGAAAACTCTAGTCAGGGCCATACCATAAGGCAAATGTGCCTTAGATCTGTTCAGAGTCTCTCTCATGGCCTCTATCATAAGTGCCGGGAGGTTTAGGGGGGTCTGTGTGATAATGTGAAACATAATGCATATATCCCTGCCTGACAGAAGATCGTGCCTACCACTCCTAGGGAAGAAAAGTTTGTGACCATTTGATGTAAGATTCTCATCTCTATAGGTAATATCTTGGCTTCCAGTTTATTCAAATTCCCTTGGTAGGTTCCTCCAAGAATAACATTATACCTTCTTCTTTCACGGGGAGTTCCATGTATGCATAACCTTCACTAGGTAATATAAAATCTCCCCTAAAATGACAGGATCCAGACAGATATCAATCCCTTTCACAGTTGAAGTTACTGACCCATTTCCATAAATAAGATTCTGATAAAACTCCCTAACAAGGTCAACAAAGGTGACTTCTTTGAGTGAACAGTAAAAGCTCCATCCCTGATTTTTGATCTTACTTGCTAAAGAAAATTCCCTCACTTTCAAAGAACCGGAAGTCAATGTTTTTCCCGGTTTCTATTTTTCTATCTGAGAGAGGGTTCTTACTGGGAGTTTGAGAGGACTGTGAAGGACCTTGAACTGAAGCTGGAGCGGGAGCAGAGGAGGACTGTGCCGCTTGCCTTTTCTTTCTGACATTTTCTTCAAGTTCTCGGACAGACTTTCTCCTTTGGGGAAGCTTCATTTTTGGTGCCATACCCTCTTCAATACCAGGCGAGGAGACTTGAAGAGCAAGTGAGAGAGTGGAGGAAGGATCACAAGAGAGTGATTTGAGGTTTTGGAGGAGAGAATGAGTGGATTTGAGAGGGACGGTGGAGTGCTAGGGCACGCTCCAACCGTGAAGAACAAGGGAAGAGGTCACAAAAGAACCTTTCCCCGAGTGGCGATTTGCGGTGGAGAGGAGGCGGGGGAGTTCCAATAGCTCAAGCCTTGGAAATGGAGCAAATGGGAGAAGGGAGAATGGATTTCAGAAGGAGGAAGACGAGCGTGAGGGTCGGCTCACGAACAGTAATTCAAAATATAAACCCTTCAGCCCGTTGGAAGTTGCTGGGAATTACAAGTTTGCCATTGAGTCGACTCATGGGGGTCGACTCATGAAGTTCAGAAAATCAGGAAAAATGTGAATAAATTCCAGAAAAATTTGAAATTTGGGGAGAAGGAGTTTAGCTCTAAGATGAGTTTTTAGAATGAAAAACTTGAGCTTTTGGGACCAAGAAAGGTGTTGGAAATTGAGCTCTTAGGAAATTTTGACCATAAATCATTGGAATTTGAAAATTAATTCAGGCAAATGGATCAAGAATTCTTAGATTTCTCCTAATTTCACAGAATCTATCCTCACTAAGGGCCTTTGTAAAGATATCAGCTAATTGATTTTCGGTGCAAACATATTCAAGAATTATATTTTTGTTTTGAACATGTTCTCTTATGAAGTGATGTCTTATTTCAATATGTTTGGATCTTGAGTGTTGAATAGGATTTTTAGATAGATTTATGGCACTTGTGTTGTCACATCTTATTGGTATTTCATTAAGTTTAATTCCAAAGTCTTCGAGTTGTTGCTTAATCCACAAGATTTGAGCACAACAACTTCCGGCTGTAATGTATTCGGCCTCAGCCGTAGACAGTGCTACCGAATTTTGTTTCTTGCTAAACCATGAGATTAGGTTAACTCCAAGAAATTGACAAGTTCCACTTGTGCTTTTTCTATCTAGTTTACATCCAGCAAAGTCAGCATCAGAATATCCTAATAAATCTATTTGTGAGTCCTTAGAGTACCATAACCCTAAAGTTTGAGTACCATTTAAGTATCTAAGGATTCTTTTAACAGCATTCAAATGAGATTCTTTAGGATTAGATTGATATCTAGCACATAAACAAACACTAAACATGATATCAGGCCTACTTGCAGTTAAATATAATAATGATCCAATCATACCTCTATAGTATTTTAAGTCTACACATTTACCTTCATCGTCCTTGTCAAGCTTACATGAGGGACTCATTGGTGTGCCAATGGGTTTGGAGTTCTCCATTCCAAATCTTTTGAGTAGTTCCTTGGTGTACTTGCTTTGGGTGATGGAGATTCCCTCTTTTGATTGTTTGATCTGGAGTCCGAGGAAGAAGGTGAGTTCTCCCATCATGCTCATCTCGAACTCCCCCTGCATAAGCTTAGCAAAGTCTTGACAAAGGGATTCATTAGTAGACCCAAAAATTATGTCATCAACATAAATTTGTATAACTAACATATCATTTTGATTTCTTTTGATAAAGAGGGTTGTATCTACATTACCTCTTGAAAAACCATTATTTAGTAAAAATTTGCTTAGTCTATCATACCATGCTCTAGGTGCTTGTTTTAATCCATATAAAGCCTTATTTAATTTAAAAACATGATTAGGAAAGGCATGATTTTCAAATCCAGGGGGTTGTTCTACATAAACTTCTTCAGCAATAAATCCATTTAAAAATGCACTTTTAACATCCATTTGAAACAATTTGAATTTCATAAAGCAAGCATATGCAAGTAGAAGTCTAATGGCTTCTAATCTAGCTACTGGTGCAAAGGTTTCATCAAAATCAATCCCTTCTTCTTGATTATATCCTTTAGCAACCAATCTTGCTTTATTTCTAATTACATTACCATGCTCATCTAATTTGTTTCTAAAGACCCATTTTGTGCCAATTATTGAACAGTTTTTAGGTCTTGAAACCAAAGTCCAAACATTATTTCTTTCAAATTGATTAAGTTCCTCTTGCATTGCATTAATCCAATTATGATCTTTTTCAGCTTCTTCAATAGTTTTAGGTTCAAAATGAGATACAAAAGCACAATGATTAAACACATCTCTAAGTGAAGAGCGAGTTTTTACACCATGCATAGGATCACCAATAATTAACTCCTTAGGGTGGTTGTGAACATACCTCCATTCCTTGGGTAGGTCATTTGTACCTTGAGGTTGTTCTTGAATTTCCTCACCTATCTCATCTTGTTTGTCTTCTTGTTCCTTGTCCTCTGGAGTGGCTGAATCTTTCAGAGTGATCTCCTTCATACCTTCTATTAATGGATCTGCATCATCAACACCCTCATTCTTCCTTGAAGGAAGATCGTTAGATTCATCAAAGACAACATGAATGGACTCCTCAACTACTAAAGTTCTTTTATTAAAAACTCTAAAAGCTTTACTAGTAGAGGAGTAACCCAGAAAGATTGCTTCATCTGATTTTGCATCAAATTTACCAAGTCTTTCCTTGCTATTATTTAATACAAAACATCGGCAGCCAAAAATATGAAAATATGCAATATTTGGTTTTCTTCCTTTCCAAAGTTCATAGGGGGTTTTCTTTAAAAATTGTCTGATCAAAGTACGATTTAAAATGTAACATGCTGTGTTAATAGCTTCCGCCCAAAAATATCTTGGAAGGTTGCTTTCACAAAGCATGGTACGGGCCATTTCTTCTAAGGTTCTTTTTTCCTTTCAACTACCCCATTTTGTTGGGGTGTTCTAGGAGCAGAGAAGTTATGGCCGATTCCATTCTCATCACAAAATTTTTCAAAGTCTTGATTTTCAAATTCAGTTCCATGGTCACTTCTAATATTTTGAATTGAAAATCCTTTTTCATTAGTGACTTTTCGATGAAATTTAGTGAAAATATGAAAAGTTTCATCTTTGTGTGCCAAAAAGAAAACCCAAGTAAAACTGAATAATCATCTATTATTACAAAACCATATCGTTTTCCTCCTAGACTTGTGGTTCTAGTTGGTCCAAATAAATCCATATGCAAAAGCTCTAATGGTCTAGAAGTTGAAACAATATTTTTGGATTTAAATGAAACTCTAGTTTGCTTACCTAGTTGACATGCATCACAAATCCTATCTTTTTCAAAATTCAGTTTAGGCAAGCCATGAACTAATTCTTTCTTAATTAATTTTGAAAGAGAATGCATGCTAATGTGAGCAAGTCTACGATGCCAAAGCCAACTAGTCTCATTAACTTTAGCATTTAAGGATACTAGGCATTGCATGTCTAATTTGGCTAAATCATTTAGATCTACCATATAAACATTGCCATGTCTATGTCCTATAAATTTGATGCCATCATTAATAGGACTAGTCACAATACAAACAGATGATTCAAAAACTACTTTATACCCTTTATCACAAAATTGACTAATGCTAAGTAAGTTATGCTTTAAACCTTTAACTAACAAAACATTTTCAATATATTTGGAGGGAGTGATACCAATGTTACCTATCCCGATGATCTTTCCTTTGCCATTATCTCCAAAGGTGACCATCCCTCCATCCTTAGCATCAAGCGTGATGAATTGTGATTCATCACCAGTCATGTGTCTCGAGCATCCACTGTCCAGATACCATTTCCTGTTTTCTCCATGGGATGCTAGACACACCTGCAAACAAATATCAAGTTTTTGTTTTAGTACCCAAGCTTTCTTGGGTCCTTTTTGGTTAGTCAAGATGGTTCCTTTTGGAACCCATATTTTCTTTACAGTTATGTTTGCACAAGTGTAAGATTTATGTCCTATTCTACCACATTTAAAACAAGTAGTATTGGTAGGCTTGTTACTTGAATAATTTACATAAATATTTTTCAGAAATTTTTGTTTCTTTAAGGGGTTATAGCCAAGTCCGGCCTTATCATATACGGCCTTTTGATTTTCAAGAATCATATTTAGTTTGTTTGAACTTAAGGTGAATTTATCTACTATAGGTTTCAGCTTATTAATATCATTCTTTAGGCTTTGGTTCTCTTGAAGCAAAGTAGATTTTTCAATTGAAAGATTTTCTGCTTGTTTTACTAAAGACTGATTTTTCAATTTTAGTTCTTTGTTTTTCATTCCTAGTTTCTTCAATTCATCAATTAAATCATTGAAGGCTTCATGCAATTCTTCAAAAGTAAATTCACTAGGGGTTTCAGAAATTACCTCATTATCGTGTGCCATAAGGCACAGGTTGGCTTGTTCTGTTGAGGTCTCCTCATCGGAGCTTGAGTCATCGCTCGCACTCCATGTGGCCATCATTGCCTTCTTTTTGAACTTTTTGGGACCTTTCTTCAATTGTGGACATTCGGATTTGAAATGCCCCGGCTTCTTGCACTCATAGCATATAAGGGGTTGATCTTTTTCTTTCTCTTTGCTTTGTTCCCCTTTTGTGAAAGGTCTCTTTCTCATCCCCTGTTCCTTTTCTTAGGAACTTCTTGAATCTCCGGGTGATGAGTGCCATCTCTTCATCCTGTTCTTCATCTTCTGTGTCATCATTTCTTCATCAGGAGAAGCTGTGGATTTGAGGGCAATGGTTCTTTTCTTTTTGACTTCATCCTCTTGATGTTGCTTCATCTAAGCTCGTGAGTCATCAAGGATCCAAGAAGCTCTTCTAGAGGTAGAGTGTTCAAGTCCTTTGCTTCTTGGATAGCAGTCACCTTGGCTTCCCAGGTTCTTGGCAATGACCTGAGAATCTTCCTTACAAGCTCACTGTTAGTATAAGATTTGCCAAGACTCTTCAAACCATTAATTATGTCAGTAAAGCGAGTAAACATAGCAGTTATGGACTCATCATGCTCCATTTTAAATAACTCATATTTATGTACAAGCATGTTTATTTTAGACTCCTTTACTTGATTTGTTCCCTCATGGGTTACTTCTAACCTATCCCATATTTCTTTAGCAGATGCACAGGTAGAAATGCGATTAAATTCATTTGCATCAAGTGAACAATAAAGAACATTCATAGCTTTAGCATTTAACTGTGCCAATTTCTTATCAACCTCATCCCATTCTCTTTCGGGTTTGGTTGACTCCTCACCATCTATTATCTTGGTGGGTGTGTGTGGACCGTTCACTATGATACTCCACATATCATAGTCTAGTGCTTGTATGAAAATCTTCATCCGAGCTTTCCAATAGGTGTAATTAGACCCATTGAAAAGTGAAGGTCGGTTGGTAGATTGCCCCTCGGCTAGAGAAGTGCCGACGTGGGTTGCCATAGATCTTTGGCTCTTTGATTATTAGATCAAAGAAGGGCTAGAGCACCGGGCTCTGATACCACTTGTTGCCCAGCTATGCAACCCAAGAGGGGGGTGAATTGGGTTTTAAAAATTTTAGGCTTAACTAATTACTTGTAAAAATTATATATCAAAAGCTTGATGAATGAGGAGAGAGACTTTAGTTTGAGATTAATTACTTAAAACAAGAATGCAAGGATATAATGGAGAATTAAAGAGAAACAATAAAGCATGCCACAAACACAATGATTTATAGTGGTTCGGTGCCAACCTTGCACCTACATCCACTCCCCAAGCTCCTACTTGGGAATTCCAATCCACTATACTTTGTATTCAACCCGAATACAACCGTCGGAAACTCCGACACTAGCTATCCCAAGCTAGTCCACTTATTTTCCGGGTACAAGTCGACCCAATACACTTCGATTTCAGGTTCGGATCAACCTTTCTTATTTTGGAAACCCTCCAAAACAAAAACAATTACTCACAAGATAAAATCAGTTTAGAGCACAAATAAGTACAAGAATAGCTCCTTAAGTGAGCGAATATAACAATAAATATGCTTTACTCAAATGAAGAAGCCCCTCTTGGATTTCCTCAAAGTGGATGAGAGATGAAGTAAATGCTTGAGGAGTTGGTGAGCTTGATTGATGGCTTCTTGAAGGCTTTTAAATGAGCTCTTGTATGATGTTGAGTTGTTGGCTTGAAAAACCTTCTCTTGAATGTACTTGAATGCCCTCTTGAATGCTCTTGATTTTCTCTTTTCAAATCACTTGAATGCCTCTTGGATATTTGGATCTCTCTATTTTGTTTTCCACCTTTTGAAACCTTTTATAGCCTTAAGAGACAAAGGAAAACAAACTAGGCAGAAAAAGAGCCGTTAGAGCACAAAAAGCAGCATTAAAAAGCAACCAAATCTGGCCAAAAACTAGCCGTTACAGGCAAATCCCGTCATATGAGTCGACTCATGAGTCGACTCATGCCTCAGGGGTCGACTCATGAGTCGACCTCTGTTGCAAAGTCCAGAGATTTGGTTTCTGGATTTTCTTGGCCCAAAACAGCAGAAGTCGACTCATGAGTCGACTCATGCCTTATGGGTCGACTCATGAGTCGACTCACAGGTCGTGCCAAGCCAGAAAACCAGCGTGCCATGGCTAATCTTTGCGTGCCAATCAGCTCATAGTTTCATGAGTTGACTCATGAGTCGACTCATGAACTTCAAACATTCATAACTCCAAAAATATAAGTCCAAAAACCATAAAACTTTCACCAATAGATTACATATCATTTGTTCTACACGATGATGCTATCAAATCAGAGTTTTGATGAAATTACGATTTTGCCCCTGTAGAGCATAAGGTCTTTTTCAAATAAAAAATATTTGTATCCCTTCAAACTGTTTTGTAGTCATCAAAATCAATCTAGGAGCAACACTTTTATTTATGCTTTTTTGTTAGATTAATATTAGGAACAACTTTTACTTTCTGGAGATGCACCGTGATCTACAAGTACGGGACGTGCCGAGGAAAGAAGAGTTGTTTACCTAGTACTTTTCGGAGACACACTGTGATCTACCGGTATGGGGTGTGCCGAAAAAAGAGGTATTTTTCTGAAGATTAATCGCATCTATTTAATTAAAAAAAAAGAGTTACAACTCTACTAGTGCAAAATTAATTCAAAACTCTCGAACTCTTTATTTTTTAATTACATCAATTTTAAGATAATTTATTTTCTAAATCAAAACAATGCTTCTTTCTTTTATTTTGTAATCTCAACTTAGCCCAAGGTCCTTGAGGATACGATCTCGACTCATCCTACCTACGTAGTGAGTAGAGTTATTTTTGATGCTATCAACGACTACGCATCAGTTAGTCACAATGGTTTCTTTTAGAACCTATATTATTTTAATATTTTTATCAACAAATTTATTTGATAAACATGTATAAGCTTTATGTTCTACCTTGCCACATTTAAAACAAGTAATATTTGGTAATTTGCTTATGGATGCATTAACAAAAATATTTTTTAAAAATTTTTATTTTCTAAGAGTATTATAGCCAAGTCTGACTTTATCATATATAGTTCTTTGACTATCAATAATCATTTAAAGTTTATTTGAATTTAAAGTAAATCTATCAACTATAGGTTTCAATTTGGTTACTTCTTCCTTTGAATCCTGATTTTCTTTTACAAGAGTTTTATTTAAGCTTGACATCTCATCTTTTTCTTTCAATAGAGCTTGGATCTTTATTTCTAATTCTTTATTTTGACTATCAACTTTTTCTTTTTCTTTAGCTAATGCTTGGTTTTTTAATTTCAAATTTTTATTTTTTATTCCTAATTCTCTTAGATCATCCAAAAGTTCATGAAAAGCTTCTTGCAGTTCATCATAAAAAAATTTATTTTGAGTTTCAAGAGATACCTCATTTTCATGTGCCATAAAGTACAGGTTGGTTTCTTCATGGGATTCTTCATTTATGGTGGAGTCATCACTGTCGCTTCACGTAGCCATCATAGTCTTTTTCTTTTTGAACTTCTTTTGCCCTTTCTTAAGCTGGAGACAGTCTGATCTGAAGTGGTAACTTCTTGTATTCATAACAGATGATGGGCTGCTCCCTTTTCTTTTCTTTACTTGGCTCTCCCTTAGCTGGTGGTCTTCTCTTGGTCCATTGTCTTTTTTTCCTTATGAAACGTCTAAATTTTCTGGTGGTTAAGGCTAAGTCCTCATCTTCTTCACTGTTCTCTAATTTTTCTGAATCTTCTTCTTCTTGAGCTGTCGACTTGAGAGCAATTGTCTTCTTTCTTCTGGTCTCTTCCTCAGAATGTTGCTCATGGTCAGCTCGTGGGTCATGAGGGATCCAAGTAGCTCCTCCAAAGGTAGAGTATTTAAGTTCTTGGCTTCTTGAATCGCAGTGACCTTTGCCTCCCACAATCTTGGTAAAGACCTAAGCACTTTTCTCACAAGATCACTATTAGAATAACACTTATCAAGACTTTTTAGATCATTTATGATGTCAGTGAAATGAGTAAATATTTGAATTATTGACTCTTCAGATTCTATTTTAAATAGTTCATAGTTATGCACAAGCATATTAATTTTAGACTCTTTTACTTGGTTTGAATCTTCATGTGTAACTTCTAATCTATCTCAAATTTTTTTAGCTAAATTGCAAGTAAAATATGGTTGAATTCATTTGCATCTAAAGTATAATATAAAATATTTATGACTTTAGCATTGAGTTGAGCTATTTTTTTATCAAATTTATCCCATTCATCTTCTGACTTAGGGAGAGACACACCATCAATCAATTTAGTAGGTATGTGGAGTCTATTTACTAAGATACTCCACATATCATAGTCAAATACTTGAATAAAAATTCTCATCCGAGCTTTTCAATAGGTGTAGTTTGATTCATTGAAAAGTGAAGGTCGGTTTGTGGATTACCCCTCGGCTAGGGATGTGCCAAATTGGGCTGCCATAGATCTTTGACTTTTGATGGTTAAATCATGCAAGGGCTAGAACACCGAGCTCTGATACCACTTGTTGCCCAGATATGGAGCCCAAAAGGGGGGTGAATTAGGTCTTTTTAAAATTTTTATAATTAGTACACTCAAGTAATATGCTATACTTGTTAAGTGGAGTGAATTGATTAGCTATGAAAATGAAATCAATCATAAATGATAGGTAAGCAAGTATAAAGCACAAAGAATAAGTAAATAGATGCAAGCACAACAAAATAAGAGATTTATAATGGTTCAGTGCCAACCTTGCACCTACATCTACTCTCCAAGTTCCTATCTGAGAATTCAATTCACTAAAAGAATTTCAAGATACAAAACATCGGATAACTCTGATCTTTGCTATCCAAGCAAGAACACTTATTTTTTGGGTATAAGCCAACCCATAATATTTTGATTTTAGGTTCGGATCAACCTATCTGAGTTTTGGAACCCTCCAAAACTCAAAATCTAAAATACAATAGCAAGAAAATAGTGTACAAAAATTTCAGCACAACAGTCCCTTAAATGAGCATAATAAATGCAATAAAAATATAGTACTTAGGGGAAAAAAATCTTTGCTGAATACTCTCAATAGATTGGTACACTTGAATATAGCTGGAGAGTGGTTGGTGAGCTGATTGAATGCCTATTTCTTCTCTTTTAGGGATTTTTTTGAACTTTCATAGATGTGAGCTTTGAATGCTTGAAAATTTTTTGATTTTCTACCTTAAAAGAATATTTATAACCTTCATTTGGACTTGCAAGTGTCTTAGTATCGATTAAGAGCCATTGGAGAGCATTTAATGCATGTTAAATGTACCAAAAATGGGTTGAAAATTAGCCGTTACGAAGCTCGCCCAGAATCGGACGTCTCATGGAATGCCTCACTGGCAATGGAATGTCCCATAGGATGCCTCATTTAGTTAGATAAAAAATTGGTTCTCTGTTTTGGTCTCAGAGTCTCAGGGGTCGTCCCACATAAATCATCCCACTGCATGCCACAAGCCAAAGCAGTGCATGCCGGCTATCCAATGAAGGGGGATGACTCAGATGGGTCATCTCATTTTGTTCCAATCTAATTTTTCATATATTTAAGATCCAAAACTTATCAGAATACTTTCAAATGCTCTCAAATAAATTTAAATCAATTCGACACTTTCAAAAGGCTTCAAAAATTTTTCCAACTTGCAGAAATTTTAACTTTGGCACACTTGATGGAGCTTTTCAAACTCAATATTTTGGACTGCCTGAAACATCACTAAAATATTTTTTAAAGATAAAAAACTCATTAGTAGTCTCCTAAAATGGTTTGTAATCATCAAAATCAAGTCTTGGAGCAATAACTACCAATGTCTGCATCAGTTGATGTACCAACAGCTGGAGTTTTAGAAGAAGAAGCTATATATTGATTGAAGAGAGAAAATATGCAATCATGGATACAAACGACTTCGAAACAACTATATCCATACAACTTTCTGTAACAATACTCTACAAACTGAAATTTATACCAAAGATCCAAAATAACTGCCATAACTAAGATTAAACAATGATCTGACCAACGTTTTTTCAATTTTCTATACATTTGTCCTACCATCTGTTGCATAAAAGCATCTACACTCTCCATCTCTTGTCTTAAAAGTGAGCTCAATCAAAAAAATATAAAAAAAATATAAATTTACTGTAGCATACTTAACTCCAGAAAATACAAGAGTAGCATTATAGAATACACTCAATAATTTGTTAATCTTCACAATTTTGTCCCACTCTTCTTCAGATGGACAATGCTTGTAATTGGAGTCACTTAATTTCAAATGAAAAAAAGCACATCGATAAGCAAGAGCACTATCTAGCATCAAATAAGTTGAATTTCATCTTGTGGGAACATCTTATCTTAAACCTTTTCTACTTTCCAAAGATATTTATCTAACACATTTCAAAAACTTTTATTTTCGAACTTGTGAACCTCTCACATATTTAACACTTTCATGAACCTTATAAATAGATTCATCTATCTCCTTTAATCCCTCTTGTACAATTAAATTAAGAATATGCGCACAACATCGAACATGAAAGAAATCACCATTTGAGTAAAGTGTATTTTTCAAATTAAGTTGGCTCTTTAACATATCAACAAAAATATCATTTACTGATGCATTATCCAACGTCATACAGAATAACTATTTTCAATCCTCCAATCAATTAACAAACCATAGATCATTTCACACAAAGATATGCCATTATGTGGAGGAGGCATGAAATGTTTCTTTTGCAATACCCATTCTTTGTCAATAAAATGGACGGTTAAACATAAATACCCATCAGTGGTAATAGAGGTCCACAAATCTGAAATCAAGCTTATCCTAGTAGGAATTGAGTGTAGCCATAATAACAACTTTTTTTTATATATATATAATTTCAGCATATCTGTGTTAATAGTATTCCTTGATACTAACTTGATATCCTCACAAACATAAGCAAATAAGATCTAATACCTTCATACTCAACAAATTAAAATGGTAGATCATGCTTTATAATTGCATATGTCAAGAATTCACAAAATTTTTTTGGATTAAATTTACTAGACTGCATTGATATGGATCCTTGAGATTGTGATAAAATCATTTGCCCCACATCACGATTCTTCTTACAATTCTCTATATGCCATTTTAAATTTTTAGTCCCAACTTTACCACCAAATTGATATTCCATACCACACTTGATGCATTTGTATTTTTTTGTTGCTTCATTTATTTGAAAAAATTGATAAAATGCTGAAGTTAACATTCTTTTATGTTTACTAATGGAATCACAAATTGTAGCTGTATTTGAAGCTATAGATGCCGATTCATTGGCACCATCATTATCACTTTTCAGATCTAAATTGACGGCAGGCTCTTTATCCATCTATATCATATAATGAAAGCTTATATTAACCACAAAAAAAATTAAAAATAGTTAGAACATTAAAGAAAAGAAGAGGAAGAGAAGGCTCAGATTTAGTATTTCATCAACAACTAAATCAAAACAATAATAATCAGTTGCCTGTAGAAGAAGGCCATCTAAGATTATTGTTGTTAGAAACAATTGAATCAACAAAAAGATATTTCAAAATCATCATAGCCTCCTTACATAAACCTTAAAACAAACCTCTGCACATAGGCCATACTGCACATTTTGACATTTAGCATAAAAAACAAAAATCAAAAAATTTCAAAACATCAAAAAATCAGCATCTTATACCCTGAATTACAGTATCAGAAAAATCAGACATCAATAGGTTAATGCCATTGAACCCATAAATCAAAGCAACATCAAGAAGGACTAAAACCCCTAACGTAAATCAAGAAGGACTAAAACCAGATCGCTATGAGATTCCAAAAACCCTAACATAAATCCAAAAAAAAACCAACAAATTGATGTATAAATGAGACAATATATAAATGAGACATGCAAGATAATATTTATTAAATAAATCATAGGAGAACAATGATCGTCTGAGGGTCAGATCAAAAATTCATAGGTTAGTGCCATTGAACCCATAAATTGGAGCAAAATCAAGAAGAAAAAAAGAAATGACTAGAACAAGGACTAAAACCCCTAATTTAAACCAATCGAACAAAGAGGATTCTAAATAATAGACCAAATACTATAAAATCCTAGAAACCCTAATGTAAATCCAAAAAAAAATCCAACCTAAAAACAATCGTCGGATCTAGATCGAACACCAACCCCAGAGATCGGAGGAGAATACCTAAGCTTCGAAATAGTGAAATCTCACGATTCCTCCGAGTTTGCCATCATCGTGATGTCGTGTGTCACGATGGCTAAAGATAGATGCCAGGTCCCGACTGGCGCTCCCGTGATGAGAGAAGACCGGGGAGGAGTAGCATCTACGGGAGGAGGTCGAGGAGGAGGAGGGAAATACCTAAGCTTTGGACCGGTGGAATCTCGTGGTTCCTCCAAGTTTCCTTCAATACGATCGTGAACGGAGAGAGCTGGAAGTAGACAGCCACCTATTGCTGGTGGTGGAAAAGACGGTGGGGGATTCTCAATCGAAAGGAGGGATGGGATGGAAAAGCCTAGAGGAGGGAAGACGAACAGTTGAGAAAGCAAAATCGATCGAACGACATCGACAAATGAGTAAAAGGTAAAAGTAAAACCTAAAACCTAAAACACTTAAAACCAAGTGTTGGGTATAAAATAACCCCAGCCGAAGTTCGTAAAAGGCCGACCCTTACAGGGCTCTTCCAGCTTCTGACCTTGTGCGGCATCTTTCTAAACTCCCTCGACCGTTCGAGCTTCCATAATACCATCCGGACTTCTCTGATAATGAGCTCCTCCATTCGTCTACCAGACTGCTCCAAATGCTTTCTGAGCTTCACTATCAGCTAATTTTCTACAGTGATCGACTATTCTTCGAATCTCTTCCAGATTTCTTCCGGCCATGAACAACTTTACTCCGAACTTCTTTCAAACTTCATCAATGTCCAAGCTTCTCCAACAGCAGGACTTCTGCAGTAACCAGACTCCATCCAAGTTTCTATGACGGTTGATCGCCTTTCAGATTTCATCCGAGCTCCTATAAGAGCTGAATCCCAGTCGAACTTCTACAGGAAATGGATTCCAGACGAATTTCTACAATGGATGGGCTCCACCAGCCGGATCTCTACTTCGAACTTCTATTGCAAGCGGACTTCATCCGAGCTTCTACGACAAGAAGTCTTCATTCAAGCTTCCGCGGTAACCGATCTTCATCCAAGCTTCTATAATAAGCGATCTCCTTTCAGACTCCTACAAGAGTCGGACTCCATCCGAGCTTCTATGATAGAATTAAATCCCGGACTCCTCCAACGTTCGTCCTTCCCCAGTGTCCTCGAAACTCTTCCAGCGGACGAACCTCCACAGCGCCATCCGAACTCTACTGTCGGACGACCCTCTGTCGGATTCCTCATGAAATCGGACCTCTCCGACGGACAATCTACAGACGAGCTTCCACATCAGGCAAATTTCAGACGGACTCTTCTAGCAACCAGACTCTTACCGGACTTCTCCAATAGAAAGTCTCCATCCGAGCTTCTACAGCAGATGACTTCCGCCTGCAGCATCAGTGCTCAAGGCACCCGACAATAGTGGATTCGTCAGCAACCTTGGAAACATCAGAGCTTCTCTTAGATTGCAGAGACAGAGAGCCATTCCACTCCATCAGACATCCCAGTCGAGCTTCAGCCGTCAGACCCGAATTCTCTGGCAAATCGTGACAATGGCCACTACCCAACTCCACTCTCTGTAATAGATTCCATGCGGCCCCACTACTCCTTGGCAAGTCGCGATAATGGACACCACTCCACTCTCCATAACAAACTCCACGTGACCCTGAACGGCTCCCTGATGCCACTACTCTCCATAACAAACTCCGTGTGGCCCCGAACGACCCACTACCAGGCAGTTACAGATGTCGCTGTCAATTAGTTACGCTCTTTGTCTATAAAAAGGGACCCCCAGATACATTCTTCTCTAAGCTCTAAACTCTATCTTGAAACTCTGCTAAAATCCCATTCGAGTGCTCCATTTCTATTAAGGCAGAGTACTGACTTGAGCGTCGGAGGGTCTTGCCGGAGCACTCCCAACTCCGATTTAGACTTTTCTTGTAGGTCCTGGCGGCGGACACGATCCCCTCGACTCCAGCTTCTCCAGTGTCGGTGAAATTCTGCACCAACAGAATTGGCGCTAGAGGAAGTGTGGCTGTGTCTTTGCAGTACCCTTGTTCTTAAAGGAGTACTCAACAGGATTGTCTTCGATCATCTTCTTTGACATTTTCTCCTTCTTCTCCTGCCAGATCTCCACCTGATGCCTCTCTGAAAGGCATCCACCAGGCATTCCACGGCCTCCGCAGCCAGAACTCAGCGAGACCCGCAAGCTCCGATCTCGTCTCTAGTTTTTCAGGCTCCTCCTCCTCTGGCAATGGCAGTCAGCATGGAGTAGTTCGACTTGTTGGTTTAGCAAGTCAGAGACCTCACCGAAGCAGTGCAGGCCATGCAACAGCAGCTGCAACAGCTGCAGGCATCTGTGCGGCTGGAAAGAGCATCGTCGGAGTTCCAGAATCCGACGACCGGGTGAGCCACTTGGGCCAGTCGCCTTGTCTTTTTCGAAAAGGGAAAGCAGAAAGCGGAGAGCCCTCCATCCGATTACGATTCCACCCCCGGAGAGTCTCTACCTCCGTTCTACCAGAAGACCCTTGAGACTCACAGTCGAGAGGACCTCCTGAATCAAAGATTTTAGGAGATGAACTGGCGGATCGAGGAGCTCATCGGACGAGATCGGCTCAACAGATTCATTCGATGCTGACCTGAAGATAGGGAGGATCGATCGAGTGCCCTACCACAGTCAGAACCACCAAAGAGGGAGGAACAGCCTGAAGGGCCTCCAATCGAGATCGTCAACACCATCTCTAGAGGACCTCGATGGGGAGCAGCCAGTGGATCGATCGTACCGCCCAAGCGACAAAGGACTGAAGAATCTATAACCTTTACTGAAGAAGATGCCTGAGAGATTCAATTCCTCCATAATGATGTGGTTGTAGTTTCCTTAAATATTGCTGACTATGATGTATGCCGCGTTCTTGTTGATAGTGGAAGCTCGATCGATATTCTATTTTATGATGTATTTTTAAAAATATCCATTTTGGATGATCGATTAGGGTCGAGAAACTCCCCGTTGGTAGGGTTCACTGGCGATGCTGTGCCAGTGGAACGGGTGAAGTGAATTTCAGTGCAGGGGTAAAATGGTAATTTTAAAACTTTTTCAAAATTATAATTTTATAGCAAAAATTATTAATTAATCTAATTAATTAACATGTATTAACCCTACATAAAGATCTAAATATGATATATATAGCATGCATTTAAATTTGAAATTTTGAATTCTACAGTAAATATTTTACTATTATGTGTTCGAAACACATTACCTTCGTGCAGGTAGTCGATCACCACAGTCTGATCACTATCGAGATGGTCTGATCATTACAATACAGCCACACAGTATGTCTGACCTCCATGGATCATCCACATGAAGCTCCTGATCTGATCGGCTCCTCACGAATTCTAGTTCGTTGCAGAACCCTTTTGACAGCTAATGCTGATCGAACTCCTTCGATCGATGTCTGTCGATTCCTTGGATACTTCAGATCATTAGCAAAGATAGTAGAGAGGTTGATAAAGTTCTTCCTAAAGTTTGGTAGGCTCACGACACTCGTAGCTCACCTTCTCACTTCCCGAACTCTAGGCAGAAACCCTAGGGTACTCACAAAAGAAAAAACCTTGAGCCCTTTCTGTTTCTTTTCTTTTCTCTTCTTTTCTTTTCTTTTCTCACACACAGAGCCTTTCTCATGCCACCCTTTCTCTCTTGGATCAAATCTCGCATGCCCCACCTTCTCTCTCATTTTAAAACGGTGCAAGACCGCATCTTTTTAGCATTTTCACCGTGTGAGAGGATAAAGCTAGGTGGTTGCTCACTTGAATTCAAATCGAATTTGAATTCAAATGCCAACCAACTAATCTTTATCCACTCTTGGTGTGAGAAGAAGGGGGTGTGGGTTCTTTGTGCGTGGAGAATTTACACGAGAAACTTTTTCTCGTGTAGAGTAAGTAGCGCACCAGTGGATAAGGTGGTGCATGAGATTAGTTGCCATTCAAATTCAAACATCATTGAATTTGAATGGCCAACCAACCATCTTTATCCACTCAAAATGGCGCACACAGGTGAGGCGTGGGAAGGCTTCTGCGTGGGAGAAAATTTATGAGAACTTGTTTCTTGTGAATTCAAATAGATGCAGGTGAGGTGAGGTGGCGCAGGGAGATAAGTCAAGGTGGTTTCAAATATTAAATCAACCTAATTGAACCAACCTTATTAAAATAGGTTAGGCACAATTAGACTAAATTAAACCCAATACAATTAGGCTTAATTAGGCTCAATAAAATTCTAATCAAATTAAGAATTGACTAAGCCCAACCCTTGATCAGATCAAGGACCAAACCACCTTGGTGATTAGGTCAACTCTTAACCTAATCGGGTCAAACCCAACTGAATCCAATTCAATTGGACTTGATCCAAAAATAATTACTCAATCAAATTGAGTTAATTAGCAATCAAATCACTAATTAAACCTCTCATAAATACTAAGTCCAAATCGGATGGGCAATCGGGCATCAAAGTCCATCGATATGAAATCTTGATCGAAGAATCCCAAACCAGTGGGACTCTTGACCCCAGTACCCAAAATATGTGAAACTCATGATCAGAGAATCTTAATTCTCGATCACAGAGTCCTAGACACGTAGAACTCAGAGTCCCAAGTATTAGGACTCTTGGTCGAAGAGTCCCAGTCCAGTGGGACTCTTTACCAGCCATCAGATCAGATAGGAACCTGTAATGTGTGTGACCCCGCAGGTTCGAACCTAAATCGGTAGCACAGGAACCAATTTCTGTACTAATCGAAGTGACCATCTAGCAATGGTACCCAATATTCGGATAGATCGAATAGTCGCAATCACAACACTCAGAACCTACGCGAATATGGTTACTGTATAATTCATCCCTTTTGACCCCTGTGTATAGGATGACTCAGGGTTAAACTGTCAACCCTGATCAGATCATCCGAATCATGATCAACTCAAACAGTCCTGTGACTCCTCACTAGGACTATCCTGGCCAAGGTTTTCCTAAATTAAAACATGACTGTACACAGCTCCTTAAACTGGAGTGGTCAATCCCATCTTGACACACGCACCGATAAGTCAAGTACTTGACTACACCCAGTAGTCTTCTGTCACTGAATTAGAAATTCAGATAGTCCAGTATCTAAGTACAGTGAGTTGCTTGCAAGTCACCATGGAGGTCTCAGATCGGACGGACAGTTATACCCATATCCCATCGGAGCAAATCTTGACAGCAGAAAAAGCTCCAGAGTGGGTCACGTTCAGTGCAGATGTACCCTTACATCTCATCTGTATGCCATACCAGTGTCACCACACTCCTTGGTTAAGAGGACAACCAACCCATATGGCACACAACGACCTATGCTTAATAAACATTGTTGTCCTTGATAACAACGTATCATTTGGTCGCGAACAGGTTTAAGGACTAAACGACAAATCTTCTTTTGTCGAGTCTAAATAGTCCTAAGGACTTCACCACAACACAGGAGTTCATTAGAAGATAAAATAATTTATGATGAAAAATATCAAAATAACTTTTATTAATTTATAATTCATATACTAATACAAGAAAAAGCACAACCGTCAACAGGCTGACGATTGGCTTTGGGACACTATTCTCAACAATCTCCCACTTGGCCTAAAGCCAATCAGTGCAGTATCTAATACCCATCTTCAACTTGAAGTCGTCGAACTCCTTCACCGCAATAGCTTTAGTGAATGGGTCGGCCAGGTTTTGCTTCCTGTCGATCTTCTGAAGGTCGACGTCACCTCTATCCATGATTTTTCGGATAAGATGGTAGCAGCGCAGAATATGTTTCGTCCGCTGGTGTGCCTTCGGTTCCTCTTCAAGAGAGATACAACTCTCTCTCTCTCTCTCTCGAGGTGTTGTCGAACAATCTCTCTTCGAGAGAGAAATTTCATGGCCTATCGGTAGATAGCCTTTCTTGAAATTCTCTATGCTGAACCTCTTCAGCATAGTATCAATGTACGTGGACTGGGATAAGCCAAGCAACCTTTTAGATCTATCCCTATAGATCCTCATCCCTAGGATGTAGGAAGCTTCTCCCAGATCTTTCATGGAGAACTGTGACGACAGTCAAATTTTTATTCCTTGTAATGTAGGGACATCATTCTCGATTAAGAGAATATCATCCACATACAATACAAAAAATACCACTATTAGACCATTAGCCCACTTATAAATGCAGGACTCTTCTCCGTTCTTAACGAAGTCATACGTCTTGATCGTCCTATCAAAATATATGTTCCAACTCTGGGATGCCTGCTTAAGTCCATAAATGGACCTCTGTAGCCTACACACCTTAGACTCATCTGTGGATGTGAACCCTTCAAGTTGTATCATATACACCTTTTCGTCTAGCTCTCCGTTTAGGAAAGCTGTCTTCACATCCATCTGCCAGATTTCATAGTTCAGATGGGCAGCTATCGCAAGCATAATCCGAATGGATTTGAGCATTACCACAAGAGAAAATATCTCGTCATAGTCCATACCATAATGTTGACGATATCCCTTGGCAACCAGACGGGCTTTATAGGTCTCCACCTTTCCGTCTGCACCCCTCTTCCTCTTGAAGACCCACTTACACCCTATGGGTTTTACTCCTTCGGGTGGGTCAACCAATGTCCACACATCGTTGACCTTCAAGGACTCCATTTCAGATTTCATGGCCTCTAGCCATTTCTCGGAGTCAAGTCTCTGCATTGCATCCATGTAGGTGATCGAATCCTCATCGTTTTCATCAAGTTCGACAAGATCGCCGTCTCAGACCAAGAAACCATAGTATCTGTCTGGTTGACATGGTACTTTACTAGACCGCCTTAAGGGTGCAGGAACAATGGGCACCAAATCTGATCTAACCAAATCTGGTTCAGGTTCAGCAACTTGTGTCGATTTTTTCACCTGCCGAACTTCCTCAAGTTCGACCTTAGAGGCAATAGTCCCTTCACCAAGGAACTTCTTTTCTAAAAAGATTACCTTAAGACTGACAAACATCTTTTGCTCATCAGCTAGGTAGAAATAATACCCTTTGGTCTCTTTTGGATACCCTATGAAATAACACTTGTCAGACCTAGGTCCAAGCTTGTCTGTAATTAAACGTTTAACATAAGCCGGACACCCCCAAACCCTAAGGTGTGAGAGTACTGGCTTACGTCCTATCCATATCTCATATGGTGTTTTGGTCACAGACTTACTCGGAACCCTATTTAGAAGGTAACAAGCTGATTCGAGCACATATCCCCAGAGGAAGATCGGTAGACCAGCAAATCCCATCATAGATCGAACCATGTCCAACAAGGTCCGATTCCTCCTTTCAGACACACCATTATGCTGTGGTGTTCCAGGAGGAGTCCACTGAGAGAGAATCTCATTCTCCCCAAGATATGTCAGAAACTCATTGGAAAGGTATTCACCTCTTCAATCAGATCGAAGAGTTTTAATATACTTCCCAGTTTGTTTTTCTATCTCATTTCGGAATAGTTTGAACATTTCAAACGACTCCAACTTATGCTTCATTAAGTAGACATACCCATACCTAGATAGGCCGTCTGTGAAGGTTATGAAGTAGAAATATCCACCTCTTGCACTTGAGCTCATGGGTCCACATACATCAGAATGTATCAGACCCAAGAGTTTACTGGCTCGCTCACCTTTTTCAGTAAAAGGTGATTTGGTCATCTTCCCAAGAAGACAGGACTCATGGGTTGGAAGTGATTCACAATCACCAACTTCAAGAATTTTTTCTTGAGCTAACCTATTTATCCTGTTCTTATTGATATGACCTATCCTACAGTGCCAAAGGTAGACTTCTGACATATTATCCATTCTAGGGTGTTTACCGAATGTTTGAACCATATTAACAGGCTGTGATAGTAAGTAAATTCCTTTATTTAGTTGTCCAACAAACATTGTAAACCATTCAAAATGATATTGCAAATATTTTCTTTTATTAAAAATTCATAACTGTACATGGCCAAAAGGCCTATAGAAATAATATTTAATAAAAAACTTGGATAATAGTGATATTCACTTAGAATTACATTATGAGAGTTAATTACAAGGTTCATGATTCCTAAAGCTAGAACTGAAACTTTGCTTCCATCTCCAACGTTCAGGAACCTCTCGCCTTCATCAAATCTCCTACTGACCTGCAGACCCTGCATCGAATTACAGATATGATAAGGGCTTCCGATATCCAATACCCAGGATGTAGTATCACAAATAAAAAAGTTGCAAGGTGTTATCATATAATTACCTTGCTTCTTCTTCGACCTGTTCGGGTCTAGGGAGGCAATGTATAGAGGACAGTTCCTCTTCCAATGCCCCTGCTTCTTGCAAAAAAAGCACTCCGCCTGGCTCTGATCGGGCTTGTGCTTCTTGGTCTGACCCTGTACAGACGTCCCAGTATGCGGCTGCACCTTCTTATTCTTTTTCTTCTAATTCTTCTTCCCTTTCTCAAAGGATCGACGACCAGAAGAAGACCCTCTCACAATATTCACCGACTCCTTATGGAGCTGGTGGGCCTTCTCAAAGTTCTGTAGCAACCCCAACAAGCCGTGGTAGTTCACTGCAGATTTTGTCATCCGAAAATGAGTAAGGAAGGAGAGGGAAGACTTGGGCAAAGAATTAATGATCGCATCCTTACCAAGCTGCTCGTGCAAGAGAAAGCCTAGTTTACTTAGACGCTCAATCATTTTGATCATGTACAGTACATGATCAGTGACTGAGGCCCCATCCCTCATCCGAGTATTGAAAATGGCATAACTAGTTTTGTGCCTTTCAACATGGTCAGGCATGCCAAAGGAGTCGTTCAACATTTGAAGCATCTCCTGCGGCTAGGCGTTCTCGAACCTACGGCTGAACTCATCATTTATTGCCGCCAGTATTATGCACCGTACGGTGGTACGATCGTTGAGTCACTTCTGATAAGTATCTCGGACTGTCCCTCTAGCGTTCAAGGTTGGCTCCTCAGGTGTCGGATCCGTTACTACATAAAGGATCTGTTCATGCTCAAGGATGATTTTCAATTTTTGATACCAGCTATCGAAATTAGGTCCCATGAGCTTGTCATTATCTAATAATGACCGAAGCGATAGGGTAGTGGCCATAGCTACATTAAGAAAAATCAGACCTTTATTAGTACATAAATTATTAATACTAAAGACTTGGACTTTAGTCTAAAGTTCCTTCCAGTATTTTTACGAACTGGTAGCCTCAACCTTCAATTCGAGGAATTACTTTAATTCCTTAGTGGGTACTAGAATCCACACAGACTACACACGAGCCCAACTTTGGCTGGTCAACCCATGTGCATCTATGGGTAGGTTCATAACTAGTTGTTTCTCTAAACAACTTCTAGTAATTGATTTTGCCCTAGAACCTAATCAGTAGGCTTTGGCCTCCACTGAAAAGATCTGGTTAGGTCCAACCATTAACATGACTTAATTTGGTGAATCTGACCAATAAATGATCAGGCCTGACTTTGGCCGACCAACCTGACCACCATCAGAAAGACTCAACCAAATGATCATATTATGAATAATAATTTTATTAGTCAATAAGCACCAGGCCTTTGAGCCTCAAGTGATTATTAAACTAATGGACTCATTGTCACTCACTTAATGGGAGGCTATGACTTAGTTATCACTATAACTTAATCATTTTTAGAGATTTAATAATTTTTGAGGATTTTATTAAAGGATAGAAGAGAAAAAATTAACCAGCCAATTTCAATCCTCCCACTGACTTCACCAAGTCAGATTAAAAAAAGATTTAATTAAAGCCGGCATTAGGAGCACCTAAATCAGTCACATTGATTTACCTAATGACATGGGTGAGCCCTAATCACCAAGTGATCTAATCAAAACCTAACTCACCAGGTTGGCCAGGTAAGTGAGATCAGTGGAAGGGATATGCCATTAACTCATCAGAGATCGAATCAATGTGAGTAGCTCTCAGTTAAAAACCACTGGTCAGACTGTCGAACTTATCTTAGACACCAACCGGTTCATTAGTTTTAATTTGATCAATTTAGTAAATAGGGTTCCACCGCGTAGCCATGAATTAAGTCCATCTTGGTCTAGTTAAAGACATGAACCCATTCAACTACAACTATTGGAGTTGAGTCTAGAGTGTCTTTGACCTAATCTAATTCAACTTTTGATTAGATTTGATCAATTACTCTAATTTAGTCCATTTCTTTAAGCTAATCTTAGGTCTAACCTAATTATGGACCTAATCCATCGAACCCATTGATCCACAAGTTTATGGAATTGTCTTAGGTCTTAATTCACAATTCTAGACCAACTAGACAACACTTAATTCTTTTAATTAAGTATTTGGGCTGATGGGTCAGGGTTTGGTATTTCAAAAATAATTTTTAAATTTTAAAGGTTTTATTTTCTGTTCACCAAATGTGTTGACTCATTTCACAAACAGATCAGCACATTTCATAAACAGCAATCCTATTGCTAATTACATAACAAAAAATAACTCAATCAAAATAAATCATGAATATTCCTTTAGATCTAATCTAACACATTCATGATAAATTTTACAATTGAACCTTTATAATTAAGTCCTTTCGCTGCTTCATCTGCATGGGATATAATCGCTCGGCACCCCTACCATCATAGGAGAACCCCATCGAATGGGAGGAGAGGGCCTTTAAACCCTACTTTTCTCCTATGACAAGACGACCATGGCAACCAACCCAATTAGACTACTTGCTACTTGGATCAAGTATATCTAAATATATCAATTTCAAAATCTAAATTTTAAATTTCAAATTTCAAATTTTTAAATTTTGAATTTCGAATTTCAAATTTCAAATTTCAAAATTTAAATTTTGAATTTCAAAATTCAAATTCAAATTTTAAATTTAAACTTTTAGATTACTACTTAATCTACGCATGTAAATGTATATCATATTTTAGAACCTGCTCTGATACCATTTGAAATGAATTTCAGTGCAGGGGTAAAATGATAATTTTAAAACTTTTTTAAAATTATAATTTTACAGTAAAAATTATTAATTAATCTAATTAATTAACATATATTAATCCTACACAAGGATCTTGTTGGTGTAGAATTCTGCTGAAGTCGGAGTTGCTGGAGTCGAGATGACCGCGGCTGCCACTGGGACCTATAAGGAAAGTCTAAACCAGAGTTGGGGGTGCTCCAGCAAGACCCTCCGATGCTCAAGTCAGTACTCTGCTTCAACAAAAATGGAGTGCTCGAGTGGAAATTTTTGTAGAGTTTTGAGATAGAGTTTTTAGCTTCGAGAAGAACGTATCTGGGGGTCCCTTTTTATAGATGAAGAGCGTAACTGGTTGACAGCAATGTTTGTAACCACCTGGTAGTGGGCTGTTTAGAGCCGTCTGGAGTTTGTTACGGAGAGTAATGGTGTCAGGGGTCGTTCAGGGCCACGTGGAGTTTGTTACGAAGAGTGGAGTGGTGTCCGTTGTCGTGACTTGCTAGAGAGTGGTTGAACCTGGAGAGTGGAGTGGTGTCCGTTGTTGCGACTTGCCAGAGAGTGGTGGAGCCATGCAGAATTCGTTGCAGAGAGTGGAGCAGGGTAGTGACCACTGTCGTGACTTGCCAGAGAGTTCAGATCTATCGACTGGAGCTCGGCTGGGATATCTGATGGAGTGGAATGGCTCTCTATCCTGTCGATCTAGGAGAAGCTCGGATGGAGACTTTCTATTGGTGAAGTTTGGTAGGGGTCCGGTTGCTAGGAAAGGCCATCTGGGATTTGCCTGATGTGGAAGCTCGTCTGAAGATTATCCATCAGAGAAGTCTGGTTTCATGAGGAATCTGGCAGAGGGTCGGCTGGCGGTGGATCTCGAATGGCGTTGGGGAGGTTCGACAGACATCAGAGGTGATCGATCATTGTAGAAATCTAGCTGTCGGAGTCTACCCATCGTAGGAGCTCATCTGATATCCATCCGCTATGAGAGTTCGGACGGAGTCTGGTTCTTGTAGAAGGCTGAAAGGAGATCGCTTATTGTAGAAGCTCGGTCGAAAATCGATTGTCGTAGGAGCTCAGAGTAGCGACCTGACCGGTGGATCCTGTCTCATTGTAGAAGCTCGTCTGAGATCCATCCACTGTAGGAGCTCGACTGAAGTCTGCCTATAATAGAAGTTCGAAAGAAATTTATTTACAGTAAAAGCTCGGGTGGAATTCGCTTACAGTAGAGATCCGAAGTAGACCGCTCGTAGTAGAAGTTCGGAGCAGACCGCTCGTAGTAGAAGTTCGGAGCAGACCGCTCGTAGTAGGAGTTCGACTCTCGCAGGAGCTCGGTTGGAATCCTGAAGGCGGTCGACCATCGTAGGAACTTGGATGGAGTCTGATTACTATAGAAATCTCATTATCGAAAAAGCTCGGATATTGACGAAGTCCGGAGAAAGTTCGGAGAATAGTTGATCACTATAGAAGGTCGGCTGATAGTGAGGCCTAGAGAGCATGTGGAGCGGCCCGGTAGATGGATGGAGAAGCTCATTGTCAGAGAAATTCGAAAGCTCGAACGGTCGAGGGGGTTCAGAGAGACATCACACAAGGTCGGAAGCCGAAAAAGCCCTGGAAGGGTCGGTCTTTTACAAACTTCGGTCGGGGGATATTTTATACCCAACACCAGTCCCCCTACTTTTGAGTTCGAGATTCGAATGAAGAAAGTACAGAGAAATTCTCATGACCGAAGTTGCCCCCCTCGATTTCAGCACTTAATGGTTGCCAGATATTTTGGCATTGGGTGCGCTGGTCCCGGAGTCTTTTCAAATTGAAGCGATCCGAAAAAGTTTTTTTAAAATTTCTACTGGGGCATGGCTCTAGGTACGGTGCAATAATAATTTTGTCAGCTGTCAGCCATTTTCAACAGCTTGTTATAATGAATGGGACACGCGGCAAGTGCAGGTCAGCCAGAGGAGATCCGCAATCATAACCGCTCCGGGCCCTGTTGCTAATTTAATCACATCCTCCTCCTTCAGGGGTTCTACTTTGCCTTAAAGAGTCCCTCAGTTTCCTCCTCTTCCCTGAGAGCTCCAGCCTCCTTTAGCGTCTTTCTCGACCTTAGGCATCCTCCGGGTCGACTTCCACCGTCCTTGCCGTCTTCCTGCACTCCTCGGGCCAACCTAGGTTAGTTCCGAAACTTCTTGCCATTTTTCTGTTCTTTCTTCTTCGTATTCTGTTCGTTTAGCTCACTCGAGAGCTTGTTCACTATTTTTTCTGATTTTATTTTTGAGATTTTTGTGGCTTCTATTTGATCCAAAATGTCTTCCGATATCTCCTCTTCTAGCGGTTCTAGGAGTTCGTCAACCCCAGTTTCTCAGAGTCCTTGTACCGTAGACGGACCCGTAGTCGGGATCGAACCTCATCCGGTCTTTACACCGGACACCATCCCCAGCTCTTTGACTCCAGATAAGCTCTCACTGATAAGGATTCAGTATGAGGTTCCTCCGGAGTACGAGCTGGAGCTTCCCAGATCAACAGATCGAGCTAGCGCCCCTCCTCCCGACCGCTTCTGTCAGTACCAGGAGGCCTTCCATGCCGGACTTCGGCTTCCACTTCCACCTTTTATCGTCGTCTTCTTTCATTTTCTGAATATTTCTTTAGTCTCAGTAGCACCGAACTCCTTTAGGTTTTTGATAGGATTTCTTTCTCTTTGTAGTTTAGTTGAAGTTCGGCCGACTCTTTTTTTGTTTAAGAATTTTTACACCTTCAAACGTCATCCCTCGGCAAAAGACTGATGGTACTTCTTCCCTCAGTTCGGTAGAAAGAGGTTGCTGAAAGGTGCCCCCTCTTCTATCTACAACTGGAAGGAGAGGTTCTTCTATGTCCGATGCCCGATCTTGGAGCTAGGATTACCCCCTTGGGGCTCTCTGAGAGATTCCATCCGTCGGGCTTCTAGCTTGGAAAGGGACAACCTCGAAGCCTCCAAAAAGCTCGAGGCCTATCAAGCCCCCCTCCTTCCTGAACTTCTGAAGGAATTACTTTTGTCAACGTCGGCCTGAGTCCTCTTAATCCTACCAGTACCTTTTTTTTTTTTGCTTCCCTTTTCTCTTATTCCATCTATGAGCCGTGTTGATCTTCTTTTATCGCAGACATGGACGTAAGCGTGGCTCGGAGGTTAGCCCAGGGTCTCAAGACCCACAAGAGAAAAGATGCCTCAACTTCGGGATCGATGAAGAAAGCTAGGATAGAAGGGCCAAGCTCGACCGTGCCTGCTCCGGTGGCTGTCGCCGTCGAAGTCCCTTTCGACGCCGAACCCGAAGTCCCCCGAACCCTTTCAAGGAGCCCTCCGGCCGAGGATCCCGCTCCAGAGGCTCGTCCCGAGGGGACACCCAGGGCCGAAGGGAGGAGGAGAAAGAAGACCCTGGCCCAGAGGAGCCGCAGTCGCAAGGCTGCCGTCGAGGGGGCCGGCGGCTCCGAGGAAGATCTAGGGAAAAATTCCTTCAACAACAGGGATTTAATAAAGAGGCTGGTCGAAGGGTGCATTCTATTCGAGGTTGTCGAGAGGATCATCCTTGCTGCGGGTCTGGGACTCTCTGGGATCTTTCCTCAAAGTAGGTTAACTCACCTTTTTTCTCCTTCTTGTTTCTTTACTTAATTTATTCTTCAGCCTTTATATTGACTCCCCGACCTTTCTTGCAGATTGGGTACCAGCTTATCGCCAACGTCGAGGCAGTGAAGATCACCAAGAGGGAGGCAGCTCGGGCAGAGGAAGGTCGCTTGGCTAGGGCCGCCAGCCTCGAGGAGAAGATTGCCGAGGTCTTAAGTCTCCAGGAGGTGCTGAAAAAGGAGGGACAAATCTCGTCCGATCTGAGGACCGCCTTGGAGGAGGAGAGAAAGAAGGCTGAGGCCGAAATCTCTGAACTAAAGGCGCAGGCTTCCGAGTTGAAGGTGCAGATTTTCGAGCTAAAAGCATGGATTTTGTCCCTGATCTCAGAGGCAGGGGCCCAAGCAGTGGAGGAGTTTAAGGCCTTCTTCGAGATGGAGGATTTAAAGGTCCAGTTCGGTCAGGATGCCTTCATCAAGGGTTTTGAACTCTACCAAAAGAAGGTGGCTGGGAGGTTTTTCGAACTGAATCTCGGCTTCCTGAATGAGGCATCCGACGATGAAGCCGGACCATCCGAAGCCACTGCCGGTCCTCTTCCAGTTGGGACCTCGTCGACCGCCGCGGCCGCTGCTGATGATCTTCCGAGGACGTCGAGCCCCTCTACTTCTGCCCCAGAGGTTCGGAACCTCTAGCTTTGTATTTTTCCTTTGTGGTGACTCTTTTTTTTTCATTCTCTTGTACTTAAAAATTATTTAATCAATGAAATCAGATCCTCCTTTACAGAGGGCCCCCCATTCTTTTTTTTTCCTATATTCTTTTTCTTATCTTTTGTCTTTTTATACTAATCTGAGTCATGGTACTTTTGTCTCCCAACGATAGTGCTCTACCGAAGCTCTCCCCCTACCACAGGGGATTCCTCTGAAGTCGATGATTCGAGACCTCAGAAGAAAAGTTCGTCAGTTGATAAAGAAATCCAAGAAGCTGGAAGATGAACTTCACCGACTGAAGAAGAGCCATTCGGAAGTCACTGCAGAGACTGTTCACCTTCAGGACCTCCACAGAAAGGGTCTCATGGAATTCACCCGGAAGAAGGCCGACTTCGTGACGGAGCTCGAGGAACTCCGAAAATATGCCAGCGACCGATCTTGGACTCAGGCTTCCAAGATCAGCTCCCTTGAAGTCGAGCTGGCGGTCGCACGGGAGAAGATCGACCAGTTGGAAGGGAGCTTGTCATGGCTCACAGTCCAAGCCGACCGTGATCGAGACTAGTCGAAGAAGATCTTTGACCTTCAAAAGCAGCTGCAGGATGCTGAGGCGAACTACAATGCCTACCGAGTCGGCTGGAGTGGACAAGTAGAGGACTATTGAAAGAAGCTCCAGACAATGACCGACGAAGTTGCCCACCTTCGGAGGTAATTATCTGAGAGAGTCCAGCTCGTCTCTGCACAAGGCTCCAATGAGCTCTGCTCCTTGAGGGGGACCATGGTAGAACTGTCTGTGGACCTTGGGTGGGAGGACGCCAAACTACAGCGACTGAAGATTCAGCTGGTCTATGAACAGCAGGCGGTCAAAGATGCCGAGGCGGAGCCCGAGGTCCTGAGGAAGAGGCTTCGAGAGTTAGAGGGCGAGAGCTGGCGGTTCCACCAGATGTACCGAGATATGCTGCTGAGAAAGATGGAACTAGAGGAAGAAGTTGAAAACTTAAGGCAATCCCTAATAAGGACCGAAATCGAGAGCTCAAAGTTGGAAGAAGCTGGGCTTCCTTAGAGCTCCTTTCTTCTTTTTTTTTTTCTTGTCGTCTCTCTTTTTGGCCTTCAAGGATTTATAATATATACTTCACTAATAAAATGAAAGAAAATTTTTCATTACCTTGTCCATTTTGGTATTGAGTTGTCATTTACCGAACTTCTTTTGTCTTTCATCTTGTTCGACGTCGATGCTGTTTGAAGATTTTTGGTCGTCGCTGTGTTGATTCGCCCTTAGGGACTAGAAATTTTTGACAAGAATTTTCTTCCTCATTGAGACAAGATCCCTTGTGCCTTTGATGTAGTTTATTTTTCACTTATCACTGGTGTAGTTCGTCGCTTTCTCTTTTCATCTCTCCTTTTCTTCTGTGTTCGAGTGAGGGTCTTCCCTCTGCTCTTGACGGGGTCATGAAAGTGTAGAGGAGCCATTGAGGAGGCTTTCCTCCTTGTCCGATCTTGATCGATCGAGCTTTTATTTGCATCAAGATGAGGTTCTTCTCTTGTTCTCGACAATCAGTTTCAGCTCATGTTAGGACGAGGTTCTCCTTCTGCTCCTAACAGGGCTGTGGGGGCACGTAAGGGCTGCTGTAAGGGCCTCTCCCTCCATCCAATCTCTAAGTAACCGGGCCTTCGACTTTGCTCGTGTTAGGACGAGATTCTCCTCCTATTCCTAACAAGGCTATGGGAACACATAAGGGCCGTTGTAAGGGCCTCTCCCCCCATCCGATCTCTAAGTAACTGGGCCTTCAACTTTGCTCATGTTAGGATGAGGTTCTCCTCCTATTCCTAACAAGGCTGTGGGGGCACATAAGGGATGTTGCAAGGGCCTCTCCCCCCATCCAGTCTCTAAGTAACCAGGCCTTCGAATTTGCTCATGTTAGGATGAGGTTCTCCTCCTGTTCCTAACAAGGCTGTGGGGGCACATAAGGGCCGTTGCAAGGGCCTCTCTCCCCATCCGGTCTCTAAGTAACCGAACCTTCGACTTTGCTCATGTTAGGATGAGGTTCTCCTCCTGTTCCTAACAAGGCTATGGGGGCACATAAGGGCCGTTGCAAGGGCCTCTCCTCCCATTCGGTCTCTAAGTAACCGGGCCTTCGACTTTGTTCATGTTAGGATGAGATTTTTCTCCTGTTCTGAACATGCTTAATTTCGATTGAATGAGGAAGTTACTTCCTGTCGTTATAAGTTCATGCCAAAAAGATAAATATGCAAATATAAAATTTTTATTTAAGACAATGCTATTGGCAATACATCCACAGATTTTTCAGACCCTATAGCCGTGGAAGGTCTGCTCCCCGTCGGGGTCCTCCTAAGATGGAGTTGATAATCCCAATCGGAGGCCGATCTTTAGGCTGCTCCTCCCTCCTTGGCGGCTCCGACTGTGGTAGGGCCCTAGGCCGATCTTCCCTACCTTCAGGTCGGCGTCGAATGAATCTGTCGAGCCAACCTCACCTGATGAGCTCCTCGATTTCATCTCGGAGCTGAATGCATTCCTCCGTGTCGTGGCCGTGGTCACGGTGACAGAGGCAGAATTTGTTTGGGTTGTGCTTCCCAGGGTGCGAGCGCATCCTTTTCAGCCTCGGTAGCTGTTCCCTGACCTCCATCAGCACCTGGACTTTTGGAGCATTGAGAGGGGCGTAGCTGCGGAATCTTCCCGGAGGAGAGCTCTACCGAACTCTGCAGTCTGGGCTTCTCTGCCTACGAGCTCAGGGAGGAGTCTGGACACGCTTGTGTCCGGAGGAAGTTCGAGAATGTGGCCGAGCTTCACTCGGCCATTTTTCAACTGCGGGCTTGCTAGAGTCCCCCGCCTGCCGCTGTTTTGCAGCCTCCTCATCCTTCATCTTGAAGGCTTATTCTGCTCGGGCATATCCTTCGGCCCGAGCCAGCAAATCAGCAAAGTCCCTGGGATATTTTTTTTTCAAGAAAAATAGAAGATCGTTCTTTTGAAGACTGCCCTTCAGGGCGGCCATCACGATCGATTGGTCCAAGTTTCGGACCTCCAGCGCGGCGATGTTGAAGCGGTTGATGTAGGCTCGGATGGATTCTCCCTCCTTCTGCTTGATGTTGATAAGGGACTCCGAACCTCTTCGAGGATGCCAGCTGCTAATAAAATAAGCCATGAACTGGTGGCTCATCTGATCAAAAGAGAAGATAGTACCCGACTTCAGCACCGAGTACCAGTTCCTTACTACTCTCTTCAAGGTAGATGGGAAAGCTCGGCACAAGATGGCGTCTGGTGCACCATGGAGCAGCATCATTGTCCAGAAGGCCTCCAAGTGGTCAACCGGATCTGAGGTCCCATCGTAGCTTTCAAATTGGGGGATCTTGAAGTTTGGCGGGATCGGTTCCTGCATGATCATTTGAGAGAAAGGAGGGTCAGTACATATGTCCTCACCATAAGCAGGGGGAGCGTGGCGGAGCTCTTTGATCTATCGGTTCATCTCCTGGAGCTTTCGATCCAAGAGGTCCTCTCGACTGCGAGTCTCGAGGGTCTTCGGTAGAGTGGAGGTAGGGATCCTCCGAGAGTGAAATCGTGATCAGACTGAGAGCTATCCACCCTCGGATTCTCCTTTTCGAGGAAGACAAGATGATTGGCCCAAGTGGCCCACCCTACTGTCGGATCTTGGAACTCCGATGATGCCCTTTCCAACCACACTGACGCCTGCGGCTATTGCTGCTGCTGCTGCATGGCTTGCACTGCTTCGGTGAGGCTTCTGACCTGCTGAACCAGTAGGTTGAACTGCTCCATACCGACCGCCGTTGCCGGAGGAGGAAGAGGAGCCTGAAAAATTGGAGGCAAGGCCAGAGCCTGAGATCTGGCTGCGGAGGCCGTGGATCGCCTGGTGGATGCCTTTCGGAGAGGCATCAGGTGGAGATCTGTAGGGGAAGGAGAGGAGGACGTTGGAGAAGATGACTGGAGGCGATCCTGTTGAGCACTCCTTTAAGAACAAGGGTACTGCGAAGACACAGGATCCTTCCTCTAGCGCCAATTCTGTTAGTGCAGAATTCCATCGAAGCCGGAGTTGCTGGAGTCGAGATGACCGCAGCCGCCGCTAGGACCTGCAAGAAAAGTCTAAATCAGAGTTGGGGGTGCTCCGACAAGACCCTTCGATGCTCAAGTCAGTACTCTACTTCAACAGAAATGAAGTGCTCGAGTGGAAATTTTTGCAGAATTTTGAGATAGAGTTTTTAGCTTCGAGAAGAACATATCTGGGGGTCTCTTTTTATAGACGAAGAGCGTAACTGGTTGACAGCGACGTCTGTAACCGCCTGGTAGTGGGCTGTTCAGAGCCGCTTGGAGTTTGTTACGGAAAGTAGTGGCATCAGGGGTCGTTCAGGGCCACGTGGAGTTTGTTATGGAGAGTGGAGTGGTGTCCGTTATCGCGACTTGCCAGAGAGTGGTTGAATTCGAAGAGTGGAGTGGTGTCTGTTGTCATGACTTGTCAGAGAGTGGTGGAGCCATGCGGAATTCGTTGCAGAGAGTGGAGCAGGGTAGTGGCCACTATCGTGACATGCCAGAGAGTTCGGATCTGTCGGCTGGAGCTCGACTGGGATATCTGATGGAGCAGAATGACTCTCTATCCTGTTGATCTAGGAGAAGCTCGGATGGAGACTTTCTATTGGTGAAGTCCGATAGGGGTCCGGTTGCTAGGGAAGGTCGTCTGGGATTTGCCTGATGTGGAAGCTCGTCTGAAGATTATCCGTCGGAGAAGTCCGATTTCATGAGGAATCTGGTGGAGGGTCGGCCGACAGTAGACCTCGGATGGCGTTGGGGAGGTTCGACAGACATCGAAGGTGATCGATCGTTGTAGAAATCCAACTGTCGGAGTCCGCCCATCGTAGGAGCTCATTTGATATCCATCTGCTATGGGAGTTCGGATGGAGTCTGTTTCTTGTAGAAGGTCGAAAGGAGACCTCTTATTGTAGAAGCTCGATCGAAGATTGGTTGTCGTGGGAGCTCGGAGTAGCGACCTGGTCGGTGGGTCCTGTCCCATTGTAGAAGCTTGTCTGGGATCCGTCCACTGTAGGAGCTCGGCTGAAGTCTGCCTGTAATAGAAGTTCGAAAAAAATTTATTTACAGTAGAAGCTCGGATCGAATTCACTTACAGTAGAGATCTGAAGTAGACCGCTCGTAGTAGAAGTTCGAAGCAGACCGCTCGTAGTAGAAGTTCAGAGCAGACCGCTCGTAGTAGGAGTTCGGCTCTCACAGGAGCTCAGTTGGAATTCTGAAGGTGGTCGACCGCCGTAGGAACTTGGATGGAGTCTGATTACTGTAGAAATCTCATTGTCAAAGAAGCTCAGATATTGACGAAGTCCGATGGAAGTTCGGAGAATAGTTGATCACTGTAGAAGGTCGGCTGATAGTGAGGCCTAGAGAGCCTATGGAGCGGCCCAATAGATGGATGGAGAAGCTCATTATCGGAGAAGTCTGGAAGCTCGGATGATCGAGGGGGTTCAGAGAGACGCCACACAAGGTCGGAAGCCGAAAAAGTCCTGGAAGGGTCGATCTTTTACAAACTTCGGTCAGGAGATATTTTATACCCAACAGATCTAAATATGATATATATAGCATGCATTTAAATTTAAAATTTCAAATTCTACAGTAAATATTTTACTGTTATGTGTTCAAAACACATTACCTTCGTGCAGGTAGTCGATCGTCGCAGTCTGATCATCATCGAGATGGTCTGATCATTGTAATGCAGTCACACAATATGTCTGGCCTCTGCAAATCATCCACACGAAGCTTCCGATCTGATCGACTCCTCACGAATGCTAGTTCGTTGCAGAACCCTTTCGATGGCTGATGCTGATCGAACTCCTTGGATTGATGTCTGTCGATTCTTTGGATGCTCTGGATCATCAGCAGAGATAGTAGAGAGGTTGATGAAGCTCTCTCTAAAGTTTGGTGGGCTCACGACACTCATAGCTCACCTTCTCACTTCCCGAACCCTAGGCAGAAACCCTAGGATACTCACAAAAGAAAAAATCTTGTGCCCTTTCTGTTTCTTTTCTTTTCTCTTCTTTTCTTTTCTTTTCTCACGCACAGAGCCTTTCTCACGCCACCCTTTCTCTCTTGGATCAAATCTCGCATGCCCCACCTTCTCTCTCATTTTAAAATGGTGCAAGACCGCATCTTTTCAGCATTTTCACCACGTGAGAGGATCAAGCTAGGTGGTTGCTCACTTGAATTCAAATGCCAACCAACCAATCTTTATCCACTCTTGGCATGAGAAGAAGGGGGCGTGGGTTCTTTGTGCGTGAAGAATTTACATGAGAAACTTTTTCTCGTGTAGAGTAAGTGGCGCACAAGTGGATAAGGTGGTGCATGAGATTAGTTGCCTATTCAAATTCAAACATCATTTGAATTTGAGTGGCCAACCAACCATCTTTATCCACTCAAAATGATGCACATAGTGAGGCATGGGAAGGCTTCTGCGTGGGAGAAAATTCATGAGAACTTGTTTCTCATGAATTCAAATAGGCGCAGGTGAGGTGAGGTGGCGCAGGGAGATAAGTCAAGGTGGTTTCAAATATTAAATCAACCTAATTGAACCAACCTTATTAAAATAGATTAGGCACAATTAGACTAAATTAAATCCAACACAATTAGGCTTAATTAGGTTCAATAAAATTCTAATCAAATTAGAAATTGACTAAGTCCAACCCTTGATCAGATCAGGGACCAAACCACCTTGACGATTAGGTCAACTCTTAACCTAATCAAGTCAAACCCAACTGAATCCAATTCAATTAAACTTGATCCAAAAATAATTACTCAATCAAATTGAGTTAATTAGTGATCAAATCACTAATTAAACCTCTCATAAATAGTGAGTCCAAATCGGATGGGCAATCGGGCATCAAAGTCCATCGATATGAAACCTTGATCGAAGAGTTCCAAACCAGTGGAACTCTTAACCCTGGTACCCAAAATGTGTGGAACTCATGATCAGAGACTCTTGATTCTCAATCACAGAGTCCCAGACACATAGGACTTAGAGTCTCCAAGTATTAGGATTCTTGGTCGAAGAGTCCCAGTCCAGTGGGACTCTTCACCAGCCATCAGATCAGATAGAAACCTCTAATGTGTGTGATCCCGCAGGTTCGAACCTAAGCCGATAGTACAGGAATCAATTCCTATACTAATCAAAGTGACCATTTAGCAATGGTACCCAATATTCGGATAGATTGAATAGTCGCAATCGTAACACTCAGAACCAATGCGAATATGGTTATTGTATAATTCATCCCTTTTGACCCCTATGTATAGGACGACTTAGGGTTAAACTATCAACCCTGATCAGATCATCCGAATTGTGCTCAACTCAAACAGTCCTGTGACTCCTTACTAGGACTATCCTAGCCAAGATTTTACTAAATTGAAACACGACTGTACACAGCTCCTTAAACTAGAGTGGTCAATCCCATCTTGACACACGCACCGACAAGTCAAGTACTTGACTACACCCAGCAGCCTTCCGTCACTGAATTAGAAATTCAAGTAGTCCAGTACCTAAGTGCAGTGAGTTACTTGCAAGTCATCATGGCAGTCTCTGGTTAGAGGGACAGTTATACCCATATCCCATCGGAGCAAATCTTGACAGCAAAAAAAGCTCCGGAGTCGGTCACGTTCAGTGCAGATGTACCCTTACATCTCACCTGTATGCCATACCAATGTCTCCACACTCCTTGATTAAGAGAACAACCAACCCATATGGCACACAATGACCTATGCTTGATAAACGTTGTTGTCCTGGTAACAACGTATCATTTGGTCGCGAACAGGTTTAAGGACTAAACGACAAATCTTCCTTTGTCGAGTCTCAATAGTCCTAAGGACTTCACCACAACACAGGAGTTCATTAGAAGATGAAACAATTTATGATGAAAAATATCAAAATAATTTTTATTAATTTATAATTCATATACTAATACAAGAAAGAGCACAACCATCAACATGAAGCAAAAATTTAGTGCAGGGGCAAAATGGTAATTTTAAATTTTTTTTAAAATTACTATTTTACAGTGGAATTATTAATTAATCTCATTAATTAATACTAATTAATCCTACACTAGGATCTAAATATGATACAATAGCATGCATTTAAATTTAAAATTCAAATTTGAATCAGTAAACGTTTTACAGTACTGTGTTCAGAACACATCACCTTTTGTGGGTAGTCGATCACCGTAATCTGATCACCGTCGGGGGCTCTGATCGTCACATCACAGCCACATAAATATCTGGCCTCTGCGGATCATCCACACGAAGCTCCCATCTGATCAGCTCCTCACGAATGCTAGTTCGTGATTTCACCCTTTTGATGGTAGATGTTGATCGAACTCCTTCGATCGATGTATGCCAACTTCTCGAACACTCTGGATCATCTGCACAGTTGCTTGAGAGGCTGATGGATCTCTCCCTAAAATTTGGTGGACTCACGATACTCGTGGCACACCAATCTCATTTCCCGAACCCTAGGTAGAAACCCTAGGGTACACACCAAAAACCCTATGCCCAATTTTCTCTCTTTTCTTTCTTTTTCTCTCGGAAGGTTTTGGACCTTCACCTTACGCAGAAGCCTTCCTCATGCCCCAAAGTTTCTCTCTTAAAATTTCTACGCACGTCCCACGTTTCTCCTCTTTTTAAAACAACGTTGAACGTGTCTTATCCGCGTGAGAGGATAAAGACAAGAGGTTACACATTTGAATTCAAATCAAATTTGAATTCAAACGAAAACCAACTTATCCCTATCCTTTTGGGCGTGAGAAGAGAAGGGGCGTGGCTCTTTGTGCGTAGAAAATATTTCATGAGAAACCTTTTCTCGTGTAAGTAATGCGGCGCACAAAATGGATAAGGATGAAAGGGCAAGTGATAAGTTATCCATTCAAATTCAAACATGCTTTGAATTTGAATGGCTAACTAATTATTTTATCCATCCATATGGCGCACAAATGAGGGCGTGGGGAAGGGTTTTGTGTGAGAAAAATTTCATGAGAAGTTTCTTCTCGTGAATTCAAATGGGTGCAAGGAAGTTGGGTGTCGCAGGGAATTTAAAACAAGGTGGTTTGATTCAAATTGAGCCAACCTAGTTTAGAATAGGTTAAGCACAATTAGACCAGATTAAACCCAATATAATTAGGCTTAATTAGGCTCAATAAAATTCTAATCAAATCAGGAATTAACTAAACCTAACCCCTGATCAAATCAGGGACTAAACCACCTTAGCGATTAGGTCAACATTTAACCTAATCGGGTCAATCCAAACTGAATCCAATTCAATTGGACTTGATCCAAAAATAATTACTCAATCAAATTGAGCTAATTAGTGATTAAATCACTAATTAAACCTCTCATAAATATTGAGACCAAATTCGATGGGCAATCAGGCATCAGAGACCATCGATATGAAACCCTGATCAAAGAGTTCAAATTTCAAATTCAAAATTTGAAATTCAAAATTTTGACCCCGGTACCCAAAATGTGTGGAACTCATGACTAGAGAATCCTAATTCTCAATCATAGAGTTCCAGATAGATAAGACTCATAATCAGCCATCAGATCAGAAAGGAACCTCTAATGTGTGTGACCCCGCAGGTTCGAACCTAAACCGGTAGCACAGGAACCAATTCCTGTACTAATCGAAGTGACCATCTAGCAATGGTACCCGATGACTAGATAGGTCGAATAATCGCAATCGCAACATTCAGAACCTACATGAATATGGTTACCGTATAATTCATCCCTTTTGACCCCTGTGTTTAGGACGACTCAGGGTTAAACTGTCAACCCTGATGATATCATCCGAATCGTGCTCAACTCAATTAGTCCTGTGACTCCTCACTAGGACTACCCTGGCCAAGATTTTGCTAAATTGAAACACGACTGTACACAGCTCCTAAACTGGAGTGGTCAATCCCATCTTGACACACGCACCGATAAGTCAAGTACTTGACTACACCCAGCAACCTTCCATCACTGAATTAGAAATTCAGATAGTCCAGTTTCTAAGTGCAGTGAGTTGCTTGCAAGTCACCGTGGCGGTCTCAGGTCGAAGGGACATTTATACCCATATCCCATCGGAGCAAATCTTGACAGCAGAAATAGCTCCGGAGTTGGTCACGTTCAGTGCAGATGTACCATTACATCTCACCTGTATGCCATACCAGTGTCTCCACACTCTTTGGTTATGAGGACAACCAACCCATATGACACACAACGACCTATGCTCGATAAACGTTGTCGTCCTTGGTAACAACATATCATTTGGTCGCGAACATGTTTAAGGACTCAACGACAAATCCTCTTTTGTCGAGTCTAAATAGTCCTAAGGACTTCACCACAACACAGGAGTTCATTAAAAGATGAAACATTTGTGATGAAAAAATATCAAAATAACTTTTATTTATTTATAATTCATGTACTAATACAAAAAGGAGCACAACCGTCAACAGACTGATGATTGGCTTTGGGACACTATTCCCAATAATCTCCCACTTGGCCTAAAGCCTATCGGTGCAGTATCTAATACCCATCTTCGACTTGTAGTCGTTGAACTCCTTCACCGCAATGGCTTTAGTGATTGGATCGGCCAGGTTCTCCTTCCCATCGATCTTCTGAAGGTTGATGTCACCTCGATCCATGATCTCCCGGATGAGATGGTAGCGGCGCAGAATGTGCTTCGTCCGCTGGTGTGCCTTTGGTTCCTTCGCCTGAGCAATGGCTCCAGAGCTGTCGCAGTAGAGCAGAACTAGACCAACAAGGGAGGGTGCTACTCCGAGCTCGGTGATGAATTTTCTCAGCCACACCACTTCTTTGGCAGCATCTGATGCAGCAATATACTCTGCCTCGCATACTGAATCAGCCACAGTGTGCTGCTTGGAACTCTTCCAGCAGACAGCCCCACCATTAAGGGTAAAAATAAATCCTGACACACTCTTGCTATCATCGCGATCAGACTGGAAACTAGAGTCTGTAAACCCTATAAGTCTCAAGTCCGATTCACCATATATAAGCCACTGGTCCTTAGTATTTCTTAAATACTTCAGGATAGTTTTAACAACCTTCCAGTGATTCTCTCCTGGATCAGATTGGTATCTACTCACTACCCCTAGTGAGTATGCCACATCTGGTCGTGTACATGTCATGGCGTACATGATAGATCCCACTGCCGAAGCATATAGAATCCTACCCATACGCTCTCTCTCTTGAGGTGTTGTCGGACAATCCCTCTTCGAGAGAGAAATTCCATGGCCTATCGGTAGATAGCCTTTCTTAAAATTTTTCATGCTGAACCTTTTCAGCATAGTATCAATGTACGTGGACTGGGATCAGCCAAGCAACTTTTTGGATCTATCCCTATAGATCCTCATCCCTAGGATGTAGGAAGCTTCTCCCAGATCCTTCATGGAGAACTGTGACGATAGCCAAATCTTTATTCCCTGTAATGCAGGGACATCATTCCCGATTAAGAGAATGTCATCCACATACAATACAAGAAATACTACTACTGGACCATTAGCCCACTTATAAATGCAGGGCTCTTCTCCGTTCTTAACGAAGCCATACGTTTTGATCGTCCTATCAAAATATGTTCCAACTCCGAGATGCCTGCTTAAGTCCATAAATGGACCTCTGTAGCTTGCACACCTTAGACTCATCTGTGGATGTGAACCCTTCAGGTTGTATCATATACACGTCTTCGTCCAGCTCTCCGTTTAGGAAAGCTGTCTTCACATCCATCTGCCAGATTTCATAGTCCAGATGGGCAGCTATCGCAAGCATAATCCGAATGGATTTGAGCATTGCCACAGGAGAAAATGTCTCGTCATAGTCTATACCATAACGTTGACGATATCCCTTGGCAACCAGACGGGCTTTATAGGTCTCCACCTTTCCGTCTGCGCCTCTCTTCCTTTTGAAGACCCACTTACACCCTATGGGTTTTACTCCTTCGGGTGGGTCAACCAATGTCCACACATCGTTGATCTTCATGGACTCCATTTCAGATTTCATGGCCTCTAGCCATTTCTCAGAGTTAGGTCTCTGCATTGCATCCATGTAGGTGATCGGATCCTCATCATTTTCATCAAGTTCGACAGGATCACCATCTCGGACCAAGAAACCATAGTATCTGTCTGGTTGATGGGTACTCTACCAGACCGCCTTAAGGGTGCATAATCAATAGGCTCCAGATCTGATCTAATCAAATTCGGTTCAGGTTCAGTAACATGTGTCGGTTTATCCACCTCTCAAACTTCGTCAAGTTCGACTTTAGAGGCAACAGTTCCTTCACTAAGGAACTTCTTTTCTAAAAAGATTGCCTTAAGGCTGACAAACACCTTTTGCTCATCAGCAAGGTAGAAATAATATCCTTTGGTCTCTTTTGGGTATCCTATAAAATTATACTTGTCAGACCTAGGTCCAAGCTTGTCTGTAATTAAACGTTTAACATAAGCCGGACACCCCCAAACCCTAAGGTGCGAGAGTACTGGCTTACGTCCTATCCATATCTCATATGGCGTTTTGGCTACAGACTTACTCGAAACTCTATTTAGAAGGTAACAAGCCGATTCAAGCGCATATCTCCAGAGGGAGATCGGCAGACCAGCAAACCCCATCATGGATCGAACCATGTCTAACAGGGTCCGATTCCTCCTTTCAGACACACCATTATGCTGTAGTGTTCCAGGAGGAGTCCACTAAGAGAGAATTCCATTCTCCCCTAGATACGTTAAAAACTCATTGGAAAGGTATTCACCTCCTCGATCAGATCGAAGAGTTTTAATACACTTCCCAGTTTGCTTTTCTACCTCATTTCGGAATAGTTTGAACATTTCAAATGATTCCGACTTATGCTTCATTAAATAGACATACCCATACCTAGATAGGTCGTCTGTGAAGGTTATGAAGTAGAAAAATCCACCTCTTGCACTTGAGCTCATGGGTCCACATACATCAGAATGTACCAAACCTAAGAGTTCACTGGCTCACTCACCTTTTTCAGTAAAAGGTGACTTGGTCATCTTCCCAAGAAGACAGGACTCACAGGTTGGAAGTGATTCATAATCACTAACTTCAAGAATTCCTTCTTGAGCCAACCTGTTTATCCTGTTCTTATTGATATGATCTAGCCTACAGTGCCAAAGGTAGACTTCTGACACATTATCTATTCTAGAGTATTTATCAAATTTTTGAACCACATTAACAGGCTGTGATAGTAAGTAAATTCTATTATTTAATTATCCAACAAATATTGTAACACCATTCAAAATGATATTGCAAATATTTTTTTTTATTAAAAAATCATAACCGTACATGGCCAAAAGGCCTACAGAAATAATATTTAATAAAAAACTTGGACAATAGTGACATTCACTCAGAATTACATTACGAGAATTGATTACAAGACTCATGATTCCTAAAGCTAGAACTGGAACTTTGCTTCCATCTCCAACATTCAGGAACCTCTCGCCTTCATCAAATCTCCTACTGACCTGCAGACCCTGCATCGAATTACAAATATGATAAGGGCTTCTGGTATCCAATACCCAGGCAGTAGTATCACAATCGAAAAGTTGCAAGGAGTTATCATATAATTACCTTACTTCTTCTTTGACCTGTTCGGTCCAGGGAGGCAATGTATTGAGGACAGTTCCTCTTCCAATGCCCGTGCTTCTTGCAAAAGAAGCACTCCGCCTGGCTCTGATCGTGCTTGCGCTTCTTGGTCTGACCCCGTGCTACTGTCCCAGCATGAGATTGCACCTTCTTATTTTTCTTCTTCTTGTTCTTCTTCCCCTTCCCAAAGGGTTGACGACGAGAAGAAGACCCTCCCACTACATTCACCGACTCCCTATGGAGTTGGTGATCCTTCTCAAAGTTCTGCAGCAACCCCAACAATCCGTGGTAGTTTACTGCAGACTTTGTCATTCGAAAATGAGTAAGGAATGGGAGGAAGGACTTGGGCAAAGAATTAAGGATCGCATCCTTACCGAGCTGCTCATGCAGAGGAAAGCCCAATTTGCTTAGGCGCTCAATCATCTCGATCATGTACAGTACATGATCAGTGACTGAGGCCCCATCCCTCATTCGAGCATTGAAAATGCACAACTATTTTGTGCCTTTCAACATCGTCAGGCGTGCCAAAGGAGTCGTTCAACATTTGAAGCATCTCCTGTGGCTGGGCGTTCTCAAACCTTCGGCTGAACTCGTCATTCATTGCTGCCAGCATAATACATCGAACGGTGGTGCGGTCATTGAGCCACTTCAAGTAAGTATCTCGGATCGCTTTACTAGCGTTCGGAGCTGGCTCATCAGGTGCTGGATCCGTTACTACATAAAGATCCGCTCATGCTCAAGGACGATTTTCAATTTTCCGATACCAGCTATCGAAATTGGATCCCATGAGCTTGTCATTATCTAATAATGACCGGAGCGACAGGGTAGTGGCCATAGCTGCTTAAAGGAAAACGAACCTCTATTAGTACATAAATTAATACTAAAGACTTGGATTTTAGTCTAAAGTTTTTCCCAATATTTTTACGAACTGGTAGTCTCATCCTCCAATTCGAAGAATTACTTTAATTCCTTAATGGGTACTAGAATCCACACAGACTACACACGAGCCCAACTTTGGTTGGTCAACCCATGTGCATCTATGGGTAGGTTCTTAACCAGTTATTTCTCTAAACAACTTCTAGTAATTGATTTTGCCCCAGAACCTAATCAGTAGGCTTTGGCCTCCACTGAAAAGTCTGGTTAGGTCCAACCATTAACATGACTTAATTTAGTGAATCGGACCAATAAATGATCAGGCCCACTTTGGCCGGCCAACCTAACCACCATCAGAAAGACTCAATCAAATTATCATATTATGAATAATAATTCCATTAGCCAATGAGCACCAGGCCTTTGGGCCTCCAATGATCATTGAACTAATGGACTCATTATCACTCACTTAATGGGAGGCTATGACTTAGTTATCATTATAACTTAATCATTTTAGGGACCTAATAATTTTGAGGATTTTATTAAAGAATAGTAGAGAAAAATCATCCAGCCAATTTCAATCCTCCCACTGACTTCACCAAGTCAGATTAAAAAAGATTTAATTAAAGCTGGCATTAGGAGCACCTAAATCAGTCACACTGATTTACCTAATGACATGGGTGAGCTCTAATCACCAAGTGATCTAATCAAAATCTAACTTACCAGATTGGCCAGGTAAGTGAGATCAGTGGTGGGGATTTGCCATTAATCGTCAATGATCGAATCAATCGAGTAGCTCCCGCTTAAGAACCACTGGTCAAAACTGCCGAACTTACTTAGACACCAACCGGTTCATTAGTTTTAATTTTGATCAACTTAGTAAATAGGGCTCCACCGCGTAGCCATGAATTAAGTCCATCTTGGTCTAGTTAAAGACATGACCCATTCAACTACAACTATTGAAGTTGAGTCTAGAGTATCCTTGACCTAATCTAATTCAACTTTTGATTAGATTTGACAATTACTCCATTAGTCCATTTTTAAACTAACCTTAGGTCTAACCCAATTATGGACCTAATTCATCTAACCCATTGACCCACAAGTTTATGCAATTGTCTTAGGTCTTAATTCACAATTCTAGACCTACTAGACAACACTTAATTCTTTTAATTAAGTACTTGGGCTGATGGGTCAGGGTTTGGCATTTTGAAAATAATTTTCAAATTTGAAAGATTTTATTTTCTGTTCACCAAATGTGTTAACTCATTTCACAAACGGGTCAGCACATTTCATAAACAGCAATTCTATTGCTCATTTCATAACAGAAAATAACTCAAAATAAATCATAAATTTTTTTTAGATCTAATCTAACACATTCATGATAAATTTCTTAATTAAGTCTTTTCGCTGCTTCATCGGTATGGGATATAATTGCATCGGCACCCTACCGCCATAGGAGACCCCATCGAATGGAAGAGAGGGCCTTTAAACCCTACTTTTCTCCTATGACCGGACGGCCATGGCAACCAACCCAATTAGATTACTTGCTACTTGGATCAAGTATATCTAAATATACCAATTTCAAAATTTAATTTTGAATTTTAAATTTCAAATTTTAAATTTTAAATTTCAAATTTGAGATTTCAACCAAATTTCAAATTTCGAATTTCCAATCTTTGAATTTTAAATTTTGAATTTTGAATTTCAAATTTCAAATTTCGAATTTCAATTTCAATTTCAAATTTGAGATTTCAACCAAATTTCAAATTTTAAATTTGAATTTGAATTTCAAATTTCAAATTTGAATTTCAAATTTCAAATTTCAAATTTGAGATTTCAACCAAATTTCAAATTTCAAATTTTGAATTTCAAATTTGAAACTTCTAACAAATTTCAAATTTTAAATTTAAATTTCAAATCTTTTTAATTTTGAATTTTGAATTTTGAATTTCAAATTTAAACTTATAGATTACACCTTAATCTATGCATGCATATGTATATCATATTCTAGAACCATGCTCTGATACCATTTGAAGCGAAAATTTAGTGCAGGGGCAAAATGGTAATTTTAAAACTTTTTCAAAATTACTATTTTACAGCGGAATTATTAATTAATCTCATTAATTAATACTAATTAACCCTACACTAGGATCTAAATATGATACAACAGCATGCATTTAAATTTAAAATTCAAATTTGAATCAGTAAACGTTTTACAGTACTGTGTTCAGAACACATCACCTTTTGCGGTAGTCGATCACGCAATCTGATCACCGTCGGGGGCTCTGATCATCACGTCGCAGCCACACAAATATCTGCCTCTGCGGATCATCCACAGAAGCTCCCGTCTGATCAGCTCCTCACGAATGCTAGTTCGTGATTTCACCCTTTTGATGGCAGATGTTGATCGAACTCCTTTGATCGATATGTGCCGACTTCTTGGATGCTCGGATCATCTGCACAGTTGCTTGAGAGGCTGATGGATCTCTCCCTAAAATTTGGTGGACTCACGATACTCGTGGCACACCAATCTCATTTCCCGAACCCTAGGTAGAAACCCTAGGGTACACACCAAAAACCCTGCCCCAATTTTCTCTCTTTTCTTTCTTTTTCTCTCGAAAGGTTTTGGACCTTCACCTTGCAGAACCTTCCTCAGCCCCAAAGTTTCTCTCCTAAAATTTCTACGCACGTCCCACGTTTCTCCTCTTTTTAAAACAACGTCGAACGTGTCTTATCCGCGTGAGAGGATAAAGACAAGAGGTTACACATTTGAATTCAAATCAAATTTGAATTCAAACGAAAACCAACTTATCCCTATCCTTTTGGGTGTGAGAAGAGAAGGGGCGTGGCTCTTTGTGATAGAAATGTTTTACGAAAACCTTTTCTCGTGTAAGTAATGTGGCACACAAAATGGATAAGGATGAAAGGGCAAGTGATAAGTTATCCATTCAAATTCAAACATGCTTTGAATTTGAATGGCTAACTAATTATTTTATCCATCCATATGGCGCACAAATGAGGGTGTGGGGAAGGGTTTTGGTGGAGAAAAATTTCACGAGAAGTTTCTTCTCGTGAATTCAAATGGGTGCAAGGAAGTTGGGTGTCGCAGGGAATTTAAAACAAGGTGGTTTGATTCAAATTGAGCCAACCTAGTTTAGAATAGGTTAAGCACAATTAGACCAGATTAAACCAACATAATTAGGCTTAATTAGGCTCAATAAAATCTTAATCAAATCAGGAATTAACTAAACTAACCCCTGATCAAATAGGACTAAACCACCTTAGCAATTAGGTCAACATTTAACCTAATCGGGTCAATCCAAACTGAATCCAATTCAATTGGATTGATCCAAAAATAATTACTCAATCAAATTGAGCTAATTATGATTAAATTACTAATTAAACCTCTCATAAATATTGATCCAAATCCGATGGGCAATCAGGCATCAGAGACCATCGATATGAAACCCTGATCAAAGAGTTCAAATTTCAAATTCAAAATTTGAAATTCAAAATTTTGACCTCGGTATCCAAAATATGTGAAACTCATGATTAGAGATCCTAATTCTCAATCATAGAGTCTCAGATAGATAAGACTCATAATCAGCCATCAGATCAGAAGGAACCTCTAATGTGTGTGACCCCGCAGGTTCGAACCTAAATCGGTAGCACAGGAACCAATTCCTGTACTAATCGAAGTGACCATCTAGCAATGTACCCGACGACCGGATAGATCGAATAATCACAATCGCAACATTCAGAACCTACGTGAATTGGTTACCGTATAATTCATCCCTTTTGACCCTGTGTTTAGGAGACTCAGGGTTAACTGTCAACCCTGATGATATCATCCGAATCGTGCTCAACTCAATTAGTCCTGTGACTCCTCACTAGGACTACCCTGGCCAAGTTTTGCTAAATTGAAACACCGACTGTACACAGCTCCTAAACTGGAGTGGTCAATCCCATCTTGACACACGCACCGACAAGTCAAGTACTTGACTACACCCGCAACCTTCTGTCACTGAATTAGAAATTCAGGTAGTCCAGTGCCTAAGTGCAGTGAGTTGCTTGCAAGTCACCGTGGTGGTCTCAGGTCGGAGGGACATTTATACCCATATCCCATCGGAGCAAATCTTGACAGCAGAAATAGCTCCGGAGTTGGTCACGTTCAGTGCAGATGTACCATTACATCTCACCTGTATGCCATACCAGTGTCTCCACACTCTTTGGTTATGAGGACAACCAACCCATATGGCACACAACGACCTATGCTCGATAAACGTTGTCGTCCTTGGTAACAACGTATCATTTGGTCGCGAACATGTTTAAGGACTAAGCGACAAATCCTCCTTTGTCGAGTCTAAATAGTCCTAAGGACTTCACCACAACACAGGAGTTCATTAGAAGATGAAACATTTGTGATGAAAAAATACCAAAATAACTTTTATTTATTTATAATTCATGTACTAATACAAAAAAGGAGCACAACCGTCAACA